>NC_139537.1:96213682-96585591 GCF_965153285.1 Podarcis tiliguerta | reverse complement strand
TGGAAAACTATTCTTCAATAAAGACTTTGATACTTTACTACCGGCTAGCGTTGGTCCTTGGTGAGCTGGGACCAGGAGCCAGCTCTGACAATATGGATTTGGGGTCTAGCTCTCCTAATGTATATATTAATCTATGCAGTTCTGCCTACTGTCCATATTCTGCAAACAATTTTCAATTAGCTTATTGGTTTAGGAAATGAGAATTATGTAGCTTCATATTAACCTGTGGACTTTATAGATTTTATCCCAAACCAATGGCTCATTTTCAGCACCAGCAGTAGCTATGAGCAAGACTTATATGTGAAAAAAGGAATCTTGGCACACACATGTTCTGGGAACTTACTTTATACCAAATCATTATTCCCTCCTTTGTAACTTTTTCCAGCTCTCTCATATGCTTGCTTCTAGAAAAAGGTGACCAGGTGGTATATTACCCACATTAATATTAATCGCCCTGTGGTCCTTGGACGAAGGAAGTATAGCAAATAAATAAATAAAATTAATGAATGTGTAGCCAAACCATTGTCTCATACAAGGTCAGCAGGACTCTTTGCTTTGAAGATAGCTGCAACACAATACATGGATTTTTCAAGGAGCTAAGAAAGGCCAGTAATTCCAGCAAGTCTTTACTGAAAACTTATAGCAAGTTTGGATTAAAAATCTTCAGAGTATAGTGAGGTGGTTATTCTTTTTCCGATACACATGATTTTGTCTTTTCCAACATTGAATTTTATCTGCCATTTCATTGCCTATGCTCTTGGTGTTATGAGATCCTTCAGTAATTTTCTCGCAGGCTGCCTCTCACTTAACTGTCTTGAATAATTTAGCATTATCTGTAAATCCTGAAATTTCACTGCATCATCTGCCAAACCATTAATCAACATGCTTAAGTGGAGTTTCTAGGTAGGTTGAGTGAGGATCACAGACATTTTTTTTTTTGTTTGAAGATAGCACAGTTGGCTGCCAATATCTCCCCAAATGAGAAGATGCCCGTGTGTTTGTGTGTACGAAAGGTTGATGTTTCTGGAACTCTTTGCAGTCTCAAGTCTTGCAACTAGCAGCAAATGAAAAAAGGCTCTGTGACTTGTAACTAAAACTTGCATTTTTATAACAGCCCTCTAGCTTCCATATATATATATACACACACAAACATATATACTCCCACTTAGAGAATGCTAAGATTTGTTTCTCATAAAAGCCATTTGTAAATTTCCAAACAAAAATGGATTGTTGGAGAACTCTTTTAAGTATTTGGCATGATTTTGCTTTACTGCTGATGCGGAAGCTATAACGGGTACATTTGATACTATTATTTGATTATATATTCTGGAGATATCTTTATATTGACACTTAAATGAGGCTGCTGGTAAGAAGTAATTGTGCATTTCTGGCTCTATGAAGAGTCATTTACAGATATAGCAGGAAATGAGGTCCTGACAACCCATTTTGACAAATTTAAAAGGAAGTCAACGACCTCTGCAGAGGATGGGGAGAGGAGGAGAAGAAAATAAACAGAATGAACTTGAATTTTTTTTTAATGGATCCACATATAACGTAAATACAACTTTATAACTCTGGGCATCTCCAAAAGTGCAACGTTTAAAGGACTAATCTTAATGTTTATATGCCTTACTCTGTTTTCTTAGCTCTACAGATGATTTGTATGATGGTGGTTCTTGCTCAGCCATATGTTTGAATCCTGGTAGCAACTACTATACTGTAAAAACCTTAGAATCATAAAATAGTTGGAAGGTACCTCCTGATGTCATCTAGGCCAACCTCCCATGATGTAGGAACCATGCAAGAAGTGACAGGATCAGGAATGAAGCATTATGTCTGCCCTGGAACCTTTTCAGGCATATAAAGTATTGAAAGTGGGATTGTGTATTACAACCCCCATATAATCATCATGAATGCACAATAAAACACATGTCTGCAGGCGCCCTTGAGTAAAAAGTGCACTCTCCCCATTCCACAGAGGGACTTTGGAATATGATGATGCTCTTACAGCATTACAAATCACATAATGTAGACAAATCAGTGCAATCCTATTTATATGCGCAAATCCTACGTGGTTCTGTAGCCTTATTGCAGTTCATCAATTGGGTCTGCGTTGCTCCGGGACAGGAGGAAGGAAGTTAAATGACACTGAGGTTGATTCAAAGAAAGAGTTTATTCTGCTCTCCGGATAGCAGAAGGCACTTGCGTGATCAAGTCCACAGCAAGTCCAAAGAAATGACAAGTTTCATGCAGTGATAAGTTTCACATATCCTCCAGGCATCCTCTCCCTCCTTCCCATATAAATCCAACCACATCAACCTATGTGCACAGGTTGACATCACATACAGTGGTGCCTCGCAATACGAAAACAATCCGTTCCGCGGGTCTTTTCGTCTTGCGGTTTTTTCGTCTTGCGAAGCAAGCCCATTGACGGATTAGCGCTATTAGCGCTATTGGCACTTTAAGGGCTAAAAACGGCTTTTTAAGGGGGGGGATTAGCGGTTTTGCTGCTAAAATGCTTTTAGCAGCTTAGCGATTCAAAATAAGGGGTTTTGGAGCGGAAAAAAATTTCAAATTTTTTCGTCATTTTTCGTCTTGCGAAGCAAGCCCATAGGGAAATTCGTCTTGCGAAGCGCCTCTGCAGACGGAAAACCCTTTCGTCTTGCGGGTTTTCCGTCTTGCGAGGCATTCGTCTTGCGGGGCACCACTGTATGTTCTTGCTCTGGTATTCTTAACCAAAAAAGGGAATTCCTTCCTGTACTTATGACCATAAAAGGATCTTCCTCTTCCTACTCTTATTTTGGAGGAAGAGGTCGTCATCTCCGAGAACACGTTTGGCGTTTTTCCAGACTTAGGTCTGTGCGTCTTTTGTGGTCAGCACATAAGATAAGGTACAGATCTGTCTTCTCTGTTCTACTGGTGCAGTCAGGGTCATTCCTGCCGTCACAAACTGATAAAGGAGAGGGCTCTGAGCACGGCTGGCTTTTTGTTTATACATTGACTCAGAGCTCAAGTTAATGGATTTTAGCTAAGGAAAAATAGGGATTTTGGTGCAGTTTCAAACTGCCTGCAGAGTCAGTTTTGGGTTTGGGAAACCCATTCCTTCAGTTCTGCTAAGAAATGGGTCTACCCAAACCCAAGAGAAAACTCGATTGAACACTATGGGACTTACTTCTGAGTAAACATGCAGAGGAATTGCATAGCTAACGTTGCAAACGAATTACAGTGGTTGACAGCACCTTTATGCCATGGTATCAAGCAGTAAAAGAAAACTCTGCCATGCATCCATAAGCAGTGAGAATTACAGGGAATTCTAGAGAATCATGCAAGGGGCAAAATATTTCTCACCATTTGCTAGGAAACTTAGACATAGCTCACCAAATAATTACATTCATTCGTGATACCTTAATTACATCCTCTCTGTGATAACTTATTGCTGCTCCAAATTTGGCAAATTACTCCAAGGCAATATCTGAAACTAAACCCTGCTCCAGATATACACCTATTTAATTTCCATGGCCTACTAACTCCTAAAATACAAAACCTGCTCGATTTCCACTCTGTTCTAACAGTGGCATACATAAATGGCATGGATATTTTGAAAATACTGTTGGAAATTAACTTATTTCCCTCCTCCCATCTATAGTACAAGGAGAATTATATTGACCAATGTTGTTGAAATCCAGCACATTGTTGGTATCTGTCTGTCTCGTAAAGCCATGGAAGAGTGTGCCTTTGAGGGTCAAGTTAGAGAGTTAGAGCTCATGGTGTGATTGTAGAGACCAATACAGGAGAGACATGTTTGTTGTTGAAATGGTTACTGAGATAATGTACATGTAACACAGCTAATGGTCTGGCTACTGCAGTCCGTAATACTCTGAGGTCAGTTGTTGTTTCGCAAGGGCCACAGTCCTTTCTGGGCAACCTTCCAAGGTCCACACAGCAGTGGTGGATGAGGCCAGGGGCAAAAATGGGTACAGTCCAAATGTCTAGTAGGCTGCTTTTAATACTCAGACTCCTTTCTGTCCCCCATCCAGGGCATTGTCAGAGTCCAAGGACAAATTCCAGTCAGGTGAAAAGCCAAACCAGGAGGGTGTGAGAAGGGGCAGTGTGAGGTGTGGCCTGAGATGCAGTATGGGTAGAGAAATGTGCATGTGGTGTGGCAAGAGTCCTGAGGGCCGGATACAGAGGCTTGGCCAAGAGGCTCCATGACTCTTGCTGGTTGGAGAACTCCATCTTGCACTCTAATCTCTTCTGTGCTCAAAGAGTGCTCTGAGGCTAGGCATGTACAACCCAAGAAAATGTTAATTGGTCAATGCACAATGAAATGGAAAATAGCTCTGCAATGTGTCTGTATGTGTACCGTAGAGCATGGCACGGAACTTTCCACTGAAGCTAAAAAAAGAGCTGAGAAGAGAGCATAACAGGTTAATGATTAAGCAGGACTGCATCCCGGGACTGCATCAATGTGCTTCACTCACAAGGAGAAGAATCACATGACAGAGATACGATTGCAAGTCTATGCATAAACTAATTTGTGGGCTTCCATGTTGGGTGGAGTGAGTCTTTGTCCTCAAACTACTGGAGAGAATGGACATGCTAATCTTTCTCTAACAAAGCAGTCTTGGGCTAATGGAGGCTGGAATGAAGGAGAGATAGAGCTTTGATTTTTAGCTCTGGATGTACGTTTGTAATAATCTAAGATATTTTACCTATGATGGGATCAGTATATTCAGGGCTTTTTTTCAGGAGGAACTCACAGGAACTCAGTTCTGGCATCTCTCAGGTGGGTTCAGCACCTTTCTTGGGGGTGCCATTCTAAGAGAATGAGGGAGGTGTTCATGCTGAAAAATAGCACTAAATATATGCAACTATCTGAATGTAACTTTATTATTTTAAGTTGTTTTGGAGTAAAGTTCTGTAGTAAAGCTCTCGAACCATATTTTTGTTCTGGAGAATTTGTATTTCGAAAAAGAGTCAGTTTTTTTTCATCCAATTTGCTTCCATATGTGCAATATTAACAACCTCAATAGATAATTCACCTGACCAGTCCTGGTTTTCAATTCAAGATTTGACATTCCTGATAAGTATTTAGAGCATTCAAAAGTGCTACATAAATGTTAAGCAGCGTTATTATAACATTCAAATGTTTGTACGTTTTGCAGTGCAATAATGTCTCATGAACAGTATGAGAAATAATATGCAGTAGTGGTGGAATGTAATACTGTACTCCTACAAAACCTTGCAAAATCTGAAATAAAATGCAGCTTTCATTCACTTCAATGGGCCTTGCATAGAAGAACTTGCTACATAGCATTTATCCCAGAAAAGTGAAACCTTCATATCTGAGTAAGAAATGCTGATTGGAAGTATATCCATTTTTCATGCTTAGCATGAGACCCAATATCTGGAAGAGTACATAAGAAACAATCAGATGAAAATGACTGGCAGGGTCAGAAGAAAGTGTAACTTTCCAAGAGATTCCTTCACCGAAGAAGACACGCTTAATCAGAATTACTATTTAAAAAATCAATGATTAGATAAGACTGTGTAGAATATGTGAAAATGAACAAATAAATTTCACTGCCTCATGGGAAAGTTGGACAATAATTTACTACAGCCCCATTTTGGCAATGATGATAATCATTTTGCATGAAGTTTATAGAAAGTCTCCAATTCTTTGAAATTTGAAATTTTGTACAACACCTCAGAACAGATGTGGATGGAGAATAATACAGGCATGGCCAAACTTGGCCCTCCAGCTGTTTTGGGACTACAATTCCCATCATCCCTGACCACTGGAGCTGTTAGCTAGGGATGATGGGAGTTGTAATCCTAAAACAGCTGGAGGGCAAAGTTTGGCCATGCCTGCTCTACTACAATGAATGTTGCTACACAGTTCTCAGTAGATTACATGTATCAAAATATACATTTAACTATGTCTTTTAAGGGGGAAATGTGCATTTTAATTTGTATTTGAGGAAAAAATACATATGTAAATACATGTTATTTAATTATTTTTAAAAGCACATGTCCTACTTTCCCCCTCCACAAAGGAGTCACATAACGTGGCTTTACACACACAAAAGCAAGACTCATCTCTCCATTAGAGCACAAAATATCAAACTAAAAACAGCAGCAGCAGCACCCCACTGCAAAGATCACAATGAGCAGCAGTAACAATAAGTACGTTGAGAAGCAACAGAACCGAAAGCTTGTTTAAAAGTAAATGCTCTCAATTGCTGGCAAAATACAAATGAAGAGGAAGATAATCTAACTTCTTGTGGCAGGGATTTCCAAGTACAGGGCATTTTAAAATAAGGTACTTATTTTACTATGTGTTTTGAGAGGATTTTTGTTTCGAAGTGCTGATTAATGTGGAAGCAAAACAGAATGGAAGTATAGGTTAAAAAAAAAGCACAGGAAAAAATGGCATGGAGCAGATATAGACACATTTGCCCATCCCTATACATTCTCATAATCTCCAATATTTTTCCAATGAAAACAGAGACATCCTAAGGCCAAGTGGGACATTCTGGGATCAAATCAGAAACCGGAGCAGCTTCTGAGAATCTGGATCTGTCCCTGTGAAATAGGGACACTTGGAGGGGCTGTATTTCATTCCTCTCCATATCTTCTATTTCACCCATAGTGCTTAAAGTATCTTGTGATTCCGTGCCCATAGGATGCTTTCTTCAGTTATTTGGAATCTTAGTTCTGTTTTACTGAATTACATATGAATTCAGATTCTTTTAAAATGCTCATGTCACTTCAGCCAACTCTCATTTCTCCTCTTTTTCAGCAGAATTCCAAGCCAGGAATGTTGCTCAAGAAAGAATATTCAGCAATTTTAATTGATCCTGTTAGTAAACAATGTTAACCACCATGACAAATGCTACATTATAGGGTTTTTCTTCTGGCAACAATATACCCTTTTGGTATGCAAACCCTTCTGTATTGTTGAGATAATGTAAGTTCAGCAAATGCAGAAACTGCTGGCACCACCTGCTGTTGGAAAAAAATACTTGAACATGATCATATTTTCTATGAACCAAACACAGTTTGATGTAGAAACTGACTCTACATGATAATAACTCTGAGATATGGTTTAAATCTAGATTTATTTTATTTTTCTGTATTTTAAAACGTGTTGATTTTGCCAACTATCTCCAAAGGATCATGAACGGGACTGGAAGAAGAGAATATGAAAGTGATCTCCATAATATATTCTTGTGATTATGTATGAAAATAATGTATTCTATTTCTATAATGTGGTTGTTCTTATGCAAAGGGGGGGAAATGGGGATAAGCATACAGATTGGCCTAATGATAAAATAAGATGTATCCAACACATTACAAGGTACTAATCTGAGATGGGTATATTGGAGATGAACCGTTAATAGAAAACTCAAAACAGCAATAAAAACAACACAACCTATCATGGGTTGATCAACTGGTGATCCACTAATGGAGCAATCTAAACCTAAAATCCAATGGGAATTGGTTTGGAATAGGTGGGTCTCTGTTGAGCCCCCACATCCCAGACCCTGGTGTGAGTGCTCCAGCTCAGATGAAGCCGACTCACTCTTTTTATATGGCCTCTATTAGCCAATAAGCTGGAAGAGAGCTTGCCTACAAAAGATAGACTGTCCTCAAAGTCTTCCTTCCTTCCTGCTCCAACCCTTTGAGCAGTGATTTTTCACGGAAACCTACTTGACTTTTTTTCTGCTTGCTTCACACTGCGCTTAATTTGATCGGCTTATGGCGGGCTTGGGTTTTATCCTGATTGTTTAGTTTATTTGGTTCGGTTTACTGGGCATTTAGTGAGGACAGGGAAGTAGAGTGATATATGGTCAGCACCATGAGACAAGTCGGGTAGAAGCCACTTCCTATTGTTGGCCAGCTGGGGGTGGGGGGTAAGGACTTCTTGATATGGTGCACTCGGGGCCTGGCATTGGCCAGCAGCTGAATGCTGAATAGCAGGGGTGTTTGGCACTGGTGAGGTCACAAATGCACAACTGTCCTTTATCAGAACATGCTATTTGCTTTCTATCATGTCTGCATGGGTAAGAGAGTCTACCTCAGGTGACCTGGTCTTTCATAGTAGGCAGGAGATTTTCTACCTGCCTGTGCAGTTTATACCTACCTGCACTCGTTAGATGTAGTTGGAACAAGAGAGCCAGTGTGGTGCAGTGGTTAAGAGCGGTGGACTCGTAATCTGGTGAACCGGGTTCGCTTCCCCGCTCCTCCACATGCAGCTGCTGGGTGACCTTGGGCCAGTCACACTTCTCTGAAGTCTCTCAGCCCCACTTACCTCACAGAGTGTTTGTTGTGGGGGAGGAAGGGAAAGGAGAATGTTAGCCGCTTTGAGACTCCTTAGAGTAGTGATAAAGTGGGATATCAAATCCAAACTCCTCCTCTTCCTCCTCCTCCTCCTCCTCCTCCTCCTCCTCCTCTGTTGTTTTATTTCAATAAATACAACCCGTTACTAATTCCTGTCTTGTGGAGTCTTCATTCTGGGTGTGGAACAAATAGCCATCAAGGACTGGATCATGCCCATAGCTTGAATAGTCTTCATTATGTCTATCAGCATTTCTTTCTTTATTTAAAGACTTTATAATGTGCTTTTTTGAGAACCATTCTCTACAAAGCAGCTCACAACACATACAAAGTCCAAGTCCAAACAAAATATAGTATAAAAACCATCTATGATATCCATTTCATAACAATTTAAATACCCATTTCACGCAACACTAAAAACCTAATATTCAGTGTAGAAGGGGAGGAAACAACCTTAGACCTAAGTCAGACCAGCTCTGGTTTATAGCTCCTTATTATATAAAGCAGAAAAGCCCTTAAGGAGAGGGGTAAGTTTTTAATACCCCTGATAGGACAGCAATGGGTGGGTCCTGCCTAATCTCCATAGAAACTGAATATTGAACAGAAATCTATAGTTTGATCTTCATTCGAGAGACACCTAAACTTGAAGGGGAGACATAACTTAGAGGCTTTGTGAAGTTCCTTGAAGTTTTGTGAACTTCCTTGAAGTTTTGCCTTAGCCCGTAATCTCTTATATGGAACCTTGTTAAATACTTTTTGGCAGCCTCAATGTTCCACCATCCACTGAATTTTCCTCATCTCACATAGAAGGGATATCTTAGAGAACTCCAGCTGGTTAGTTAAGCGTGACCTCTCCTGCCTGGATCTGTGCCAGAATCCTTGCTCAAACTGTGCCATTCTTGCATTTCCCCTCACATAACACTCACCTCACTTGAGGTGTCCCTCATTTTTTCCTAACGTGGATATAAGCTCTCCTGGTCTATTTTTGATGAATTATTAAGAGCAAATAATGAGAGACTTCAAGCCACATGATTCCTGGGTGGGAGCCTTGAAAAAGGCCTTTTTAAAAAATGTAACGGTCCAGCTATTGTATTGTTCACTTTTAAAAATGCTCTTTAGAAAAATAATATTAATTGTGAGCCAGAAAGTCTACACCACTTATATTAAAAATATGCTCTTTGAGCACACATTTCTTCAATAGCAAATGGTGGCCTCAATCCATAGACAGTGACAATGTGTTGTGTGTGACTAACTCACAAGGGATCCTATATGAATCTGTCTGCTCTTTAAGAACTTCTAACAGCTCTTATACAGGTTTCCCAATCCATCTAGATCCATTAAGTGAGGACCAGAAAATTGGCCTTTTTGCAGTTGCACCCTGTCCTTATATATGCCTGACACAAAAATGTTTATTTATCCAATATCACATAAATATTTATTTTTATTGACCAAGACTCTTAAATGACTTTCTTTAGTGGGAGTTTTCTGAGAATTTTATCTGGATTATTTTCATCTGGCAGCATGCTGAGGTGTCAGAACCTAACCCATTCATCCCAACGGATATAGGATTCCTCCTGCAGTCAATGAACATTTCATAAAAGCAGCCCAAACTATAGAAAGAGGCTTTTGAGAACTCAGAGAAGTGCACATTTTGAAGGATAGCTGAGTTTCAGTTCACATATTGTTTCAGAAAGTGCATGTTGGCTTTGCCTTTGAATGCAAACTGAATTGAATTTAGCTGCCATCCCTGTGGTTGTCTTACAGGGAAAAATACCAGCATCTAGCCACTAGTGGGGGGGGCACTGATGATGCTCTTTGACTGCTGATGGCACCAGTTATCTGTTGGGGTAAGACTTGCACCAGGTCCCCCCCCCCCTTTAGCCCTCTGTCTTCTACAGAGTTGATTATGTCTACCATGTTTTCCACGTGCATCCCACATTGAATTATTTCTGGACTGGAGCCATGCTATTCTGCTGTGTCCAGTTCAGCACTGTATATCGGGTCCTCCCTTAAAGAGGGCATGTATTGAGGTGAGACCTGGAAACTGACACCCTGTGTTGTGGGTGGATACAATTGGTCAGCCACAACACTCGATTGGTAGGTCCCTTGTAGCTGGGTGCAATCTCGCCAATGGGACGCAGTTCAAGGGACCTATTTATGCCCATGCATGTGACCCAGAGCTTCCTCTTTTGGCGCGTTCCTTTGCAACACCCGCCCACCTCTCCCTACTTTTAGGGCTTTGAGCTTGACATTGCTATGCCATCATGGGGTCGTCTGACAGGGGCATGGCATGAATGGCTGATTGGCTGTTGCCATTTGGGTTTCGCCTGCCGCGTAGCAAATCGTCACAACTTGTAAGGTTGCGGATAGGCTTTGGTTCAGGTGATAGGGATGGGAGAACGTTCTCGCCATCCCTATGTGAAGGGTATTCCGTTAAATAAATCCAGGGACTCAAAGGTTTGGCCAACCCCTGAGAAGTCCAGGGGGACATTTAGGTGGCGGAGATATCCTGTTCCTGGCTTATCCAGGTGTTCACCCTTGGCTGACCTATGCTGGATCCCTGGGTCAGCGCTACCTGAATGGCAGGGAGCTAGTCGAACCAGAGCCTATGCAACCAGTCACTTTCTGTAATCAATAAAGTGGTGGCCTAAATCCTGCCAAAAACCAAAACCAAAATTTGAGTCAAGTCTGAATTTATTTAGGGGGGAGGTTTCTGGGTCTGAACACGCAAATTATATCTGAGTAACATGACGATGCGCAAGTATTTATAAAGCACCTTTTGGTGCTAAATATTCAGTGTCATGTAGGCTGCACTCTTATCAAATCAATCCATTCCTAACAATGAAAAAGCACAGACTGCATTCATCAGAAAGTAATTACTCCAATAATTTTCTCTTAAATCTTGATCTTCATAAAAAGGGTGTTTTAATTGCTTGCAAGAATCCATTAGGTTGAAAAATCAACAGCTCCTGCTAACCTTGAGAAAGGACGCAGAGGCTTACAAGGTTGATCTGCCATTCTAATGAATTCGCACAAGTAAATAAATTACCATTTTATGAAGATTAAGATTTAAATGATAATGGGCCAAATTCAGCACAGATAGACACCGGCTGGATTTGACTCGGCTACAGGACAGATGCCTTGGCTCATTAAATGCATAATTGTACCCTGCAAGTAGTCCAATCGTTTTTAATAACTCTGCTTACTGGCTCATTCGAGTCTAAGAAGAAATTAACAGGTTGTGTCTACCAGTTTTCTCAAAAATTTGTTCCAGTTATAATGTCAGATGAAAGGTTCTTTTTTTTTTTTTGTTTTGGTTTACAAAGAAGGACTTGCAGAGCTGAGGGACTAGGGTTTGTAAGATCCTTCCTCACTCCCTTTCAGTCTCTCAAAAGATTAAAAACACAGGAACATCCAAGGACATTGACTAAATGTAGGTTCAGAACAAAAGGAAGTACCGTATTTTTCCATCTATAAGATGCCCCCATATATAAGAGGCCCCATATTTTGGGGGGCTCAGATTTAAGAAAATTGGTGGAGATGTATCCATGTACAAGATGCCCCCTAATTTCCGACATTATTTTTTAGGAAAAAACCCTGGTCTTATACATGGAAAAATACGGTATGTTTTCCTAGTTTAGCACTGTAGAAATGAACACATTGGAAGAGCAGAGGGAGATTGTGCCCACTGGTTCCACTCCTAAACTCTGTAGGTTCACCCAAACCTACCTGAGCAGAGCCTACCTGCATATAAGCTCCATACCTGTCGACTCTATACACACAGCCGCACCCTGTAGAATTCAGAGTCATTGATTACACCCACCCACATAAACAGAGAAAGAGAGACAGATAGACAGAGACAGAGAGATTAAGTGCACTGGGAGCGGCCGCTGAGACCATATATCACCAGTCCTGAAAGACCTACATCGGCTCCCAGTGCATTTCCGAGCCCAATTCAAAGTGTTGGTGCTGACCATTAAAACCCTAAAATGCCTCGGCCCAATAGACCTGAAGGAGCGTCTCCAGCCCCATCATTCAGCCTGGACACTGAGGTCCAGCTTCTCAGTGGTGGCACCCGCCCTGTGGAACTCCCTCTCATCAGATGTCAAGGAAGTAAACAACTATCTGACTTTTAGAAGACACCTGAAGGCAGCCCTGTTTAGGGCAGTTTTTAATGTTTGATCGCATTATTATTATTATTATTATTATTATTATTATTATTCTGTTGGGAGCTGCCCAGCCAAATGGGTGAGGTATAAATATATTATTATTATTATTATTATTATTATTATTATTATTATTATTATTCTACACACATATTTTAAAAACATTCTGAAAATGCTTTTTAAAAAAGCGTTTTTAACAATACTTTGAATTTTCCACACGGCTCACCATTGCCATCTAGTGTCACATTGTATATTGCACTTAAAGCACACTTAAAATGTTTTATTTGCAGCGGTATAGCTGAGTCCCATGACTGTGATTAATTTATGGAATTCAATCTGTCAAAATATGATGGGAATGAGCTTATATAGCTTTAAAAAAAAAAAGAATAGCCAATTCATGGAGAAAAGCTCTACTTGCAAACATCAAAAATGGTGTGTCTAGCTGGGATCTAAGAACCAGACAACCATTTCCATGTGTCCCAAGGGCACTTTGGTCTTGTCTATCTCAAATGGCCACTGGTTCTGCCCCTTGGCAACTTGCTTCTAAAATTGAGGGGGTTTTCAAAAGCAGTTTGTGGTAGAGCATGGTTGGAGCTCTGCTGCTGAAAGCGGGGGGAAAGTGGAAATCTAACTGGAGAGTCTACTTCTTGAGCATGACTATGGTACTATAGTTCTTTGGCTTGCAGCCTCCATTTTCAAAGGCAGTATGTTTCTGAGTACTCAATGCTAGTGGGTACTCCTTGCCGTGATCAGGCAAACTTCTCCAGGGTGGTGACGCAGTGTTCTGCCCATCACAGTCCCCAGGGAACAAGGGTGACAAAATTTGCCCTTTAGGTTCCCAGCACTCCTTTCAGCATTGCCCTAAAAGCAGATCTAAAGACAAATGCATAAGCGCAGACATTTAACTGCTCACTGGGGAAAAAGTCAGAACACAGCAGAAAGCCCTTTTTCGGTAGGAGTCCAGTAAGTAAAATAATTATGAAACTGATGTTATTTGCAGAGTTGATAGAGAAAAAATATTCCCGTCTTCATATTTAAATCACAAAATGAATGCGTATTTGGTGAAAAAGATACATTCTGCGGGAATTAAAATCCCATTTATGTGTGTGTTTTCCTTTTGGAATCTATTGTATGTTAATGGAATCCCCAGCTTCAAAATCCAGATTGTCAGTTTTGTGAGCTGGTATATAATAAATTAACTGGGTGCCAGGCTGCTCCCTTCTCTATTTAGAAACCACAGTTCACTGTTGGCTCTCAGGAATCTCTGAAAAAATTGTATAGGATTTATATATTCAGTATTGTAGCAAGCTGAATTAAAGAAGTGAAGAAAACCTATTTCAGGAACATTGAAAGGGGCTGAAAAGTGAAATTTCATGTTGGATCCACCAGAAACAGTACATAAAGAAACTTGCTGTATTTTTTAACAACATGGGCTTCTTAATGGTATCACAGCAGTCCCCATTCCCTCTGTGCCAACAATGATGTCAACCTCCAAACTGCTTTTGCAAACTTCCATTACACTGATGCGTTTGCCTTTGGAAATACATTTTCATTCTGTAACTGCTCCATAACAACCAGGATAATCTCCTTTTGCTCCTTTTAGAAAACTGGCAAATCGAAATTACTGCACTGGTGTTCGGCAGGAAATAATTTTATATACATTATTAGTGTGCACAAGGTTAAAAAAGCATACGCTCTCACACTTTTCTTTAGACACACCCATTCTATATACATCCCTTGGTCATGTTCAGAACATCACAAAAATGTGAAGCCAGGATGGCTTCTTAACTATCCAGCAGATTTGGCACATTTTGTATCACCTTAAATTGCATGCTATTTAAAAAAAAAATTGGACATGATCCAGGCAAAGTGAAGCACTTTTAAGTCCCATTGATTTAAATATACATCTTTACCACAAAGACGACGTGCTGTTTCTGCATCCAGACCCTGCATGTTTTTTTCTGAGCAACTTCCCTTTGAGGCTACCCATCTTTTACCAACATTTTAGACAGTACCTAATAAATATTTCTATTTTTCAGTGACTTTTAAGAGCACTTGCTAAAATTTTCTTAGTTACTTTGGCTTCCCCCATTTGCCATCCTTCAGCTGACTTCATTGAGGGCTTATCCACTCTTATTTTGCCCTGCTCATTCCAGGTACAGGTCTGCACTTAAAAGTTCGATTCCAAGCATGGTTCCTTCCTTCCTTCCTTCCTTCCTTCCTTCCTTCCTTCCTTCCTTCCTCCCTCCCTCCCTCCCTCCCTCTCTTTCTTTCTTTCTTTCTTTCTTTCTTTCTTTGATTCACACTGAAATTGGAATGCCTCTGTATTGCTGAAAGGGTTTAACACAAGAAAATTCCACTGCAGTATTCCAAAATTTATCTAAGCTGATAATTAACTATTGTTGTTTTCTGTTAGCTTACATGTGAGTGTTTTAACCTTAGATCACATGAGAGGTACTGAAACTGCAAATTCGCCATCTTGGAAGGCTGCTTTTTTTTTTGGCTTTGTGAAAGAGAGGATATAAATGAAGTTCTCCAAGTAAACAGCCTAAGGCAGGATGGAAGCTGGAATGCAAGCTGTAGGGAGTGACAGACCTCTGCTTCTAAGTCTGTTGCAATTATTTCATATTTCATATTTCAGGTGGTGCAATATTAATATATGCAGTAGTGAAAACTCATTCTTTAGTGCTCTATCAGAGGAAATGTCAATTTGTGTTATTCACAGATTGTCATTTGCTCCGGCTGAGCTTTAAAGAGCAGGTTTTCATGGGAAGAGTTCTGGAACAACAACAACAACAAAGGTGCTCAGACGCAGACCATGCCTGGAAAGTGGGGAGGAAGGTTAGTGTGGATAAGCCCTTATGCTTGGTGACATTATCATGTAGCTTAATCATATCTAATGATATCATCAGTTTAGGCACAATATTAAGACATGAGTTTTATTCTCTTGCTAATTATTCTATGTAGTATAGAAATGAAATGAACAGCAGCAGCAACAAAGAATTCACTATGTGTGACCTGATTGGTGGGGTCAACCATGTGACTAATTCAAAAAAGTAAGAAGTGCCAGCACCAGCCACAGTGTTGGGCAATGTTTTTAAAAAGTGAGTATCTGGGCTGCGTACATGTCTCTTTTTTTCTGGAATGATGTCTGCCATGCTGAAATAGTTTTGTTTCAAACATCAACATTGTTGAATATTCACTACAGCTCTAAAAGCCTCATGCCATAATGGAGATGACCACACTACCATGGGATTAAATGGTCGTGGTAGAGCATGAGATTCTTAGTCCCAGGGTTGTGGGTTCGAACCCCAAGTTGGGTGAAAAATTCCAGTACTGTAGAGGTGCAGTCCCCGTCAACTCTACAATTCTGTGGTTCTTTGATTCTATGTGAATGTGGGATCCAAGGCAACCCTGAACACCAAAAATATAAACAACGAGGTTTTTTTTTTTAACACAGCTGTATAGCTTACACCAACGTAGACTAACTACATAATAAAATGTAATAGGATGTCTGTATCCATTCCTTACCCTCAAATGAGCCTATTTTCTTCTTGTATTGAAACATAAGCAAGAAAGATAAGAGATATCTGCTTCTCATTCTTTCATTAAAAATACATCTTCTCAAGTGTATTTGAAATATATGCTTATCTTTTTATATACATATAGGCTGATTATATCCCCCGCCCCCCAAGAGTTCATTTTTCATTCCCTTGCCTTTCTTGGTGGCTGACAACACCGGCAGCATATTCATATACTTTAAATCTGCCACACAGTCATTTGAATCGTGTCATGAAAGGCCCTCCGACTGCATTCTTAGTATTCTGGGAAGGTGCCTTCTTTGCGAATTAGCTATCTGTGTGACACCCACCACTGTTCATTCCCTCAATATCCCTAGACATTGCACATGGGCTCCTCTTGATGAAGCCTATCAAAGGGATGTGAATTTGTAGCTTTTAAAATTTGAGATTAATATACCAGCTACGTATTAATTATTTAACTCAGCCTGGCGCTGCCAGGGAAATTTGCCAAGAGGCTTCTACAGCTTCTGTTGCACCTTCAGATAACTGCTCCTGCAGTTGAAAAAATTCAATGTAGGCCTTGGGTTTGCTTCTCTCCGTGTGTGTTTTGGCTCCAGGCATATTTATTGACCTGGTACTGGAGGCATACAGAAAAACCTCTGCTTCTGAAAGTTTCTGCAGGTTATTGTCACTATAGCAGATCCAAATCCATTACGCTATGCTTAGCCAATGCAAATCTTGTAGATGTCTGTAGAAGCCACTGAGATTTTATAACAGTGGTGGGAGACCTCTGGCATGCAACCGTCCAGGCTTCTCTAGCAAGAATCTCAGGAGTCATCCCTGACCATGCCCACTCTCCACAAGTCATATCCCTCGTTGGTCTCACCATGTAGTCTCCTTGAGTGTTTCTTTCCTGGCTAAAATGTGTTCCTCTACTGTGATAATCCCTCTTGTTCGCCTGGCAGGGGATGGAGAGATGTACAGGTGCAATCAGTTTACCGTATTTTTTGCTCTATAAGACTCACTTTTTCCCTCCCAAAAAGTAAGGGGAAATGTGTGGGCGTCTTATGGAGCAAATACAGGCTGCGCAGCTATCCCAGAAGCTAGAACAGCAAGTGGGATCGCTGCTTTCACTGCGCAGCAATCCCTCTTGCTGTTCTGGCTTCTGAGATTCAGAATATTATTTTTTCTTGTTTTCCTCCTCCAAAAACTAGGTGCGTCTTATGGTCTGATGCGTCTTATACAACGAAAAATACGGGGATTGTTTTCCTCGTTTGCTGACTTCTGCTATACAGTGGTACCTCGGGTTAAGAACTTAATTCGTTCTGGAGGTCCGTTCTTAACCTGAAACTGTTCTTAACCTGAAGCACCACTTTAGGTAATGGGGCCTCCTGCTGCCGCTGCGCCACCACCGCACGATTTCTGTTCTCATCCTGAAGCAAAGTTCTTAACCCGAGGTAATATTTCTGGGTTAGCGGAGTCTGTAACCTGAAGCGTATGTAACCCGAGGTACCATTGTACTAAAACTTGAAAGTTGCTCTGTCAACTCATTCACTTGTCAGAGTAAGGGTAGCTGGTTAAATACCTCAGAAAAAAGCTTGTGGCCCACCAAGACTCCAGGATCCTTTCCACACATACTACTAGGAAGCCAGGTGCCCCCCATCTTATATTTGTGCAGCTGGTTCTTCCTGGCTAAGTGTGGAACCTTACATTCATCCTTATTGAAATTCATTTTGTTACTTTGGGCCCACCCAGTTCTCCAATCTGCTAAAGTCATCTTGAATCCCAATTCTGTCTTCAGCAGCATTAACTACCCCTCCCAGTTTGATGCCATCTGTGAATTTGATGAGCATCACCTCAATTCCTTCATGCAAGCTGTTTATAAAGATGTTGGACAACAACAGACCCAGGACAGAACCCTGCAGAACCCCACTTGTCACTTTTTTCCAAGGTGGTAGTACCCAAAGGCTGCAATTCTATGAGCATTTACCTAGGAGTTAGCCACTGAGAACATATTAGGGCTTATTCCTGAGTAAACATGCAAAAGGCCTGTAAATGTTCATCCATGCATATGGGCCAGCTCTAAATGCCTGGTTGTAAGACTCTTTTCAATTTCCACCCACGTTTGTATCCTGTAGGCAGATTTATTTATTTTTCTGATACATATTTCTTTATTTAAATTGAATTAAGTAGTTAAAATTATGTTATACCACTTTCCCAGATAATTCAAAGCAGATAGCAGCACAAACAATAAGATCATAAAAAGCACAAGCACTGTCACACAGATGGTATTACAACCCCTCTGAAAACTTAATTAGGAGATTTTTCTTCTAACCACTTAAGAAAGAAGTTTTCATCATTGCAGCCATGACTGAAAATGCAGAACTTTTACTAGCTGTGGTCACAACATCTGAACAGTCAGCAATGCCCATTGGGAAGCTGTCAGTTCTAATAAAAACAAAAGCAAGTTCTGATAGAAAAACTGTGAAAATTAGCAAAAATAGCTAAAGAGAATTAACACATTAATTATGCAAAAATGTGTCAATGCCTTGCCCTTTCAAGTGCACAAATACAATAATTTGCATCCTGCTCTTTGATCTAGTTATTACTGGACACAATTTAAATGCAGTTATGCAAAATTTGGGTGTCTTATCACTCTCAAGAAGGCTCGCCAAGGCAAAGTTCAAAATGTTAATGGTACATAACGCCACTGCTTTTGAAGACCTTATAAAGCAAGTATAGCCATGACAAATAAGGGGAAGTGAATCAAGGCAGCTCAAGGCTTGAGTGTAAGAATGAGAAATTATTGTTGCTTTCTCATTTATACAAATGCTGCCATTTATTTTTGCTCATGAGCTAACAGTTGCCTACCCACAGTGTTTCAGCTTATTTTGCCAGTTCTGCTTCAACTATTTATGTCAGACTCAAACATTATCACGGGGAGTCACCTTATGTCAAGATAAAAACTTTCTGAGCCTCCCCCAAGGCAGCAAATCTACAACTACAGGGCAAGCCGATTATAGGGTCCTACAAGCCGCACAGCCATGTGGGTTTGCATATGAACTCTATTTACAGTGGTGCCCCACAAGACGAATGCCTTGCAAGACGGAAAACCCGCTAGACGAAAGGGTTTTCCGTTTTTCGATGCGCTTCGCAGGACGAATTTCCCTATGGGCTTGCTTCGCAAGACAAAAATGTCTTGCGAGTCTTGAGATTTTTTTTCACTCCCCACCCCCTTTTTCTAAGCCGCTAAACCGCTAATAGCCTTTTAGCAGCTAATCCGCTAATCCCTTAAGCCTTTAATAGCCGCTAATAGCCGCTAAACTGCTAATAGCGCTAATCCGCTAAGCCGCTAATAGGGTTGCTTCACAAGACGAAAAAACCGCTAGACGAAGAGACTCGCGGAACGAATTAATTTCGTCTTGCGAGGCACCACTGTATTTAGTTATTTTAACATGTGTAACGCAATAGTGGGTTCCCAAAGCAGCGCACATAAACATTTCGATAAAAGCATTATCAACAAAATCAAATCATGAGATGCCAACTCTCCATTGACAGGCCAGCAAGGTTTGGCTCCTCCTCTCCTTGCACTGTGTTTGATCCGTCACTTTGTAACTCAGATCACATCCGCACCAGACACTTAAGGCTATGTACACATTAGTGACCTGAAAGACAGAGCGGTTGCTTCCCACAACTGTGTTTCAAGTCACTTTTCAACATTGCTGTCTTCACCTTTTTTAAAAAATAAATCTATTTTATTATTTTTCTCAATAAACGATCATTACATGGAAAAGGAAAAGAGAGAAAAAGAAGGGGGGAAATACACACACAAAATAAAACAATTAAAACATCTATATTCACTCTTAGTATTAATCCATATTTTGGGATTCATCAAATCCTCTGGCTTCCCTCTACTCCCTCCCCTGGTTCCTTTGTGATATTTTCATTTGTGCATGTCAACAAAAAATCTTTATCTCTAATTACCTTATTTAAACATTCACCATAACATTACAAGTGGTGTTTTTCTTTAAAAAAATCCTGCTACTTCCTTACTTTGCTTTTGTATATATGCAATAAACATTTCCCATTCTTTTTTATATTAGTTGTTGTCTTGATTTCTAAGTTTCCCAGTTAATTAGCCATTTCCGCATATTCCATTAGTTTAATTTGCCAATCTTCTTTCGTAGGTACCTCTCCTTTCCAGTACTGGGCTAGCAATATTCGCATGACCGTTGTTGCATACATAACCAAAGTTTAGACAGTAGATCAGTTCCTGTAATTTCTAATAAGAAAGATTCTGGTTTTAGCAAACGTTATTTTAAACTTCTTTTTTTCCAATTTGTTATATATCATTTCCCTTTTTTAAAAAATAAACTTACATTGCACACGTGATAAAACGTACCTTCCATTTCTTTACATTTCCAACACTTATTTCCCCTTGTTTTATACAGGAATGTCTTCACCTGGTGCCCATTACCTGATTTGCTTCCCTGGGCTGAATTCTGATTCAATGAAGCTTTCATCTGCGCATGTGCAATGACCGCCTAAAATGTACACACCTCAGCTGAAGTCTGGCTTCCGTTTTTGAATCAGATGAAAGCTGGTTTCAGGGAAAGCACAGCAAACAGGAGTATTTCTTTAAAGTGACAGGATACTTGTGAATAGTGTCTGACATCATGTGTATGTGGCTTTGAAAACCAGCAGTGGAAGTGCACTGGAACTGGAGTAAGTTACAGGGCGGACTTTCATAATACGGTGCTCTGTGCAAGGCTAAAATTTAGTGCTCTCCCAAATGGATCTTCTCAGTTAGGAATCATCTCAAATTTGCACCCTCTCAGCTCAATGTCTTGTGTGGGGGAACCACCCACACCACCCTAAATCTGGCACTGTAAGAGTGTCTAAAGCACTCTTATGCCATATTAACAGTCATATTATGACACTTCTTCATTGTGGATCAGACCATTGATTGATCAAGTGCCTCCTCAGACTGGCAGTGACTCTTGACTGGTGATGGAGTTCGCTGCTTGTCTGCACTTATATAGTGCTTGTAGTTCTCACCCCTCTAGCTTGGTTCATGTTGATGCTTAGTCTCTGCTTTAGTAGTAAAGGCTTGGCCCATACAGGTAAATTGACTATAAGCTCAGCTTTACTGTTGATCTTTCACCTGCTGAGCCAAAACTGACAATCTGTATCCCAACAATGAAATCTTACAAGTGACTTGTTGTTCCGTTCATTTCCACTTTTGGCAATGAATGTTGCAGATTGCTGATAGGAGTGGTGAGAATGTGCATTTAAAAAATTGTCACACACCACACACACACATACACACAAACACACACTGACAGTGAGCCAAACAGAGTTATGAGCTAGCTTGGAGATCAAGAGCAGAGATGAAAAGTTTGGGGTGGAAAGGTCAGGAGATCAGTCTGTATACAAGCATGTAAGCTTTGATAGAGCTCACTCTTCGGCTCACTTTAAATGATTCAGGAGTACCCACAAGCTATGTCCTTGCTCCTAGAGGGAATGCAACCCTATCAAGGGCAGGCAACCTCTAGGAAACAGCCTACTAACAGTTCTTGTCTGGATTGATACTACTAAAAATAGTCTCAATGCAACTTACAATATGAAAGTACTATAAAATATATACTGTATTGCTTATATGCAGTACTTCTCAATGGGATATGCATGAAATAAATCAACAGTGATGTACTCTGTAGCTTCTGCCTGTAGCCTGTAAAACTTGAGAAGGCAGACGCTGAATCTCTTGAGTAGCCTTTCCTTCTGAACAGAGTAAGGAGTATACAAACAGATCAACAACAGTAAACGCCCCATCCCCAAAAGAGCCAAGTGCCTATAGAGAGATCTTGACACCATCATCATATATCTTTCCACTGTCATGTTAGAACAGGCGCCCCCATACTCAGCCCTCCAGATGTTTTGGGACTACAACTCCCATCATACCCAGCTAACAGGACCAGTGGTCAGGGATGATGGGAACTGTAGTCCCAAAACATCTGGAGGGCCGAGTTTGGGGATGCCTGTGTTAGAATGTCTCTCCAGAGCAAATAGTGGAGAGAGGGGCACTTATAATTAGGTTTCTTTTGTGCTGAATATTGAATAAGGCATTGCCAAACAGCATAAAAATTGTCCTCTTGAGTATTTTGTTCCCCACACATCAGTTGCCTTATCAGCTTTTCCTAAGAGCCAGGAGCCACAATTGTTGGTACCAGCCCTCAAACACGTTTAGGATTTCCAACATTTGCCTGCAACCATCCTTGCCATGGTATATATGGAAGTTAGCAATTCTTCATGTGCGAAAAATATTGTGTCTCCGCCATATGTATCTATCAGAGGATCCAATCCACTATTTGAACTGTAACAGCTACTTCTTTTTTTTATTTAAAGCTTTTTTATTTATACAACAAGAAAAACAAACAAACAAAAAACACAAATACCAAATTATACACAAATTACAAAAATAACCATAGACACATAATATTCTTAGCAAACAATAAAACATCTATTGGTCTTAACACTAAAGACCCAACCTCCCGTCTATTCCATACTTCAAATTCATATTACTTATTGCCAATACACTTTTTTATATATATAATTAAACTTATTCTCATTAAATCTAATTTCTTATATCTACCTTACAACTATTACTGAAGTTCCTCAAATGCTGCAACAGAATTTAAACTACTATATTTATTTTTCAGATATTCTTTAAAAACCTCCCAAGTAACGGCTTCATTGAATATCTAATTTGAAAGTTACTAGTGGGCATTACCACCACATATGAAAGTACCTAGCCAGTTCCCAGCACCCCCAACAGCAATTCAATGATTTTGTAGAAAAAATGTGACATAGGGTGAGGTGAGTCAGGTACCACCTATCGACTACTTTCAAACTGTGTTTCCATATCTTAGCAGAAATGCATCTAAATGTATTGCCAGATCAGTATGAATTTCCACGTATCTCTTCCAGCTCTGATGTAACAAACTCAAATTGCCCATTGATCCCTGAGGTTAATCTTATAAAGGAGATATATTAGAATTTGGTAAGTGAAATCAGAAGGTACTGGACTGTCAAGTGTTTTAACACCCTGGTAACTGTTCATGCCTCTCCAGAAATATGCTACCTGGCCATTTTAAGTGCAATTATATGTCTACTCGGAAGTAAACCCCCTTTCAATGGAACTTAATCCTACGTAAGCATATATAAGATTGCAGCCTTTGGGAGTCAATGACAACTTGACAAGACAATAATTCTTTCCTTTAGAATAGAAATGTCAGTGTTAACTTATTTTATTAATGGAGTTTACCTCTCAAAAAGTGATTTCTGAAGCCCTTCATAGTAGAGAAGGATGATGCAGATTTTGTGACACATGAAAGATAATTAGTCCCAATGACTTTGACAGTTTCTCTTGACTTAAATGGATTTGGGAGGAAACAGCATTATAAGCACACCAATAGATAAATTAAATTTAAAATCCCCCCCCTCTCTCTCACACACTCCACACACTTCATTGTGTTCTTACACTAGGGAAGAAGATTATTTATTCCTGAGAATAAAAATAAATTAGCACTTGAATTCTGGAACTCCCAGTGAATATGACATCTCTTGTCAAAGTCCTTTGGCAAGTCTAAGTGACGGAATTCATGTTGTTTTACATAATCGTACACATTGGTTGCAATCCACCAAGAAAGCCCTATTTCAATAAATGGGGGGGGGGGGTGAAGCAGCATGTGTTGGATTGAATCCATTGTAAATAAGAAATGTAAATAGCAAGAGATGCAAAGAGATTTAATTTGTGGTATGCAAACACCATAAATCATCCAAGGTTTCTCTCTCTCTCCCCCTATGATGGAGAATGATCTGGGAAAATTTGTGTAATGTGATTGTCAAAATGTAAATGCATGCCAGTGTTAAAAGGTATCACCTTAAAATCATTATCTACACAAATTTAATAAACTATCTACTGGGGGGAAAAACATTCAGTTGCATATAACAGATAGCAAGCTCAGAGGAAGCGTATCTCAGTAACTCTTTTGCAAATTTAATATAGACACTATTTGGCTCTCATCCTGCACTGCTGTCTTATGTAGGCCTAGGAAATATTTTCAGTGCAACTCTGCTGGGATAAATGAATGAATGAATAAAAGAAAGCCAACATCACAGAGCCTACCAGTAATGGGGTATTATTTCAAATTTAAACAGCAAGGCATCCTTATCTCCCATTTACTATTGTAGACTCAAAATGCCACTACAAGGTGTAAATTTCATATGTGCTTAGGGTTGCCATACGTCCAGAATTTCCCGGACATATCCGGAATACAGTCAAAAGCAGTAAAAAAATCTAGACGTAATGCAGCCCACGTTGGCAGTGTCATTTTTGGCAATTTTCCTTAAAAATAGCTTTGGGCAACTTTGGGCAAAACTAAAAAAAAAAAAAAAAAAGCAGCTCAACAACTTTGCCAAAAAAAGCTCTGTCTGGATTTTCACTGTTTGAAATATGGCAACCCTATATGTGCTGCATCTTAAGAAACTTGACTCTAAATTCAGCTGACGTATATATGCCACATTTCTCTCACACACACACTATTCTCAGAACAGGATTGTCATGCAGGGCAATATCTTTGACATTTTTACAAGTGAGGCAACACGGAGCTATCCGTACCATTGAACATTCTATAGGGAGAAACTTGCATGCTCCCACCCTGCCGCTATATTGCCATGATCGTAATAGCTACTTGTGCTTCGAGACCCCCAATCAACCCCCCAAAATGAGACACCGTGAAACAGGATTTTAGTTTAAGTTACTGGGCAAAATTTTGGCCACAACTTTATTAAATACAGAATGTGAGTGGTATTGGCTTAGGCACTGGACTCTCCCAGACTATATCAGACTCCTGCCCACATTGCAGGGAGTCTATTAAGGGTGATCCACCACCAGAGGGAGCCCTGCTGGTGGAAACCGACTTGAGCTCCCCCGGTGTCCCCATGGGGTCCTGGCATGGCCCTAGCTCCTACCATGGGGTTTCAGACAAGATCCAGGCCAACCCCTGCATTCCTTTAACCGAATATCCTTGACCTTGGAGGGGCAGGTGATGGCCACACCTCCCCTCTCCACACATCGTTGATCCAATGCCTAACTGCCAAACCTTACAAAATTGTGACGATTTCCAAGCAGCAGGCGAAAACCAAATGGCCCTGCCAATCTGCCAGATAGAAAAAATTCCTACCAGGCCCCCATTGCAAAACAGGCGACCAACAAAGTCCATAGCAAGGCCAGATGCACCAAAGTAAAGGGTGGGTGGGCGGGTGATCCGTAGTGCGAAGGCAAAGAGGAGGCTCTGGGTCAAGTGCATGGGTTTATATAGGTCCCTTGATCCGTTTAGACTGCACCCCATTGGCCAGAATAAACCCAGCAATGAGAGACCTACCAATCGGGTGTTGTGGCTATCCAATAGACCCACCCACAACCAGGAGGTCAGTCTCCTGGTCTCACCGCAACACGTGCCCTCTTTGAGGGAGGATACGATTTCCCATAATGTTAATAATACTCTCACCATAGACTGAAATTTAGCAATTGATGTCTACATTTATTTTCTTCATAAAATCCATACACTGCTTTTACAGCACAAGACTAACCCTGTCTACTCAGAAGTAAGCCCTGTTGAACAGGGCTTATTCCCAGATGTGTGTGGCTAAGATTTCCACCTTAGAATAGACCCCACTCAAAGTTCTTCACCTTATTTATTGCAGGCAGAAGTGGGCAGCAGAAGGGAAAGAGTCTCATCATTGGCTGCAAGGGATACATGCTGCAGAATATTTTCAGATTTATTTATTTATTTATGCCTATGGATCGTGCATCTGAGTAGCACAGATGTATTTAATGACAAAATCTGAGAACATCTGTTTTCCAAAGTCTAGGAACTTTGGTAATTTGACTTGGTAACACGACACAATTTTTAATCCAATTGTCTCTCATTTTGTGTAGCAGCAGAACGAGTGTTTGGTGAACAATGATTTAACACAGAGCAGCCATTCTTTAACCAGACATATTTTCATTCTCCCTTTATATACAGCCAAGTGTCCACTGATCAATTCAGTTGATTTAATAGTCCCTGATTCTGTGTCTCTCTTAAATCTGTTTTCTGCTCTACTTTGCAATGGGTTGTGTCAAAGCTCTCATGGTTTCTATTGTTAGAATGGAAATTTGTTTCAGCACGCATAGCCAGCAACAGTGAGCTATAGAGGCAATAATAAAGAAACACTCACACGGTCCATTTACTGGATGAGGTTGCATAAAGTCCATCTGATTACATCTAAGTGGTTATTAGAAAAGGGCTTCAAATGAGAGACACAAGGGAGCTACCAATTCTCAAGTCATCTATTACAGCGATATTTTATAGGATTTGTGGTTTCAGGAGGATTGGACTGTTCATTGGCATTGACTTCTAGACAACAATAAATGACATTTTTACAGGCTAGCTGCAAACTCTACAAGAGAAGTGCCAAACAAGTCTGTATCCTAAGCTGAGAAATATTAAAAGGGTAAAATAGTTATTGATAACAGTCTACTCCCCTTGGGCTCCTTGGAATAGAAATGTTAAGGCTCTGTAGATTTCATGAGGTATTATGAAGTTCTGAAGACAGATATGTTTTCTTATAAGAACTGAATGCAGTAATTTATCAGCATAAAGCTTTGCTTCTGAAGATCCCTGGCCTGGAGCTGAGGAAAATGACAAAAGAAATTCATGTCAGGGGGCAATTTTGGAGCAAGTCGTTTGTGTTGCACTAAAGCACAAAGGCCTGCTTTCTTTCAACCTTGTTTGCTCATTCATGCATTCTGTTTCAAGCTCTCGCTTCCCTACTGTGATCCAAAGGGCTACACCAGATCAGAGAGAGCTCCCAGAGGGGGCCGAAATAAATCCTATGGCACTCCAAAGGCTTTAGGAAAACACCTTCCTATCGCGTAGCATTGATTGTTGACATCACAACGTGCTAAAAGGGAGCATGTTCACCTTCAATAGCTTTGCAGTTGACAAGTATGTTTAAGGGTCCTTTCTTGATGTCTTGCATGCAAACAGTGCATGTGAAACATTCCCTGAAATGAGAGATGCCAGTGATGTTATCTAAGCTTGGGCCCGGATTCAAACCTTTTGGGCAATAAAGCCACTTCTAAAGGAGAGGCATGCTTAAAAGGCCTGGAATCTTCTTCCACGTGGATGAGAGGAAAGGACCCCCACTTTCCTCCTAGTAGGGCTTTACACTTGCTTTACTACAGTGGTACCTTGGCTGTCAAACTTAATCCATTCTGGGAGTCCATTCGACTCCCGAAATGGTTTAAAACCAAGGCGTGGCTTCCGATTGGCTGCAGGAGCTTCCTGCACTCAATCGGAAGCCGTGGAAGCCGTGTTGGACGTTCGGCTTCCAAAAAACGTTCGCAAACCGGAACACTCACTTTTGGGTTTGCCGCATTTGGGAGCCAAAACCTTTGAGTACCAAGGCATTCGACAACCAAGGTACGACTATACTGAGTTAAGAGAAGCAAAATGTGATTGTGTGCCTCCAGGCGGACTCAGGATTTTTTACAGTTTTCCTGATGTCCCACCCCTGCCCTGGAAACTTTCACAAGATGTTATCACCACCACCAAGATTATATCATACCAAAGCAAAAAACCTCCTCCACCACCATACTATTGTATGAAATAGTTAGCATATCAAAAGGACATATTGTTCATTAGAGCACAACATGGGATTCAACAGATAGCAAATGTCACCTCTCACTTTCTATTATTCATGGGGTTTTCTTAATAATTTTGTTTCATTAGGGCAAGTTTTATGTCCACTGTAAAGGTCAGAGTTTCCATTAAAGCCTTTGCCGTTTCATTTTATTAATACCTGCAGCACATGCAATTTTACATAAATGCTGGTTTTCAGGAAGAGAAGTCTCCAATTTTTA
This sequence comes from Podarcis tiliguerta, assembly GCF_965153285.1. NCBI lineage: Eukaryota > Metazoa > Chordata > Lepidosauria > Squamata > Lacertidae > Podarcis > Podarcis tiliguerta. Next base: position 96,557,593 of record NC_139537.1, on the reverse strand, counting down.
AAACTTTGAACTAATGGAATGCTATAAAGCACTACAGAGGTATGCCTCTCTTTCACAACAACTTGACTATCAAATAATTGCTAATACAGCTCTTTTCAATTCTTCTATCCAAGAACCAATACATTTAACGCAAAACTACAATTCAAAACAAAAGGGCAAAATAAGATGTATAACTTACAATGAACTAAATCATTCTCTGATTTCAAACCTACCTATGAGGGAGGCAAAAGCCATAAGCAGCCAATTTGTCTGCAAGGCGAATTCATATATATGCTCTGAATATGATAACTGAACATATTCATAGCAAGGTCAAGAGTGGGCCTGCCCACTTACCACTGAGCTGTTCCAAAGCCACAGCAATCTGGGGCAGCGAGTGGGAAAGCCCAATGAAGACTGGAGTGCCGGTCACACCACATGTCTCCCTTTGTGACCTCAGGGAGGACCAGAGAGTCTCCTCTGTGGTCTGCTCAGAAGCTCCATGCGCAAAGAAGTCTGCTTGCTCCTGCATTTGCTATTGAAGCCTTGCAAGCGCTCCCTGACTCCAGCATCACCAGGGAGGCAAGAAAGAACCTATCCTGCTGCACTGAAGCTGGAAGGAGACACCCACCTTCCCACAAGCGTTGCTCCCTTCCAGTCACTGGGAACTGGCACTGTGCTAGTAGAAGCCAGTGCAATGAGTCTCACTATTGCAACAGGGTTTCCCCTGCCCATGCACCCCCATATCCTCTCCAAACCCGCTCAAGGTTGGAAGTAGCCCAAGAACAGCTCATGGAAGTGTGGAGAGGGAGAGAAGATCATCCCATCCCGTAAGCAGGAATGTTTGTGTGCTAATGGAATGACCAACTCAGCCCAACGTTGAATCCCACCCATTGAAATTAATGGACCTAACTGAGCCATGCTCATTCATTTCAATGGGTTTACACTGAGTAAATACCTGCTTAATTCCACCTGGTGTATGTGCAGCTTTTCCTGTGCAAGTTTTTCAAACCTGGCACCTGCAGAATAAACTTCCTTTCAAAATGTTCCCACAAGATTCTATCCCATGCTTGTTCATATAATGGTAAAGTACAGTGATCCTTCTCCTTAAAATAACCAGGAAGTGCTCCTGGATCCACAATTCTCAGACCAGAGATCAGAAGGGACGCTCTTGCTTGGAGGTTTGTAGACGCTAATTACCAGGAGGGTAGTGATATTTGAATTATTCCAAACTACCCAGCCAGGATGCCTGGCCCTCACCCTGAAAATATTGATTCTAAATTTGCTCATCTTATTCCAAGGTTTAAAAATAACTCCTTAGAGATATCGCACTGGACAATAAAGAAGAATGTGTCCTTGGCTGTTCTGCACAAAGTATACTTCCAGTGCACTTCTATAAAAGAAATGGAAAAATGCAATGACACTCAAGTCAATGTTGCAGTATTGCGTGCTCTGAACAGCCACACTTTTTGAAAGGATACTGTGTCCCTCCACCATCATCCAGTTTTCTGCAGTGTGTCTGGACATTTTGTTCCTCCCATCAGTCTTTCGCTATTGAGCATGCTCAAGCCTCACTGGGCTTTCCCTTAGAATTTTTTTAACTGCAAACCTTTGGCCGCCCCTATACTTGCTGATGCCAGGGACGCAGGTGGCGCTGTGGGTAAAAGCCTCAGCACCTAGGACTTGCCGATCGAAAGGTCGGCGGTTCGAATCCCCGCGGCGGGGTGCACTCCCATCGCTCAGTCCCAGCGCCTGCCAACCTAGCAGTTCAAAAGCACCACCGGGTGCAAATAGATAAATAGGGACCACTTACTAGCGGGAAGGTAAACGGTGTTTCCGTGTGCGGCGCTGGCTCGCCAGATGCAGCTTGTTACGCTGGCCACATGACCCGGAAGTGTCTCCAGACACCGCTGGCCCCTGGCCTCTTGAGTGAGATGGGCGCACAACCCTAGAGTCTGGCAAGACTGGCCCGAACAGGCAGGGGTACCTTTTCCTTTACCTATACTTGCTGATACTTCTCTTTTGTGCATGGATGATGCCATTTTGATGATGACAACAGTTTTGTTTTGTTTTCTGTTTCTCCCCATTTTTGCAGTCACCATCAGGCAACAAAACCAGAGGCCTTCTTGAGCTCCTGATGGTCTCCCATGCCTCACAGCTTCAGCTTAAACTGGGCAGGTCTCAAAGTTAAGAGACCTGTTTTAGGAACATCTTGACCTTTTCATGATTTTTCTTAAAGTCTTAAATACAAAAACAACTACATTCAAATGCTCATTTTGTAACAAAATGCATGATTTCTTCTGGGTCAGTTGGGCATTTGTTTTGGTTCATATAATTAATATTATCCAGTAGCAAGATAGTCACAAATTGCAACACTTGGGATAAGATAAGAAGGCCATTTTATCTTACCACGTTTCTGCCGATAATGCTGTAACTCTATCTGGGCATTATGCTACTCAGCACAGAGGACATTTGAGAAGGGAAAGTAGAGGAAACTCATCTTCACTCACTAACGCATGAGCATAAGGCATGAATAGGCCTCATGTTCCTGAAATAAGTCCATATGGTATAGTAACTCAGCTCCAGTGCACGGGGAGGTGCAACCAAAGAACTCAGCCTGTCATTTTAAATTTGCCCCTGGCACCTTGACTCGGAAAATCTAGACACCCAGGGCTAAAAGGCTGTAGACTAAATTTGCTCAATTTACAATGATCAGTGAGGGACTCTTGCATTGTGGTGTGAGAAGTCCAAAAATGGCAAATGTCTTTCTCTCCTGCCTGACATCTAGCCTAATCAAGTAATCCCAGGCACATCCTGATTTGATCAACTTCGAGCCCTGGCAGAGAAATCTCTTTGCCTGAGGCACTGCCACCAACACAAGTCACATTAGAACTCGTTAACATGGCTTAAGGCTTAGGAAGCTTCACCAGACATTTGCATCCTGAAATGTTTTTGCACAGTGCACACCTTTGCATATACAGTGGTACCTTGGGTTAAGAACTTAATTTGTTCTGGAGGTCGGTTCTTAACCTGAAACTGTTCTTAACCTGAGGTACCACTTTAGCTAACGGGGCCTCCTGCTGCTGCCGTGCCGTCACCGCTCGATTTCTGTTCTCATCCTGAAGCAAAGTTCTTAATCCGAGGTACTATTTCTGGGTTATCAGAGTCTGTAACCTGAAGCGTCTGTAACCCGAGGTACCACTGTATCACATGTGACGGGAAACTTGTACATGCAATCCTCGGTTTGTCTGGGGTTCCATTCTGGACCTCCACATGCACTGATGGAGCATGCGCAAGCCTGCCCCGCCCTGCTTCACCCCTTTTCATGATGTCTTTATGACGTTTTGGGGTTACGTCCGGGTTCAGTTACCATGATCAGATGTCATTTAGCTGTGTCTAAATTGGGAGTTGTCCTAATTCTATGCACAAGCCTAGAACCCCTTTCAGTGCTCTAGTCTACAGCTGGCACTGGTATCACCATCCTGCCATTGCTCCTCACCTTCTGCTGCAGCTGCCATAAGTGGCTGGGATGGGGTGGTAACCCTGCCCCTCTGCAAAGCTCAACAGGTGAGGGGTTAGGAATGCAGCCTCAGTTATTGTTTCATTTTGCTGATGAATCTTACCTGCATGGTTCCGGGTGGATTTGCCATCCACATATGTTCCACGTATATTTCCCCCGCAGGGAAAAATGCTAGATCAGAATCAACTTATTTGTGTTTCAATCTGCAGTAAACACTGGCGTTGCAGTCTCCAAACACCCCGGCAGTAATGATTTACAAATCAAATGCTTGTTTTACTTTTCTCCAGGATCCTCAATGGAACGGTGCAGATGGCAAGTAAGGGTCAGATGACAAATGAATGTGATGATTTGTTTGTTAGGTGACCAAAACAAGAGATCAGAGCTACGCTGCTTCAGTTAATTCCCTGCAGCTCTTCAGCTTCATGCATTCAGATAGCTTTTAGAAGAAAACTGAGGGATTTGTTAGGAAGAGCTGGCTCTAGAAAATGCCCTGTCAAGCCCCTTTTCCTTGACATTTGGCCGAGGGATTTCCTGTCTCATTCTCCAGCTGGATCAAAGGGTCATCAGCCGCAGCTCTGAGAATCTGGGAACATCGGAACTAACTGTTGATGATGACTGATTTGAGGTGAGAGCCAGGTTACATGAAATGCTCTGGAGTGGACTGTCTCCTCGCATGTTTACTTTCCCCTATTGGAAACAACTTCACAGGGTTGCTGACACATGATAATGTATATGATTTTGTTTCGCATCCAGCCATTACAAGAAACTGAAAGCAAAAAGGTTTGAGTATCCTTCTGGCTTTATCTGGATATTTATTTATTTCCCCAGTAGACTAGTCAATTAGATTACTATTGTTTTAAAAAGAAAACTTAAACAAGAAAATGCAATATGCTATTTATTTTTGAAAAACGAATTCACATTTTCAATCCAGCAGCAATTATCATTAGTCATTGTCCCTTATTTCAGGGCATGAATTCACATTAGTGGAATTCACATTAGTGAATTCACATTCCCTATAGCAGAGACCAAATCTTTCCAGACTGTTGTTTTTAAAATGCCTGTTCTGGCAACCTAAGACACTGTCTTTTCTTCTGTACATTTCATTATGTTCTCTCTTTTTCTTTCCTATGCAGAGACACACACCATTTCTTAAAAAAATATATCAAATGGTAGGTTAGTATCTTTGTGTGGTGCTGCATTTAAGCTACAATTTAAATCTGTCAAAAGTTCATTGGCATGCACAGCTTCTAATGTCATGCATGCCATGACCTGCCATCAATACCCTTCAGGAATTTACACTAGCCAAAGAAGAATTTTAAAAAAACTTTATGCATGAGGAAGAACTAACAAATATCAGAGCCATTCTACAAGTTACACAGATCAAGGTGGATTGGTAGACTGCAATAATCAAACCATGCAGGATGTTGGCCATCTCTTTTCTATGCAAAAAAAGCTCCATGGGGAGGACTATATTAAATTGGTAGGCTTTCTACATACAGAGGGATTTGTATTTAAGAAAGCATTCAAAATTGGTAATACTACCCACAATCTGACACTGCACACATCACACTGCAGTGTGGCTCCTTAATTGCACTGTGAAAGTCACCTAAGATATGGAAGGCGATGCTGAGGGAGCACATTGTCATGGATGAGCCAGCCACCAGGGAAGGTTTGCAACCAGTTCCCAGTGAAGGTTTGCAACAAGCTGAAGAAAGCTACCAGGAACAGAGAGGGTTATCTGCCAGGCAGGATGATCATTGACTAGTGCCAACGCCCCCGCCCCTTGGCATGCCAGTTGATAAGAGAATGGCTGAGAGCTAGCCGGAAGCCAGCCAACACTCTACTGGCGTGAATAGAGAAGGAAGCTGTTTGTCAGAACGGAAAGAGATTGGAGCTGAGCCAATCCCTCCTAAGATAGGATAAGGGGAGGGTTGTTAGACCGAAAACAAGACAAAAGGCACAAAGTGAGAAAGTTCAATATCTCCTGTAACCGGAAGGAAAGCTCAGAAGGGTCGTCATGATTGATGAGGTTGGCGGCATGTTAGAGCCATCCGGAGAACTCTGTTTGCTTTTGCTATAAATCTTCCTTTTTAATTAACCACGCTTGCTGTGTTATGAAGTCGGAAACCAGAACTCCTGACACCCATCCTGTAGCTCCCCATGCCAGCGTTGCACCTCCCAGAAACTGGGGCGATATTTAGGGCAAAGCTACATCATGGGCAACGCCCATGCACGTTACTTTGATGATGCAAAAAGAAGCAGTGCTATAATTACTCCCATGCGGTCACTATGGGCTCATCCACACTCCCGCTTGTCCCATGCCTAGGAATCAGTTTTGCCCTTACCCCACCACTTTCCCCTGGAAAACCTGCTCTTTAGTGATAAGTCAGAGCAGATGTCAATCTGAAGAAAATACAGTTGACATTTGCTTCAACTCAGCAGTAAAGATCAGACAAAGAAACCACCAGCATCAACAGCAGATGTGCCCATGCAACCCACCTCTGGATCTGAACCACAGACAAGCACTTCTTCTGGTTACTGGTCAATCCCCTTGGTCCTCATATCATCTGAAGCATCATTCAGGGAGGAGGGGGAAGAAGAGGAGTCACATTTGTCCCTCACCAATAAGTGCAGCAGTTTTAAAAATGGTTTTCTAGGGGGCATTCTGGCTTTATGCGACTTTGCTTATCCACATGATGGCCAGGAGCAGAACCCCTACCTAATTTGCAAGTTACCTGTAGTACAAAATCCAGAAATGAGTGACATCAAAATGATAACTTTCCAATCTGTCTGCACATTAGTCTAGCAGGTGTGGACTGGGTCAGTTTGCATCAGTATTCACATGAATCAAATTCCTCAAACATCCTTTGTTTGAAGCAGAAACGGATACGTGAAACTAGATACAAACTTTTTAGATGTCAAAGATCACAGAACCTTAGGGCTTCCAGATACCTTGAGGTCTTCTTCTTCAAGCATCCGTTCCCAGAAGCAGAAAGATCCATAGATTAGTTCTTCTGTTCAATATAAAAGGAAGCTGAAACAAGAAACAAGAAATACCTTGGGAATGCCTCAGGTGCTTGAAGGGCAAGGGGGGAAAATCTAGCGACAACTTAATGAGATGTTAAATAGAGTAGGAGTAACAACTTCTTATTGGAAACTTGAGGGTTTCTGGTGGGGGATAGGACAAATTTCTGCACAATCTTCTGAACAGTTTAACAAAGTTATTATATTCATTCCACTGAAATTTATTTATGGAATGTATTTAACACAGTATTATTACTGCCTAACCTATGCAGTGCTTGCTTCATAGATTGCTAGACCAAAGATTACACATCTCATATTCCCCGGTGTATCAATTTAGCTGAAAGAGAGTGATAACATTTGGTAAGGACATTGACCTATTTTTACTCATTTGAATTGGCTAGAAATTATATAATTATTCTGCCTGAAGCACAAAAAAGTGTCTTGAAATCGAGTGCATATGTTATAATAAAAGACCCCCTTCTCAAGGGAAGAGGCAGGCAGGTAATGGGAGTGATGAACATATTAATCAGTTTTCCATAGCATAATTCATCTTTCAGTAATTGAAACACATTTATATCTGCAAATATTAGAAATCAAATTATTCTAGAAGAGTGGGGCTCCTGGAAATCTAGGCTAATTTCCTTGAGGTGGGGTGTGTGGAGGTGGGGGAGGAAAGGCAAATTCTAGTTCACTGAACTTAGCCTTCCTCTTTCCATTCCTTTTGTTTTTCATTTCTTCTGTGCCATTCATGAAAGTGTTAGATGCTACAGCAGAAAAAGGTGGGTGTGGACCAGTGGCTATAGTGGTACCTAAGCGGTCTCCCGCTGTGTCCTGTCACTTTTAGGATGGTCACTTTTAGAACTGCATGCACAAAGGACAAGCTGTTACAGTCTCTGCCCAGGAGAATAAATAGACACAAATTTGACATTAAGAAAGGTTACACACACAAAGTCTGTAGGGGGACATTTTAAACTTCCTGGCCATTCAATTCCAGAAGTCTTGTTTCTCCTTCATTCAGAAGAGCGACTTAGCAATGTGAAATTGACTAAATTAGAGTATCACGGGTGCCTTTATTTGGTAAAGGTATGGTTCTAGTCTCTGAGCCACTGCAGAATGCAAAACAGTTGCTGTGCACTAACACAGTTTCTGAGCAATGTAGAGAATTCAAGGCAGTAGCCATCTTCTTTACATTCAGACTCTTAAGCAAGTAATCTATAACTGAGTGCAAGTACATTTGGTGGGGAGCGATTCCTAATTCTAAAGTACATCATGGCAGCCCTCATTTCCCCAACATTCATGCCACTGGGATTTTATATATTTTGCTTTCTGAACACATAGCTTAAAGACGACTCATTTTCCTGTAAATATTTTTTTCCCCTCCCTCTCTCTCTATTTGGACTACAAATGCAGATGCCGTAAGAAAAACAGTTTGACAAGTCCCACAGACTCTTTATTGCTGTCTTTCAGGGTGACTGAAACACCCCTCCCAACAGTGACAAAATGTTTATTGTCCCTATAAAATAAGTAGAAGTTCATATTTACATTTAATATTGTGGAAGCTTTTGGACAAATCTCCTTTACAGCTTTGCAATTTGTTGGGCCCAACTGAGAACATGCAGTCTGTTATTCCAAAGAAATTGGGTGTCGCCTGGGTTTAGGTCTAAGCTGCCTTTTGAGGGCCATGGGCCCTTTAAGATAGGGTATAAAATCTTATTTTTAAATATATATATATATATATATATGCAGGTTTTGGTGTCCTCGGGTGTCTTCCCGTGTAAAAGTTGGGGTGTCTAGGCGACGTTTCGACGAGGTCTCACTCGTCATCTTCAGGCTGGTGCTTTCGGCTTCTTGTTACTGGAACAGAGCAGGATCTCAGTGTTTGAGTTCCTATAAATACTGTTGAGGAGGTGTGGTGTATAGCCTCCAATGTTCTGGGCAGAGAGGAGGTTCCCAGGCTAGTGTGCCTTTTCTTCTTTTGTTCCTTAATTACTTGAGGGATATCTTGAGTGATTTCTTGAGTGATTTCCTGAATCCCACTTAGGTGGGTCATTAGGTGTGGATTAGTTGCTAAAGCCTTCGTGTCTTGAACTCTTGAACTTTGTGAAGAGTTTTTCTGAGAAGATGGCTGTACTGCACTTGGTTGTGCTCTGGCTTGGCTTCGTGTATAGGGGCGAGCTGTGGTTTTGTGGCCTGTGCCAGCCAGATCTGTATATATATATACAGATATATGCAGGTTTTGGTGTCCTCGGGTGTCTTCCCGTGTAAAAGTTGGGGTGTCCTAGACACCCCAACTTTTACACGGGAAGACACCCGAGGACACCAAAACCTGCATTCCTGTACCCGTGAAAATCTACGAAAGCAAATACAGATATATATATATACAGATATATATACAGATATATATATATATATATATATGCTTTCGTAGATTTTCACGGGTACAGGAATGCAGGTTTTGGTGTCCTCGGGTGTCTTCCCGTGTAAAAGTTGGTGTGTCTAGGCGACGTTTCGACGAGGTCTCACTCGTCATCTTCAGGCTGGTGCTTTCGGCTTCTTGTTACTGGAACAGAGCAGGATCTCAGTGTTTGAGTTCCTATAAATACTGTTGAGGAGGTGTGGTGTATAGCCTCCAATGTTCTGGGCAGAGAGGAGGTTCCCAGGCTAGTGTGCCTTTTCTTCTTTTGTTCCTTAATTACTTGAGGGATATCTTGAGTGATTTCTTGAGGCACACAGAACGCCAGAGGCACACAGAACGCCATCACCAATCAACCACACCAGACCCAAACCCAGACCCTCTCCACAGATAAATTACAGACACCATCCAGTAGCCAAACCAGGGTGGCACCTCCGGATGCTGCACCCCCCTGCAATCCCTACACAGATCTGGCTGGCACAGGCCACAAAACCACAGCTCGCCCCTATACACGAAGCCAAGCCAGAGCACAACCAAGTGCAGTACAGCCATCTTCTCAGAAAAACTCTTCACAAAGTTCAAGAGTTCAAGACACGAAGGCTTTAGCAACTAATCCACACCTAATGACCCACCTAAGTGGGATTCAGGAAATCACTCAAGAAATCACTCAAGATATCCCTCAAGTAATTAAGGAACAAAAGAAGAAAAGGCACACTAGCCTGGGAACCTCCTCTCTGCCCAGAACATTGGAGGCTATACACCACACCTCCTCAACAGTATTTATAGGAACTCAAACACTGAGATCCTGCTCTGTTCCAGTAACAAGAAGCCGAAAGCACCAGCCTGAAGATGACGAGTGAGACCTCGTCGAAACGTCGCCTAGACACACCAACTTTTACACGGGAAGACACCCGAGGACACCAAAACCTGCATATATATATATATATATACATATATACACACACACACATAAGCAAACTAATGCTGGCAAACAAGAATTGTGGAAATTTTAAGGTAAAATAAAGGTAAAGGTACCCTGCCCATACGGGCCAGTCTTGACAGACTGGGTTGTGCGCCCATCTCACTCAAGAGGCCGGGGGCCAGCGCTGTCCGGAGACACTTCCGGGTCACGTGGCCAGCGTGACAAACCTGCTCTGGCGAGCCAGAGCCGCACACGGAAACGCCGTTTACCTTCCTGCTAGTAAGCGGTCCCTATTTATCTACTTGCACCCGGGGGTGCTTTCGAACTGCTAGGTTGGCAGGCGCTGGGACCGAACGACGGGAGCACATCCCGCCGCGGGGATTCGAACCACTGACCTTTCGATCGGCAAGCCCTAGGCGCTGAGGCTTTTACCCACAGCGCCACCCGAACAATGGCTCAGTCCAGTGCTGCAGCTGCTATTATAGCTGACGTCATCATGTGAGCCTATCAATATGCTTGGCACCAGCTGCTGCTCAAGGAGGCTGAGTCGCCCAAGAAAATGAATCTGGGGGGGCAAGGGATTGAGCTCCACAGCTCTCCTCCATGCCCGCCACCAGGTTTACACATGTGAGATTGCAAATATAGTTGGTTCATAGAGCATTCTTCTGAACACTGTAAAGAAGCTTTGTAGCACATCATGTTCAATGCAATTTACTAATCATCTATGGGAGCTACCAGGGCTTTGGTAACTGCCTGCCAGGGACCATGAAAACAAGGGGTTTTCCAGGTTCAAGCTGGTGAGCTATGCTTAGCACAGTGAGTCGTAAGATATGCAGGCTCATTGTAAGAAATGGTAGGTAATAATAACAGAAGGAAATCCTATTTCTCAACCTAGAATGGAGATCTTGATTTATAGAACCACTACTATGCCAACAGGTTTTACCCTGAACTTCCTGACACATATCTTTTTTTTCTGTTTTTAATGTGGTGATCTTGAGTCATTTTCACAGACTGGAATGACCAGATTTTATTGTCTTTAAACTAAACATTTCCCAAGCCAAAAAATAATTTTCTTTTTAAAGCTTCAGCTAAAACTTTCCAGTATTAGAAGCGAGGATTGTAGAGCAGTTTGTGGTGTGCTCAGCAAGATGCCTTATTTATCAGATCTATAGGTGACATTTATTGCTTCATACACTATGAGCTCCTCTGGGACTCTTCCTAAAATATATACCACTAAATCACCTTCAACCAATTGCTACATTTACAGCTGTGGGCTATTTGCCAAAGGCAACAACATAGGTTGAATATAATTGCAAACCATTGTGTTTGTCTCAGAATGTTGCCAACTAATGTACAGCATGTTCTTTTCTATAGATTCAATTTTGAGCTTTCTGTTTGGCAGAATTAATTTTATTTTATGTGTAAATGAACATAAACAAGCTGTATATTATTTCCGATGCCTACCAGGACTGAACTGCAGGCAGTATTTATGACTACAACAAACTAAAGATACCAATGGGCAAACCCCACCATGTTCATTTAAAAGTAACTTGTGATTTAAATGCAGGGATAAGCAATGGCAGCATGAGTTTGTCATTCTGGTTGGTCCCCCCCCCCCCCCCCAGTTTAAGATAAAGAGTTAAGACATTTACAAATTCACTTATGCACCAAAAAGCCTGGAAGTCATATGCTTATAGCATATAATACTTAATCTCTGCTCAAGTTAGTCCCATTGAATTCAACGGGGCTTACTCCCAGGTAGGGAGTAATAGGATTGCAGCTGAAGGTCCCTTGGCCACATAAGTTCTGCAAACATGTTCTGCAGCCTCCATGCACCCACATGTTCCCTCGGTGCACCAGTGTCAGTCCTTTCCTGTGGTCAGGGGGTGGACCCAAAGCTGACCAGTGGAGAATGGAGAACAGAACTCAAGACTTGTAATGGTAGATGCTCAGAAATGGAGGAATGGTGGATGAAGTTGGTGGAATGTGCAGAAATGGCTAATTTAAATAGTAGAATAAACGACCAGGGAGAAAGAATCTTTAAGGAAGACTGGAAGTGGTTTGTGGAGTTTTATGACTGGGTTATAGCTACAGTGGTACCTCAGGTTACACACGCTTCAGGTTACATACGCTTCAGGTTACAGACTCCATTAACCCAGAAATAGTGCTTCAGGTTAAGAACTTTGCTTCAGGATGGAAACAGAAATCGTGCTCTGGAGGCGCGGTGGGAGCAGGAGGCCCCATTAGCTAAAGTGGTGCTTCAGGTTAAGAGCAGTTTCAGGTTAAGTACGGACCTCCGGAACGAATTAAGTACTTAACCCGAGGTACCACTGTACTACATAAAGATGAGACAAGCTGGGAGTGGGGCATCAAGCTGCTTCTGTGAAATTATAAAAGCATATGCGTGATTTGTAATCGGGGTCTGTCATCTTTACTATGAGGTTGGTGAGACACCATTCTTGTACAATAATAAAATCCTTTTGCTTTCCTGTTGGCTGTTTTCAGCTTTTGTTTCCACTAGACAATAACCCCCAAAGTGGCAGAGTTCCACCACAAAACACACAGACAAATCCTCAGGCAAATTATACACGGGGCGGTGGTAATACATTTCTAAACATATTCCAGTGCTTTTCAGTGCATTTTCTCTCCAATATATGCATACATAAAAAATGTATTTTGTGCACACTTTTTAGAACAAAAACTGTTATCATAAAATCTGGAGAACTGCATAATCTGGAGGATATTTGCGTTCCAAACTGGTTTAGGAACATCAGATCAGGTTGATTCCCCACTGAAAATTCTCCCCCAGTCTTAGCTCTAGACCTGTACTTCTGTTAGCTGAGATTAGTGCAATGTGGTTGCTAGTAGAAACAGAAAAACCACTCTATTTTCAGTCTGTGTCACTTTTGCCATTGTTAGCTCACAAGGCTTTCCAACTTCCACATTAACCTGCAATTTGTTAAAAAAAATCTTTACAAAGAAATCATTTAAATGTATAGTTCAAAGCATATTTTCTCTCAAAATACCCATTTCTATCAGTGCAATCCTATCCATGTCTATTCAAAAGCAAGCCCCACCAAAGTCAATGGAGATCACTTCCTGACAAGAACCTAAGATTTCAGCCTAACGTAATTTTCTTCCAAAATAACTATTACTAAAATTTGTTTTTCTTTTCAAAAACACACTCGTGCATTTTGTTATGTTTTATGTGCCGGGAACTATGATGGAATATTTAGGAAATGGAAAAGTCAACTAAATTTCAGTCTACACGTGAATCTGAGAGGAGTGGATAAGGTTAGAGTTCAGTTCACTTTAGACTTTGGAAAGATTGAATTCCTAAAGGATTCCGAATTACAGTGGTGCCCCACAAGACGAATGCCTCGCAAGACGGAAAACCCGCTAGACGAAAGGGTTTTCCGTTTTGGAGGTGCTTCGCAAAACAAATTTGCTATGGGCTTGCTTCGCAAGACGAAAATGTCTTGCGATTCCTGGGGGTTTTTTCCCCTCCCCCCCTTTTTCCCAAGCCCCTTAACAGCTGTTCGCTAAGCCGCTTAACAGCTGATCGCTAAGCCGCTTAACAGCTGATCTAAGCCGCTTATCAGCTGATCTAAGCCGCTAATAGCCTTTTAGCAGCTAATCCGCTAATCCCTTAAACCTTTAATAGCCGCTAATAGCCTTTTAGCAGCTAATCCGCTAATCCCTTAAGCCTTTAATAGCCGCTAAACCGCTAATGGTGCTAATAGCGCTAATCCGCTAATGGGCTTGCTTCGCAAGACGAAAAAAACCGCAAGACGAAGAGACTCACGGAACGGATTTTTTTCATCTTGCGAGGCACCACTGTACTTTTGAACCTTTTGAATCACCAGCATGATACATCCAGTGTTCACTTACCATTCTCAGTGTTCTAATCATGCATCTAGGCGTGGCTAGTGGGAGATGGTTAATCTACCTGCTGCTGTTTTCAGAAATGCTCTTAGGCAGCCTTCCTATGGTTCTGTCAATTCAGATGCTAGCTGGATAGGGAACTAAGCAAGATGCTATCTCCTAAGTGAAAAGCCATGTGGCTACAGCAAAAGAGACAAGAGTATTAAAAGTTCCTGTAGGGGATACGCCTCCAGGAATGTAGGTCTTCTGCTCACACATATAGCCACTCTGGTCATGCTTCCACGCCAGACATTTTCTGCACAGACGAAACAAAGCCAAAATACTTCTTGCATTCGCTCAGGTATTCTGTAAAATCCCAGTAATATTGCTGCCAAAACCTTTCCACTTCATCACTTTCTTTATGGTCCACCCATATTTTTAAAGGCCTGATTTTTCAGGTTCCCCCCAAAACTTTTAATGCAATTGCAAGACCAGACTTTCATATGAGAATTATTGAGGCTATTAATATTGTACATATGAAAGCTATTGGGTGAACAAAAACTGACTTGTATTGAAATAAAAATTCTCCCATCAAAAAATATATTTAAAAAGCTTGAAAAGTTGCATTCATTTACTTGTATTTTTCTTATACTGGTCCCAGCATAAGGCATGATATCTTAATTACAAATATCTTGCATTCTGAGCTAAAAATCAAAGCTCTTTCTCTTCTCCACTGCAGCCTCCATTAGCCTCATTCTGTTTGCTGGAGACAGAGATTTGCACATCCATTCTCTCCTGCAGCTTGGAACAAAGAGTTTACACACCCAACATAGATGCCTCCCAGATTAGCATATCCGTAGACCTGAAATACTATCTCTTTCCTGTGTCTCTAAGCACCTTGTGACTGAGCCAGCAGAGATATAGTCTCATGATACAGCCCCATTAAAGATTAACCTGGCAGACTCTTCTTCAGCTCCATGGAAATTCCCAGCCATGCTTCACAGTATACAATAATGTACATTAAACAATTATACTTAACACGGATTGGCAAAGAAGGATTGGCTCTCCTGGTGCAGGTAAAAATGGTCTGTGATATGCAGTTGCCGATGGAGCTAAGGAAGCTTTGCCTTTTTTGCACTGCTTCTTCTGCATTTCCTCATTGCATGCCACACAAGCCCCTTCAGTGTGCTAAAATTCTACAGATCCAGGTGTTCAGAAGAGGAAGTGGACCAGATTTGCTCCCCCTCGTTCCTCTTCCTTGACAAAGAGGTAATTTTTTGGGTTGGGGTGGGGTGTTAAACGGCATAGGCTTCTTCATAAATCATATGGCTTGCTGCCTCACCATGCTTCTTCACCATCACATAGTCTGCAACTTAGTCACTCCCTGCTCCAATTATTTCTTCCACAGTCGGCATTTGCTTTTTGGTTTATTTTCTTTTTGTGCGCTAAAATGCACATCTGCAAATTATCCCACACCCGAGAAAGAGAAAATATTTAAACCTTTCTTCTTGGGCTGGTTATGCTGGGTATAGCAATCCATCACCCACTTTTGTAGATGTACTGCAATGGAGAATATAGTGCTTGTGGGTCTGTGAAATGGCATGTGGACTGAACAGGTAAAATCATTCCTGCTGATGGCAGAAGAGAAATCCAGAGTGGGTGGATGACTTCGGCATTCAGATGATGCACATCTAGTTCCAGCTACACATACAGATATCCTTTTCTGGGTTTGGGCTACTGCTTTTTGCTGCTCCTAGTCTATTGTTATGTCTTTATTGCTGCCATTTTCATTTTCTTATTACTGATTTTACTGCTGATTCTATTTTATTAGCTTGGTTTCTTATTGCTGTGTCTTGTGGATTTTTTAGTGCTAGATTTGGTTTTTTTACGGTATATTTGCGCAATTGCTGTTTACTTATTATTTTTAGTACATTTTAGATGATTTTTGGTATTGTAAGGTAAAATGTTGTACATTCTCTTTAATGCCTTTGGGCAGAGAGGCAGCTAATAAATACCATCAACCAATCAATCAAAATGCATTTTGTTGTTTACCTGAATGTCATTTCTGAAAATATTTGGAATTAACAAACTGAAATGGAAATATTGATAGGAGGAGAAAGAGAGAAAGAGAGAAAGAGAGGAAAGGTTTTGTCATTGGCTTAATATTTTTATGATAATTTGGAGGATTTATTTCTGAAAGTTCATATATGCAGAAAATTGAAAGAGTGAAAAGTAAATTGCATCACCGTTTGCATATGTCCTAGTTTAGATTCCGTATTTCTACTAATGCAGCAATGAAAATAGGAAATGGTAGTTAAGAAAGTGCAGATTTGGAGTTCTATACTTTGTAGATTAGAGGCCAGTTCACATGCATCCCCATATCTGTAACAAGCTTCAGTCCCACAGTGAATCATTAACATTGAGCAATATAGGTGGGGCTGGTTAAATCAGATATTCTCATCTGATTGGCACCCTCTCTCCTGGCATTTATGATTTCAGTTGGGAGGAAAGAAATATTGATGATTAACGGCAAGCTTCAAAGCAATTTTCAAATCCCTATTCTTGAACATATTTAAGAGGAAGAACTAGGGGAGAAGGAGAGCCAAACACAGCTGAACCACGTCATCCCATGGCCTGTCAATCTTGCAGAAGTGGAATTGCTCTTGCAATTATCATTTTCTTCCCCCCTTCCTTTCCCTCCCAGTGGTTTGGGACAGAAATGGGCACTGGGAAAGACTAGGGTTCTTTGGATCCATGACTTCTCCTGGTCTACCTGAGCATGATCCCAGGCACCCTGCCACTTCCTTCTTTTGGCCATATCAGCATCAGAGGACCATTGCTGGAAGAACAAAGCTGCAGAGGTTTAGAGAGTGGCGGGAAAGTGTCGGCCTGTATTGGGTCTCCCTCTCTGAAACCAGTTTTCTCTCTCTACCCTGAGAGAGGGAGATCCCATGCTTCCTATGGCCCATGGGACACCATCCCAAGACCATGTAATTGCAGGGTTAGTGACAGGAAAACAGTGTATTTTAGTAGCCTGGTAATCTGCTTGTGCATCACAATAATTGCAGCATTATTATCAACACAATTCAAACAGTTATCGTGTCCAGGAAAAAGGCTGTGCTGTTGGCATACAAACCTAGTTCAAAGCCCTTTCAGCTGCTTTCAACAATATTCACATAATATGAATATTCACAATGGGTTAACCAATATTATCTGGCCTGAAACACTAGGGAAGGGGTAATAGGTTGACACTGTACCCCCTGGAATAGTTTTTTATCTTCCTCATGGTGTTGAGAGATGCTCCCAACAAAGCAATGTCTTCTCCGGCTCCCTAAACAGTCTTTGAGGCATGGGCAGTGAAGAATACTAATTAACTTCCAATCAGAAGTGTTTGCTTGATAACTTGATCCTTCATTTCAACTCCTACCATTAGCCCACACACACAGAACTTGCTCAGCCGTGTGACATTTTATTTCTTTCACCAAGATAAAGTTACATTTTCTTTTACAAGGTCAAGTTTCTAGGGAGCTGTGCTGATCAAATTGGTTTGGCATCAAGCACAAGAAGCTCTCATGCTGTGTTAAACTGCATTACAAAAATTCATACAACATTTGTTATGGAACTGATGCACTCTACACTGCAGTAGCCAAAGTTGTTCATGGTCATTACAATGTTGCTATTTATTATTGCCAAGCAACAGCGAAGAAAAAATAAAATTACTTTAAGGAGGGCTTTTTTTTCTTTTTGTAAGAAGAAGAGCAGAAAAAAGAGGTTATGAAACACACTTCTGTACCTAAGTCCAAATAACAAGCTGTGGGATTTTGTTTCCATCGGAAAATAGGCCTGGAGTATGTTCCTAGTATTTCTTCTATAAACCTGCACATAAAATGACATTTTTGTTTGCCATTCAGCATCAGGTTATGTGATCTCTTATATCAGACAGACAGTCCAGACTGGGACCGCACTTTAATATTCACCGATTTCAAGTATTTGTTCCTAACTATAGTATTCAGCCCATCCACAGAATGTATCCCCAGATACTCACTTCACCAAACATTTGGACTATTCTGATGATTTTCTGCGCTTAAGTCACATTCGCACCATACATTTAAACGGTCACGGCTTCCCCCAAAGAATTATAGGGGGTGTAACTTGCTAAGGGTGCTGAGGGTCGTTTGGAGACTCCCTTTCTCCTTACAAAGCTGCAATTTCCAGAATTCCATGTAAAAAGGGATTGTTAAACCATGCTGAGAATTTTAACTTGGCACTTATGCAAACTACCATTTTGTGAGATCTGCTTTTTTTAATGGCAAATGCCTTACACAAGCACCTCTCAGGCTGTTTCACTGTGGCCCAACATTCCACTTTTCTCTTACTCTGCTGCACACCTCATTTTCTTACTTTATGGCGGAGAACGTTTGAACAGCTTCCGTGTTAAAATTCAACTACCGCTTGTGCACATGGAGACAATTTGTGTACAAAGCTCTGGGGCGGGTAAGAAGCTGTTGGGCATTTCAACTGCAGCTGTTTCTAAAGCTGGAAAGACAAGACAATTCCAGTTTCAATTGAGGGGGGGAGAGAGAGCTGAAAAGTGGGTTGCCTTTTGAGCAGATGGGGAAAACTTTACAATACCGACTGGCTCTTTAGAACTTTCCTCTTTTAGTTTCATTGTAGTCTTGGGGACCACCTGAAAATGCACCTGAGAGCACTGGCTGTCACCGGATCACAGCTTATTCTACAACCGATTCCACAACACATGTTATACTGATATTAATAAAGGGCCAGATGTTAAAACTCTAAAACAATTGCACACATAGGTATTTGCCGCCTCCTGACATAATCACAAAGATGTGTGATGGCAAAGGATAATTGGAGTACCGGTATTTATTTGTCCAAGGGTACTGCAGAACCAGCTGGCTTTGCAGCTACCAAAGGACTTTGCCTTCAAGTAAATAGTGTTCAGGTCCATTAAGGGGACAAACTCAGGTGGGGAACTGGATTTGCAGCTGTCGTCCTGTATAAGGCTAGTAGGAGCCCCTGTACGGCATTAGAAGTCTAGATCTCCTTCCTGAACATCGTTAAAGGTTTTTGTCCACATAAAATGAACAACCAGCAAGAAGTATATACTGTAACCGTCTGCCATATTTGTTCCCCTAACATTCTGAAGCTTATTTTTAATATAGAACTGTTGCTTATCTGTTATTTGTTTTCTACCTCAGGCGCATTATTCTCATTGCACGTTCAGTGCATAAATGTTGACAGCATGCGTCTGGATTCCATAACTGATATTCTAGCCTCAGTCAAGATAATGAAAAATAACTCTTGCAAACATAAGGAAGCCAGAATTTCTTGATATATTTTACACGAGTTGTTAATAAACACTAAGGATTCCATTTAATAAAAGACACCCATTCACTGTGTGCTTTCGTACAGAACTCAGCTGGTCATACAACAAACATTATATAGGCAAAAAGTGACACATGTTGTGGAGAGGATTCAGATAGATCCTGAATCCCAACGTGAAACAATGTACTTCAAAGTGATTTTGGACTTGTCCAAGGTGAAGTGAGATTTTGTAGGAGGCCGTGCAAGTTGAGGCACAGAAACTGGTGGTGCTTTGCGACACCTCAGCAATCCAGACATTGACAAAAATGGCATTAAAAGCAAAACTGTGTCCCTAGGCTTACAAAATAGAGACAATGCCAGGGTGTGGATGCAGAGAGGATGGGGAGAAGCTGCGCAAACTTGAAATCTATGTCTCTAGCTTAAGGAAGACACAAGGATCGGGGAGGGAGATGCTTCATAACTGCCAGGTCTAACTTGCAATCAGAAGAAAGAGTGGATTCACTGGAGACAATGGGGCAAGCCAGCCTGATCCCAATTGCACCATATGCAGTATCAAACATCTTCTGGAATGAATGGGCAGCAGCGGCGGAGGAAGCCGCTCGGGCGCCTTGGCGGCATGCCCAGGGATGGGGCAAGCCACCCATAGGGGTGGGGTGAGGGTTGGGCCTCTGGAGTCTGCCTGCCTCCTCCCACTCAGCCGCCCTACAGCTGGGGGGGGGGGGGAGGCAGCGGGTGGACCGTTTGGGCAGCGCGGAGCCTGCGCACACCTAAGCCACTGGGTCTCTCCCAGGTGAGATATGTGGCTCAGACATGCTGCAGGCCCCGCAGTGAGTGCCACTCAGCCTTTTGTCAACCCGCTTAGTGGTGACACCTGGGGCAGACCGCACCCACCGCACCCCCCTTCCTCCACCCCGATGGGCAGAAAGAAATCCAAATATCATCATTGCTTATCTGTTTTCCTAAGTAATTAAGAAGACTCTTCTTTAAGTAGAGTTTTTGCGGCCTCTTCAGTTTAAAACATAAATATTTATTTATGGGGGTTAAGGAATGTTTCATCTATAAACCCGAAAGACGTGCAAGATTACCAGAAGGAAAAGGGAAAGTGGCTCTAAATAAGTCTTAACTCTTATCTCAACAGTTTATATGCCTGTCTGTTTCACATTCACTATTAACGGTCACTTCTGGTTGCTGAAACATTTTAATGGCTAGGAGGTTTTTCTGGTTGTTCATTTTCTGTTATAATTTGAAGTTTAAGTACAAACTTAATATTCTGTGTTGAAATAGCTTCAGCTAGCTCATCACAGAAGAGCCATTAAATTGCTATAAATGAAACCTACTTCAGTGCTTACCATTAACAGCAAAGATATTTTCGTTAAACTGCTATCCCTTTAAAGGATTTTTCCCTTCTGATTAGTCTGTGTGTCCATATGGTGGAATTGTTAATTCTGAACTGTTTCCCTATTTTAAAGGTGCCCAGTTTTGGACGCTTATACTTTTATGAGATGCTGGAGTAATTCAAAATGTAATCAAAGCAACATTTTAAAGGATATACACGCAGGCTGACGATCTTTGTGAATGCATCCTTCTCTTAACTGTGCCTTAACTTTGGACAGTACTTATTCAGTCTAGTAGTTTCTCCAGAAAGCATGCAGTGCATAATACGTAACACTCTTGAGCAAGTAGGACAACACAACACACAAGTCAGCAAGGAAGACAGACCCTAAGATCAGGTAGAATAAGGCAGTTCCTTCAGGTGGAACATTTGGGGCACATTTAAAAGTTAGGAAAATATATTGGGTTTATTATTTTTAAATAGTTACAGTGCTATTTTTATTGCGCACCACCTGCTTTCACCATTCCTCCTACCATTTCATTCATTTTCCTCCAGAGACAAATAATCTAGAACTCTCTAGCCCCCTCCACCTCAAAAAGACAATTGTTCTTTTCCTTCTTCCTGACTAGGGTTGCCAATCAACTGGGAGGGGGCTGGTTGGCAGGTTTTTTGGGGGTCGGGGCTTTGGGGCAAGTCACCAAGGAAAAATGGGGGTCAAGGCAGGTTCTCTTCCTCTCTGCCAATCTTTTTTCAAAAAGTATAGTACATCTCAAGTGAATAGACGGTTTCATACATTATTTAGACATGTCAAATACTATTGGGCTTCAAAACTGGATTTGCTTCGATTCTACCATATGACACTGAGCCATCTGCTCGGTTTCAAGAGATTCATCCTAATCTATAAGCCCAAAGGACCCTCTATTTTAGCCAACAGAACTGAATTATGTCAGGGTGGGGACTGCACCAGAAGATAAATTTGAATCCACTGATAGATTTTGGGTGATTTGCAGCAGATCCACAAGGTTTTTGATCCCCAATCATTTTAACAATTGCAATAAAAAAGAAGTCCATAACCCCTGCAAAAAAAAATGGGGGCGACAAAAATGAAGAAAGTTTGGGAGCACAGCTGGACTGGGTATTTGTGTGAAAGAACTGTGAGTTCAGTTCAGGTACTGGAAGCAAATTCTTTTAGCATGTGCTCAGACATGCTTGATTCTTGAATTTACAGTATGGTCATTATTTTACACTTGGCTCCTGTTGATGGATTCCAGGGTTTTGTTTAAAACCAAAGTAGATTCCACAATGAATAACTGAAGCCAGCTACATCTCTTCCTGACTTCCTTTCTTTCATCCAAGCATAGGATGTCTAGGAAGCAGAAAGGAAGGGAAAAGGCAAGTCTCTTGAACAGTCTTAGTTTGCCTGCTTAGTCACAAAAGTATTTTGGGTGGACTTTAGCTAATCCATATACATAGGTTGATTCACAGCCACTATAAAATGGACATGCCTTTTCTCATGGCTTTTTGCGCAAAGCTGTTGTGAAGTGCCAGCGGCATGATGGGAAATGTTTATATGTGGAAGAACTGCATTCTTCATGCAACTATTACTTGAGATATGTGATTTAGAGCTTCCACACAATTGCATTATACATCAGCGCAGTCAATATAACCCACATTACAGTCTTGACATGGAAAAAAACCAACCCAGTCATTTTTTTGCTTGATCTCCTTGGAAGTGTGTTAAAATAAATATATGTTATACCCTAGCCCTTTTGGGCCACTATTTTGTACATTTTTCTTGTTCTGAATAAAGTGAGCTTGACTATGTGGCTTGTCTTTATTGAACGGAAAAAGAATGTACTTATGACTGAGTGATAATGAAATATCAAATTGTCTTGTCCATCTCTATTTCAAGTCTACATAAACGTATTTTCTCCATTAATCATTTTAAGAAGATTTACTCAGTATTCATAACACCTCCTTTCTTTCCCCATGCTTTTAGTGATAAAGACCTTTGCTTAGTTAGCTGATTTATCAGGAAAATGGATAAAGCTTTTTCATGTCAAAACATTTAATTATAAAGTTGTCATATTAGTTGAAAAGCAAAGAAATTATTTTTAAAGGAGTGAATTAAATGGAAAAGGAAATTTGTATAGATTAAAATGAGAGGCCTACTGTTAACCTGTTCATTCAAGGTATTTGGTGAATGCTTCACTTTTTACAGTAGAAAATAATGTCAATATCCAGCAAACAAACCAGAATGATTTAGAAAATAATGGCATGAATAATGAATTATATATGCAGTCAGTAATGTATTGCAGTTGATTCCAAACTGTCTCAAAAGTAACAAAATCTGAGCTGTCTACTTTTGCTTTTAAATAGCGCTCAAGATGTTAGCATTTGAGCAAGGAGAAAATGTTTTCTAAAAATTCAGATAGACTTTGTTGTTTTCCCATCAGTTCAGTTTGTGACAATGGAGTCAGATGAAAATGTTGGACTTCTTGTTTGTCTGTTTAATATGTGTTTAGTTTATCTTCGATCAAAACTGCAGTGTGTCTGAAGGTGAAACGACATGTTATGTGTGACAAGGAGCTGCTGTATTTCTCTCTGTACAATATTTGTACCAGTCTGTTGTCAAACTGGCAAAAGACTGCTTATCCCCCAGAGGGAGGGAAACACCAGGGGAGCCAGTGTGGTGTAGTGGTTAAGAGCGGTGGACTCGTAATCTGGTGAATCGGGTTCGCTTCTCCACTCCTCCACATGCAGCTGCTGGGTGACCTTGGTCTAGTCACACTTCTCTTAAGTCTCTCAGCCCCACTCACCTCACAGAGTGTTTGTTGTGGGGGAGGAAGGGAAAGGAGAATGTTAGCCACTTTGAGACTCCTTAGGGTAGTGATAAAGCAGGATATCAAATCCAAACTCTTCTCTTCTTCAGGGAG
Organism: Podarcis tiliguerta; assembly: GCF_965153285.1. NCBI lineage: Eukaryota > Metazoa > Chordata > Lepidosauria > Squamata > Lacertidae > Podarcis > Podarcis tiliguerta. The sequence goes on along the minus strand of NC_139537.1, from coordinate 96,534,259 downwards.
AAGCAGGCAGCAGCAGGGGGGAAGCAAGAAGGACTTTCAACAGGTGGTTGGAATGGAAAAGTGAGCTGGGCTTGTGGGTGGCAGGTGAAGAGGGAGGGTGGTGTGCTTGCTGGGGTGAGCTGTGAAAGTCTAGAGAGGAATTAGGGGAGGGGGCTTGGGCAATGGGGAGGGGGAGGAGACTGGGAAGGGGGCTTTGTGGGGTGGGGTGGGGCTTTGAGGAGAAACCTTTCTGGACAGTGGTTCATAAGTGTACAACTAGGCAGGCCCATCAGTCCTTAGTAATCATTAACATCTGCACTATCATTTAAGGCAAATTCAGCTTACAATTAAAAGCATCAAACAGCATTTCACACAAGCCTGCCCTGCATCCGATTTAGGATTTTGTCCATCACAAAAATAATATATATATTACTGTGATTAACAAAGCAAAGATTTCATTTATGTGGCAGAATGCTTTGGCTTGTGGTTGCTAAACATTTCAGTTCTGATAACGACAGCTTTCAGCCTTGCTTAGTGATTCCAACTGATCCTACAAAGTTAGCAAAGAGAGAGAACTTCTGAACATACAGAATGGATACTGGAGGATCACACAAATATCACTTAGTTCCAGCAAATGAAGCCATTCAGAACATTCCCAGACTGTATAACTGCCACCTTGGGAAAAGCATCATTTAATATTTATCAAAACAGCTGACAAAGTCAGAATGAGAGACATTTTGTCACATAATAAAATATATATTTTGTTAAAGTCAGAATGAGAGACATTTTGTCACATAATAAAATATATATTTTGTTAATCACAGGAAAGTGTTGGTGTCGGGGGGGGGGGCATGCCGTAATATCAATAAAAAGCTTAGTGGGGTAACAAAATGTTTAAGTACCATTTAAAGCACACAAGAGAAGGGATCAAGCAGCATTCTTGAGGCATGGAATCCAATCAGTGTGAAGCCATCATCTCTGGTACTCACCAACCAGATTTCCCTCAGTAGTAGGACAGAAATCATGGCCTCAGAGGTTGATCAAAGAGCCCAGAAGTTCATGTGGGTATAGGTGGTCCTTCAAACGACACCAACTTAAGTCCATTAATTTCAGTGTGCCTGCTCTGCATATGGTTTAGCTGAATGTAGTCCTGAAAGTTGACTCACCCCCCCTTCCTTTCACAACATTCCTTATCACGTCTGTTTTAAGTTCTCTATCTTCTTTTTACAGTACAGGATTTGCTGAACTGTAACTATCTTTCAATCACACCTTGTTCGCCACCATTAAACTACAGGACTGGAGTATTAAAAAAAGAAAGAAAAAAGAATTATTGTTTATTTATTCATTTATTCAATTTCTATACTGCCCTTCATCTGAAGATCACAGCGTGTTTTGCAATATAAAAACACAAAAATGCATACCATAACAGCAAACAAAACAAAGCCACTGACTTTAAAAAGCCAAAGCAATTTTCACAAGGAATAAATAGCTGGATCTTGGTCTCTTCAGAATAAAGATATGGTTGCTACAGAGTTAAGGAATTTGTAGAAAATGCACGAAAAGTTTAAAAATGAAGAAAACACTGTCATTTCTCAGTGCAGTTTTGAATATGGTGTGTCTAATCAAAGCTCTGTTGCTTTGCCTGTGAAATATAGGACATGATGCGCACATGTCATTGCATGTTGTGAAATACAGGAAAAAAGCTGACAATTCAGAAGAAGAAATCTGAAGTTTTACAAGGAACTTTTAATTAAAATCTGTGACTGCATTGCTAATTCAAGATGCAGTGCACAATTTATTGAAGCCAATAGCAAGACTTCTGTTGCTGTTAATGACTATTGATTGTGCCCTTTGTAACCAACAAAGCTACCAGAGCAAACAAAGAGTTCCATCACACCCACACCTTCCCTCCATTTAAAGAAAGTTGATTTCAGAATATTCATTTTGCTCTTAAATCCACCTGTGCAACCCAGTTAGAAATGGTTATTTCAGTGAAACTTACTGAGGTCACTTAGTGCCTCATTCATAATTAGCAGAATCAACAGATGTCTTGCATATGCAAACAAGATATCAGCAGTTTAATTTTATACCAGAACCTTCATGCTGCAAGATGTCAACTCAAATGCAAGACATTTCAGTCAATTTAGCACTCACATTCAACTGCCAGTCACCAAGGTCTCTCTCGAACATGATTAAAACGGTCTGGTATTTCACTTGATTATTCAGCAGTTCATATGTCACAACTGAATATATTTGAACTAGTTCTTTGAAAAGATTGTGTCCTGCTTGCGGGCTTTCCATTATCATATTGTTGGCCCCTAGCTACAATTTACCCCAAGGTATTTTTTTCTTCTGTTGAAACTTTTTCATCATTTTGTCTCTGGAGCTCAGAAGCACTAAGGGTCTTCCAAACAAAAAAACCAGTTTAAGTCAGGCCTTGCTTTTGTTACATTGCTATAAAATCAAGTGGTTCCCAAGATTTTAGCTGCCGTATTTTAAACAAATTAATTAATTAATTAAACATAAATACTCTGGTTTCTCTTCAGGTTGTAAAAATCTTTCTTTCTAAATAATACAGCTGCTTATAATTAAAACATCTAACTTGTGGTTCAGGTAAAACAAAACAAAGAAACCCACGCAAATCCATACTTTTGGCTTCTTGCAATCATCACTTAATTGTTAACAATGGAAAGCAACCACTGTTCTCGTAAAAAGGAGTCAGACAAACACCTTAGCAGCAAAAGGGAAGGTAGGACTTCAATCACTGTTGACCTGTTATTTTAGCTGTCAAAGATATTGAGCACTGGTCTCTAAACCTGAAGATAAAAAGGAAGCCTTTCCCTAAAAGTTTAGAGTGCAGAAGCCAATACTGATTGTGACAGAAAAAGTGTACAGTTTTTTTAAGGGATGTTTTCTCGTTTAAGCAAGCTCCTCTGGTGACTGCTTTCATTGCGTCCCACAGGAGAGGGGGTTGTTATATTGTCTACATCATTTTCTTTGAAGTAGTTTTGGAGAGTTTTTGTGAGATTTTCTCTGATTTGTTTATTTGTGGTTAGGATAGGACTGAAGGACCATGATGAGGTGCTTTGTGTTCCCTCTCCTATTTTAAGAGTAACTTCTACTGGGGTGTGATCCGTGATTTTGATGTTACCTATGTTCATTGATTCCACTAAGGGGATCAAACCTTGTGTGAGCAGAATGCTGTCTAGTCTGGACACTGTGCCCTGGCGTCTGGACTGGAATGTGTAGATCCCTTAAAAAAGAAACCTCAAAAGTTAGCAAAATAGAACAAGACATCATGGCCCTCTCATCACGCTACAAACAAACAAGAGCTTAAAAAAACCACAAAACTTCTTAAACCTATAGAACAAAAAAGGAGGGAACTAGAGTCCCTAGAAATCAACAAAACAATGATCAACATTCTATAATCTAAACTATTCTGTGAGTATGGAGGGAAAAACTCCAGACTATTAGCAAACAGGTGTAGGAAAAAATCACTCAAAACAAGAATACATTGCATCACCCAAAAAGTCAGCAACATAATATTCTCCCCCAAAGAAATAACCTCGGAATTTGCAGGATTTTGCTCTAACCTATACACCTCCCATGACCCGACTGAGGAGAAAATCAGAAAATTCCTGGCAGAGCTGACCATGCCTACCTTAACTGATGAGGAACAGGAATTCATGGACAGTCCTATCACCCTGGAGGAAATAGATACGGTCCTCAAAAACCAGAAAAAGTGTATAGTAATTGCGTGTCGAGGTCCCCAGGTCCACCCCAATAACTCACACATCACTCAGAAATTTTTGTTTAAGATTTTTGGCATAATTTTGGCCACAACTTTATTAAAATACAAATTTGTGAGTGGTTGCGTAGGCATTGGTTGCGACTATCTGCCCCCACCATGGGGGACAGACTGACATTCCTTACGATGCGAAAGTCAGAATGGGGGAATACACTTGGGGGTTACGCGGAGCAGGGAACCTGCCCTCACCCCAAATGCAACCAGGAGCTCATTTCTATGGCCCGAGCCCCCTTGACAGAGTGGACAAGCAATAGTTAGCCCCCAATTCCTTTAACGGAATCTCTTGCAGCAGCAGCATTAGAGGGGCAGGCACTCAACCACTTCCCCTCAACCAACCAAACCATAAACCAATGCCTAACCGCAACCTTACAAGTTGTGACGATTTGCTACGCAGTAGGCAAAAACCAAATGGCCCCAGCCAATCAGCCAGATGGACAAAATTCCTACCAGGCCCCCACTCCAAAGCAGAGGGAGGGAGGGACGGGCAATCCGATGCACGGTCGAAAAGAGGAAGCCCTAGCCTCGTGCAAGGAGTTTTAGTATTTCTGGCTGTCAATCAATAAATGGCAACATTAACTTCTTCCCAACAACAAGGGAAGCCCCAATCGCATCAGTGGCCAACGATCAATTAGCCAGCCCTCCAACTTTGGAGTGTCCTGGAGGCCCCCACCGCAACACGTGCTCTCCATGAAGGAGAACACGCTTTGTCACGAAAGCTGAAAAGTGAGCAAAAAATTATTAGGCAGAATAAGGAATGAATGGATTCCACTTGTCAAGCTTTGAAAAATAGGAAACTTATGGCTTCAACAAAAACATGTGCTTGTTTAACACATCCTCTTGAACAGCAGATATTCCAAACCCCAAAATTTTCTAGCAACATCTTTTTTGTACTGCAGATGACTTCTTTTAAAAGCAAAGACATTCTTGTTGTATTTTTAAAATGGCCTGCTTCAGTTCAAAAATTCCAGGGTAGTTTAAAGCAAGATTCCTTCAGTATATTGTGATTCCTACTGTTCTACAGCATCTTGTAAAAGTTCTCTTTGACCATCAAAAAACTGTTTCTGAAAGCGAGTATTTTCTCTTAAATCACATTTGAAAATGTTAACATCTCATGTCTCACCTGAAATAAGCAACCTGCCCTTTAATTCATCCCCTGCTGAGGATCCAAGTAGCACCACGGAAATCTCTGTGTGTTGTCACAATAGCTCCACATTCATAACCCACCTAAGGAGTTGTTCGGCACCAAGAGGCGATGACTCTAGTCCCATCAAATTCTCCAATGAGCAGCAGACTTTGGGATAACTGCAATGAAAGAAGAAAATAGAAACAGTGCAACGTTACTTCCCATTATACAAAACAATATCCACTAAGAACAGCAAAGCAGCAGGAACATTTGGAACTCGGGTGAGGAGCCTCAACACCCATGCTTTCCGCTGCAGGAGTCTTTAAGAACTTATTAGAATTAGAGAGAGAAGGAGACGGACAGAAGAAACATCAATAACTGCAGGGCAGTCTCCAACAGCCAGGAGAGCAGAGGGTCAAGGAGAAGCTTTGAACCTGAAGTTTCCTACATGGTGCTTGCTCCACCACCCGCTATACTTTTTACTTTTGTTCGGGAGGGTTGCCTGCTTGTGTGTTTGTGTTTGTTTTATTTGCTTTGGACATGTGTAGAGGTGTTTTGTGTTTTCCTCTGAGAGATGAGTATTTTGCACTGTTCATGACAGTGTCTTAGACTTCCAAATACTCCCTGGGCCCCAAAAGGTTGGGAACCTCTGCTTTGTAACATGTAGGTGGAATCTACACACACATATATTATAAAAAGCACTGTGGAAATGCTTTTTTAGAAAACGTTTTGAAAAACACATTGAATTTGGCATAGCTCACTGTTGCCATCTAGTGTCACATTCGTATATTGCACCATACAACACATTTGAAACGTTTTATTTGCAGCTGTATAGCTGAGTCCTGTTATTTTTGTCCATGTTTTCTTGGCAGGGATACTGAAGTGGCTTGCCTGTTCCTGCTCCAGGTGGATCACAATGAGTGAAAATTCTCCACTATGACCTGTCTGTCTTGGGTGGCCCTGCACGGCATAGCTCATAGCTTCTCTGAGTTATTCAAGCCCCTTCGCCATGGCAAGGCAGTGATCTATGAAAGAGCTCGAAGCTACTAACATGAGTCTGACCCAACTGCGGGAGGCAGTGGAAGACAGGAGTGTCTGGCATGCTCTGGTCCAAGGGGTCACAAAGAGTCGGACATGACTAAACGACTAAACAACAACAAGCTGAGTCCTATAGCTTACTCACGCAGTGATGGACTTTGGGCTTTAAAATTTCAGCAGTGCCTGTGCGATGCCAAAATTTGGTGCCCTCACCTCTCGCCTTCAGTTGTTTGTCACTGTTGCAGCACCTCCTGCTGTGCCCTCTTGTCTCAGCGCCCAGTGCGGGTGAATCAGTCATGCTCCTCTGAATCTGCCTCTGGCTCATATACTGTATTGCTGCTGTGGTGTGGAATGAAGGTGAGGGGGCTACTCTGTCTTCATCTGGAGAAAAGGGAGAAGAAAAATACACTTGTGACTCTCTTGGTGGAAGTAGCAGGAGTCATCTTTTCATATATATATACATTTTTATTAGTTTTTTAACATATCATTTTCAACAGTAATTAAACATACTTTTACATCTTATTCAATTTTTTTGACTTCCATCAGTCCTGTCTGAAAATTTTCCAGTCTGATCTTAGTATGCATTTCTTATTTTCCCTATTACATTTCAAACTCATAACCAATATCTCTATCTTTTTCTTCTTTGTAACACTTCGTATATTTCTCCTTACAAAACTTATTGTAGTCCTACTAGCATAATTGGTTGGTTACAGCTGCTCTTCAAATAATTCATATACTTCTTCCAATCTTCTGTAAATCTCTGGTCCCGCAGGTTTCAAATCCTTCCTGTCATTTTGTCCAATTCTGCATAGTCCATTAATTTCATCTGCCATTCTTCTTTCGTCAGAATTTCTTCTTGCTTCCATTTCTGGGCTAACAACACTCTTGCCGCTGTTGTTGCATATAAGAACAGTTTGGTAGTGGGAGTCATCTTGATTAAGATTAGGCTCGGCGCCATCTTGGAGGGTGTGTGGCCTGGCTGATTATAAGGCCCTACTCAAGTGTGTTTTAGTTTTGGAAACTTCCAGACTCTTATATGTATGGCCCCTCCAGGGCCGTCTTAAACATATCTGGGGCTGTGGTGCAAAGCTCCCTCCAGCACCCCCCTCCCCAATTTCCCAGAGTTTTTTAGGGAGGACGGCGCTGCCAGTGTGGCTAGAGGAAGAGGGCAGCGGCTGGAGAGCGGCTCCTCTGGCAGGGAAGAGGCAGAGGCTGGACACAGCGCCTCCCAGCTCAGCTGGACACTTCGTGCTGTGGTGGCCACAGCAGATGGAGACTCCAGGTGCGGCGCTGCTTCGGTGTGGCATGGCAGAGGTGGGCAAAGGCGGCGAGCTGATGCCAGGAGGTGCCACATCCAGCCTCCACCTCTTCCCTGGCGCCCTCCAGAACTTGGCTCCCTGGCTCCCTGCGCCACTAGCCTCTATGGGTAAGACACCCCTGGGCCTTTTTGCTATAGTTAACTAAAATTATCCTGTTCTAACACTTCTTACAATGGCCTGGTTTGCATGTAACAAGCCAAATCATATCTAAGCACGAATGCTCTCCTCCCCTAGTCAATGCTGCTGTTGATCTACTGCCTGGAGCTAAACCATGGCTTGGCTTAGTGCTATATCCAAGCCCTAGCTCATAGTTTGACTTATTCCAGACAAGCTACAAGCTGTAGCCAAGGTTTGTTCTTGGCTCACCACTATGTGGTTTGCCTGAGGGAGACATACTCAGCTTCCGCTCCAGATAGCGTGGTAGCAGCAGGATTGGTGGGAGAAACAAAGCAGTCATGGTTTTTACTGTATCTGCATAGTGACACATTCATACTTAGTCACGGTTTGGTTTAGTTGCAGGTGAACAGTGCCTGGACAGGTGGGCTATTGACTAAATTTTGCGGGAACTGGCTGATTATCTTATTGTATTAATATCTTACTGCACTGAATTTTTTTGTCATGTCTGCCTCTGGCTTATATATTTTAACAGTTGATAAATAATACCACAATGTTGTGTTTTAATGAATGGCACTGCCTATTTTGTAATGAATGTTAAATGGTGTAATGTTAATATTATTGAAATAAACTGTCTTCTTGGATTGCTGTATTATATTTGGAAGGGAATTGATCCAAACCGCATTCAGCAGCAAAGCCTAAGCCTGTCAGAGAGAAAACAAGCTTTGACAATAGTCTTTGGCGTTGGCTGGTCAGGTCCCGTGACCAAGCTGAAAGAGCTTAGGATCCAGCCTAGGTCTTACCTCTCTGGTCCTGCCGTGGTCCTGCAATGCCCCTTTTTGGAGAAGATCACTGGCCTCAGATCAACCAGCTTCAGATGAGCAGGTTACTCTTGCATACTGCCAGCTGAGCTGGGGTTGGGGACTTATTTGTGCTTGGGCACAACTAAGCCAAGAATCAGCTGGCTGAGCCAGAGATTCACTGCATCCTAAACTGCTCATCCTAGTGCCTCTTGTTATAGTATTGCCCTTTACGAGGTACTATAATATAATTATCTGAATATCGGAAAGCTGTTTGTTTAAAACCTGGGGGAGGCGTTGGGGTATAAATGGCAATTTTGATGGGTGTAGCTGGATTATTTTCATAGACAAATATGTTTCTTGATTATGTGTTGCTTTTAGATTCATGAAGCATTTTTTCCCCTTGAGAAATACTGGTGGGAATTAAATCTGCCATTGTCTGTGCAGCTGGTAGCGTAACTGCCTCGCTCTCCCCTTAACTTGTTGAGCTGTAATTAGTCCCTGTAAACAGAGACTTGTTCCCTACATCCCCCCCATTATAGCCTTCACTGATGTTTGAGCCATGAGACTTTCACTGAATGCTGCCATCTGATCGACAAAGACATTTATCCGAAGTCTTTGAGAAGATGAAGGTTTACATAATGAGTAAATGGCATGGAAACTCTCCAGCACAATAAACAACTCAGGTTTCCTTGAGCTTTATTGTTTTCTGTAGCCTTGAAAGAGGGATCAGCAATTCTATTTCAGAGCATCAGGCAAAAAGAATTGATGGACGGGGTTGGGGGGAGGGGGCTGAGAGATGTATCCCTGTCACTCGCAAATCACTCACACATTTAAGACCATGGAGAAACTCATATGTGAAGGAGCCAGAAAGGCACATATCAGAATAAAAGGGAATGTGTGAAAGTACCTAAAAATAATGCATCAGTTTGAATGAGGATAAACTATAGGATTCTACTACTGGGGTACAATAAAAAGGGTCATTAGGTCAAGAGAAAAATGAAGCTGAATAAAAAACGTAGTTTTGATGAACATGGAGTAATACAAAACTTTTTATTTCAAAGGCATTTATGTAAGGTTGAAAATAAAGTATAAGTAAACAAAATCCAGAATTGCACACGAAAGGTATCAATAGTGAAATATATCATTTGGATGAGGCACTTAAACCAACTTTTCAGGTACTGAAAGAAAGCACAATGAATATGCAAGGGAGCGTCAGGCTCCCCCATGACTGATTTGCATTTTAAAATGTGTCAAGAGCTTTCTGACATACATTGGAACGTGCTAATGCTCCCTGTACACACTCTAATGAATGCATATAGGTTGCCACTAGAGCTCTGTGTGAAATTATGCACCTTATTTGTTTACAGAGAAACTGAGGGCACTGAATTTCTTCCGAGGGAGGATAAATGATCCAACAGTTTCTTGAGATGGGGCTCACCATTGGCTGTGGCCATAGCTTCTTTCTTTCTGCTGACATTTCCCCCCTGATTTTGTTGCTACATCAAGTGACAGCAGCAGCAGCAACTGTGTTGACAACCTGCCACCATTTTGCCCTAGTCTTAGCATCATTCAGGAACATTGGGTGGGGGATGGCAGCTGCCACGAAACACGAGTAGAATATTCTGAGAAAACTCTACAAACGGACCTTTTACTAGGTGAGAAAAAAGGGAGGGGGGATCTCAGAAATTTTCTCATGCAAAAATGTCTTCTGAGAAATTGGGTTGAACTCTAGTTGGAACAGATGACAATATGTGCCTTAATCACATGCACTGCGATTGGGTAACAGAAGGATCTGAGCATATTTTGCCCCTCTTTACCAATCTGCTTCCACAGCCACATATGTAGGCTTGCTTGTGTAATCCCTTCAAGGTATATCAGTATATCCAATATTAATATCCCTGCATTGCAGATGGGGGTGAAACTCTGACTTGCCTAAGCCCATCCAAGGAGCTCATGGAGGAGGCCACACCTGAACTCAAAACCTCTCGGTTCACAACTCAGTTTTTAGCCACTGTTTTGCACCCTCCCCTTTTTTAAAAATAAAAATAAATCTGTTAAATGTTCTAGCAAGTGTGGGACAGAAACTGTTCTATTTCCAGAGTCTGTATAAATCCAAGAAATTAAACTGGAAAAGAAGAAGGCCAGTGACAGGTCAGCATATTGTCAGATAGGTAGACATACTTAATAGGATCTTGGGAACCAAGTCAATGTCATGGTTGTTGGTTTATTTTAAAGTCAGATAATACTATTTTTAACACACCGAAGGCCAAACATATATTAGGACTACAGGAGAGATTCGAGCTTGATAGACCATTGGAGCTGCCTACAATTTGCCACTGCTGACATTGGAAACTTATTTCAGTACCAATGTTTGTTTAATTTCTATTATCAGCATTCCCATGAGGAACCAGCTATTTCACAGGCCTCACCCACACAATAAGTAAGATCAGCAAGTGTGGGGAAAGGGTGAGGTAGGGCAATTGGATTTCGGCAGACACTCTCAAGGACATATGAAAGGGCAATGACTGTACAGTGCTTCCACGAAGTAATCAATACCAAGAAGCCAGGTGCTACTCTATCATCCCTTGAAAGAATGCAGATGTGCAGGAGTCCCATGTCTGGAGCGGTCCTTAAACAAATATAAACACTAGAGTCTAATACATAGGAACCCTTCCCTTTACAAAATCAGATCATTTCTCCAGTGGACGTGAACTGCAATATGTCATACTGACAAGACTGTTTCAAAATATATGGACATGTTCCTGCTTTACGTACTACTAAGGGACTAGAGCCTTGACAGTATCTCATTTAGGCTAATATTCAGAGTTAAAGAATAGCATTCTTCAGTGCTTTTTTTTCTGGGGGGGGGGGTATGCAGGGATACGCATACCCCTAAACATTTTGTAAATTTAAGTTTGACCTCATTGAGGGGCAGTGTTTCAATATGAGTAGGAAAATGAGAGTACCCCTAAATATTGGGGGGGCGGCATTCCACTTGCAAGTCAAAAACTTTCCTCCTGCAAGTAGTTCTACTTTCCAGGCATTCTCTGCCTAGTACACTAAATATGCAGGTCATAGACTACGTGGGGGAAATATTAGGCCTGGACCTTTAGAAACATGGGAACAAACACAAAGACAGTGACAACCTGGCTTTCCGAGGTGCATGTGAAAGGGGCCTTCCATTTCTTGCAGGCCATGGTTGCTACTTCTGACTAGGCTGAGTCATGGTCACCTTTGAAATAAGCCAATACTACAGTAGTAGATGGAGCAGATAATTCCCACCTGACAGTGCCATCTCCCCAGTGGCTGGTATCAACATCACCTGAAGTCCCCACCCCATTTCAACTGTTGTTGCTTTGGGATGTCTACTTTGTCATTAAGGCTGGCATTTGGTGGTTAAGAGTGTGCTTTTCTTTGAGAGTGAAATTTTTATGCACATCATATTTTATCAAAGCTCTTTTTTTTTTTTGGATAGTTGTATATTCTTGTAGAGTAAATGAGTCTCTGCAGAAGTCCCAGGAAGTGCTTATTTCGTTCTCTATGGGCATCTACAATAGCTGCCTCTCAGCATTCACATTCTTAGTGCCTTTTCTGACCTAACAGCATCCTTCCCATGCCACTTGGCAATGTAGGGGAGCCAAGGTCATGCAGGAGATACAAGACAGCAAAAGAGTTTATATGCAAGCTGCGCAACTCTAAGAGGACAAATGGCTTTCAGCAGATACTACAGCTTAAAACTGGAAGGCTCCTGAACCCTCTCATGTTGATTAAAATAGATTCTTTGAGAGCCGACTGTGTTTGAGAACTCCATGCAGCCCTATCTCCTTTGGTGTCCATTGGATAAATAAGAGCAATTGGGGCATATGATTTTTGCTTACTGAGATACATTGAAAGCGAATTTAACATCCCTTAGCACCTATGAATTGTAAAAGTCCGCTTCAAGAGTAGTGCGCACATGAAACTTGTGTAACAAAAGCTGGTATTAAATGGATATGGAATCAAATCAGTTCAAAGGCACACAAAAAACACTGAAAAGACTGCAAGAAAATGATTAAAGAAACTAAATCCCATCTGCAGAACTATGCAAATACAAAATCACTTTCAGCACTCATCGGGTTTTCTGACAAGCATTTAAAAATAATACAATATTTAAACCTGGAGGGGATTCTTTCTGTAGGTAGATTTGTAATTAATCTTTCTTTTTTTTAAAAAAAAATCTTATTTATAGAATGTAAATCATAATTCAAATACAAGCTTGCACTGCGCTGGCAAATCATGGTTGCTTGGATATGCCCAGTTATTTGGCGCCTGTTAATTTTGAATGTTATATATCTTTGAAAAATGTTGCTTGCAATGAAATCTCTTTGCTTCCAAGCCTCACGTTTTTCTTAAGTTGCTCTGTAGCAAGCAGCCTCTGATTGAGATGTCAATTATTGCATCGAAATCCAGCCTGGAACTAAGCCCAACCCTAGGAATCAAAGGTTAGAACTATTCTATCTCCACTTTCTATTTTATATCTCCTCTCTAGCAGTGCACCTAGACTATGCCAAAGCCTACATACATGATCCTTCAGTACATACATTGTGTTTTTGTAGATCAGCTAGCTATAACTGAGTCACATGATGCTTGTGTAGACCAATTGTACTTATGTTAAACAGCAAGAGTACTTGCAATTTGCAGACACCATATAAAAATTCTCATTCTCTACTTTTCCTTACATAAGCCATGTGTTGCCTTGTCAAAAGCTCCTCCTGGTACTTCTCAGCCGATTACAGCTGAAAAAGCAGACCATAATGACAATGAATGTCAGTTTGAATAATAAAAAGCACATGGCATCTTCCAACTTGCTCTAATGCATTTTCAGTCAATTATCCTATGGTACTCATTCATGGCTACACTCACATCAAAGAGTTTTTCCTCAGTAAATATTTCAAGATCCAGCTCTAAATCGATAGGTCAGCTCTTTATAAATCAATACTCTTATTGGTTGCAAGAGGAATCGCCCTGCCCTTAATACAAAGACGCTATCAGCCATTAATCACAGAATTGTCTGTCTGGAGGTCATTCAGAGGTCATCCAATCTAACCTGCTAGAGTCAGCAGTATCATTCATACATTTGCAGAAGGTATTTGTGAGCAGCAAGCAGGCTGCAGAACAGAAAAGGCACACCTTAGCGGAGATAAAAGCAACACCACGGTGTTATGTACTGAGTTGAATAGGATCCAAACTGCAGCAGTCTGATTGGTCCTAGAACAATAGGATCCAAAATGCAGCAGGTCCTAGAACAATGCAGCAGTATGATTGGTTGGCAGGAACCACCCAATCATGCTCCAGATAGAAGTGAATCCACAACCTGATTGGCTTACAGTAGAATTCCGGAATTAGCCAATCATGTGCAGCCCATTGTGTAAATAATGTATATAAAGCAGATACTTTGAGGGGACTTTCATTCATTCCTCCTCACCACTATGAGCTGAATAAAGAGCATGAAATCACTTTGCGACCCTGAGTATATTTCACACGGTGAGTTAAAGAGCTGGCATGCAATGCATGGCTTAGGGATGACGAAGGTGCAAGAGTAGACCTGCCAAGCTTATATGGGATGATCAGCTGGACCTGGAGCATTCAGGCAAGTGTGACGGTTGGGTCATTTACAACAGAGCACATTCAAAGGCTCAGTTGCTTAGGTGACCCAACTGTTGTCCAATGCACACTTATTTGAGAATAAGTCCCAATGTACTTAGTAAACTTTACTTGGGCTGCCTATTCCATCTTGCCTGGCCTTTAATATAAATATTCTTCTAAGTCATCACATTCTTCATTCCCCCCCCCACTCCGCAGTATATGTGTGTGTGCATGTACAATTTAATAAATAATTTTATTAATATAACTAACTTATTGAAAAGATACATTCTGCGACATTTTAGCAAAGCTTTAGCTTGTTCCCAAGTACAGCTAATTTGATGTTTCTGTCTGGATTTTCACTGTTTGAAATACGGCAACCCTAGTCGGACCTGCCCCCTGGGAGGTCCTTGCCTCCAAGCCTGCTTGCCATTGGCCAATTTGCAGGCAGGCTTGGATCCGAGACACCAGGCAGCGAGGTGAGCTTCTAGATGTCCCTTGCCAGCAGGACAGTCTCAGGCACTGGGGCCCCCGCCAGATGAGGGTGCCAGGAGGCTTTGCTGCCCTGCAACACCACTGCATCTGAAGGGTCAGCAGACTTACATTGCTATACCTATACTTGTATTTTGTTTGAATCCTTTGTAGTGACTTCCACAGCTGGGTTGCTTAAACATGTTTGAATTCATTGTCTTGTTATTATTGACCTTAAGTAAGGGCACCTCCTAATTTTCCCGACAAACTCATCAGTCCCACTGCCAATGTGCTGGGCACACCCACTCTGCCCCTGATCTTCCTATGTTAAGTGGACAGGGCTGAAGGCACCTTCGAAGTATATTCAGCTAAAAGCTCCCCATGATCAGGAGGCATCTAAGGATGTTCAGCTGAATGTGCTTAGAAGGTCCCTTCAGACCTTCCTGCTCAATGCAGGACAGTTGGGTGCAGAGTGGTCGCACCCAGTGTGTGCCCCCTGTCTAAGCGTCACATAATCTTTCTGAACACCTGAAGCAAGCTTGCTGTTGTTGCTGTTGTTTAGTCATTTAGTTGTGTCCGACTCTTCGTGATCCCATGGAACAGAGCACGCCAGGCACTTCTGTCTTCTACTGCCTCCCGCAGTTTGGTCAAACTCATGCTGGTAGACTCAAGAACACTATCCAACCATCTCGTCCTCTGTCGTCTCTTTCTCCTTGTGCCCTCCATCTTTCCCAACATCAGGGTCTTTTCCAGGGAGTCTTCTCTTCTCATGAGGTGGCCAAAGTATTGGAGCCTCAGCTTCACGATCTGTCCTTCCAGTGAGCACTCAGGGCTGATTTCCTTAAGAACGGATAGGTTTGATTTTCTTGCAGTCCATGGGACTCTCAAGAGTCTCCTCCAGCACCATAATTCAAAAGCATCAATTCTTCGGCGATCAGCCTTCTTTGAGCCCCCTGTCTAAGCGTCACATAATCTTTTTGAACACCTGAAGCAAGCTAGTGTCTTTCAAAGAACTTTTCATCCCACTAGTGATTTCACTGAGGAATATTCAATACTCTTCCAAGACACAAACACAGCTTAAAAAAATATTCCCTGAACTCACCCCATTTTTATATTATATCACCTGCAGATCCCTGGTATGAGTTAAATACAGACTGTGTCGGCTCAACAAAATTATCTATCACAGTCACCAGTATTAAGATTTCAGCCCACCTCATCCCATGTTATCTCTTTCAGGAGCCTATACTGGTTTAAATCCCAATTATTCCTCTTACTACTTATGGATCACATTATAAGTCTCTGTCCCTTCTTTCTATCCACAACTGGATCAATATTCTTGCACATCAAGGAAAATACCAAAGGGTATGTTGAGAAACTGGAGAGAGGAAATGCATTTTATTCTGAGTTCATTGTCACAATTTTTGGCATGTTGTGCAAAGCTTCTTATAATGTGCTAGAGATTTCCATGTAGTTGAGAAACAAAATACTGGGTAAAATTGTTTTCAAAAAAGTGGGGAAAGAATAATCCATTGGGGTTCAGCCAGCTAATATCGCTGATACTGTTGCCTAGCCTTTGGGTAGGATAATTCATTAAAGCTGTCTGGGAAATACTGTGCTCATAATAATATAAAATATTAGATTATAAAAAAACAGTTCTCGGGCTGTTTTTTTTTATTAGCTTTCCCCAGTGGACATCTGATTAGTACGGAGATTAATTGGGACCCAATTAATTAGGAAAATACCCTCATCCAAAACTCCACAGGTTCTTCTCTGCACACATGGGACTCTTGTGTGAGTTGGCTTCTGTTAGCATCCTTCATGCAAGGAAAAAAATGAATGTAAGCTGCCCATCATTGAAGAGAAGGTGGCAAAGCCCAGTGTGTGTGGAATGCACATTGGTGCTCTTCTACACAGGGTGTAAAGGGAGCTAGGAGCTAGTGTTTTGGTTCGTTTTAGTAATGATAATGAGAGATGCTGCACATTTCTGTTTCTGGTGTAAATAGTTGGTAGTTGTTAATACATACCCTGAATAATATGCAAGTTTGAGTATATTATCATTAGATACACAGAGGTAGACACATAGTTACTGAATGCTTAAGCTGGTGCTCAGTTGATACCCAGTTGCAGATAACATGCATAGAAAATGCAGCAATGATTTTTATCTCTATTGTACATTGTCCTCTCCTCTTTGTTTTTTTGGATATATCAGATATAAAATTGCATAAGCTGTCATCTGCTTAATACTGGTAAATATTAATAACATTACATGTCATCTATTAAACACTGCTAAAATATTCAAATACCATTATATGTCAGCTATAAAACCCAGAACATCTCCAGTTAAATTCTAAATTCTAATGTATGCCAGCTGTTGGATACAACACACTCTTCCAGGTCATCCATCAAATAATAGCAACTACTAAATATTAAGGATGGGCAAATCCATCTATGTCCTGTATTTGTCACATCTACATTTGTACACTCATCAGAAGCCTATTCTGTCCTGCCTCTGCATTGATCTGTGGAACTTTTTTGCACAGAAATACAATTTAAAATTAAAATATTTAAATATACTTTTCTACATGTATTTTGTTTCAATCGTTGTCATTTAAATCTCCTTTCATGCTATTTTGAACTGAGAACTTGAATTTTTGGAAAGTAGGGAAGCCAGTGAACAACCAGCAAAACAATCCAAACTACAGGAAGCCAAAATAATTGACAAGTTACTCCAAAATAATTCATAAGTTACTCCAGTGTAACTTATGTCTGTTCCAAACTCTGAGCCAGATTAAGTCTGGAAGAGGGAAAGTAAGCCATTAAAATAGTTTACCAGGGTAACTTATGCTGGGTTGCTAGGTCATATGATTGAAAAGAATTGAGTTTGCACTAGGGGTGAGTCTCTCTCTGCTCTGTGCTGCCTTAGCTGAGCCCTAACTGAGCCAGGATGGAAGACTTATGTCAGTGTATCTCTGGCTCAGCCAGGAGGAGGCGCTTCATCCAGATCAGCTGGAGTCCACCAGTTCCAAACTTGGCTCATGCTGGCAGATCTTGGGTTTGGATTGCTCTCTGTATTCTGCTCTCCACATTAAACTGGAATTAGAAAGTTTCCATGATGGCTCAACATGCCTTGTTAATGGATAGCAGTTTTGCTCACAGAGACCACTGGCTATTGTCAGAATCCAGTGGCAAGCTTTTGTTGATACATGTGTGAGGGAGGGATAAGCCCTCTCTGTTAGACTACCTTCAGCACATCCTTTCTCTCCTGGAAATCAGGACACAGGAGTACTCCATCAGCAGTAAACAGCTGAGTATAGGAAGGCTCATTAACCCAGGCCTGACTCCATGGGACCTCACTGGAGTGTTTTCTTCCCCAGATGAGCTTGTAGCTTCTTGCTAGTCCTGCACTCTTCCTTCTGAGTCTGACAGTATGTAAGGCAAGGATTCTTGTTGCCCTTTCTCCCCGTTCCTCAGGTGAGATATCATAGTTGCATCACTGGAGGCATTCCTGTTGCCCAAAGGCTTGCTGACTCGTCTCCCAGGGTGAGCCCCACCTTTCAGGACCCAGGTATTTCTCACTGTCAGCTAGTGACCTGCTTTTCTTTCTGTCCTCCTCACTTCTTCTGGGCCTCCTTTTAAGCTGCATCCAAGCTGCTGTCTCCTCCTGTCTCCCTACAGATCAGGGATGGGGAAACTTTTACAGTCTGAGGGTGGAGCAATGGCTATGACTTGTACCTACACTCCAGCCATGCAGAAGCCAGAGGTTTACATACACAGGCTCCATCTTCTGTACTGATAAGAAAGATGCTATTTTAGGGCACTTTACAGCCAATCCAGGCATGGGGAGGGGGTTCATGGATGAAGGAAAGTCCTAAGGGCCAGAGGGCCACATCTGGCACCTGCAATTGAAGTTGCCCACCCTTGCTATAGAGCATGCTATCCTGGCTCTGCTCCCCACTTTTGTTAGCACCTGATCTTGTGAAAGCTGTGCTAAGAGGTTGGGTCATCTCGGAAGCAGCAATCTGTCCACAATGGCAGGGATGATTCCAGACTCAGGACTGCAATACCTCAAGGACCACCTCTTTCCATATGAACCTACCTGGACCCTGAGATCATCTTCTGAGGCCCTTCATCATGTGCTTCCTCCTTGAGAGGTAAGGAGGGTGGCAACACGAGAACGGGCCTTCTCTGCAGTGGCCCCCCATCTGTGGAATGCTCTCCCCAGGGAAGTTTGCCTGGCGCCTTCATTATACAGCTTTAGGCACCAGGCAAAAATGTTCCTTTTTAACCAGGCCTTTGGTTGATTTGATTGGCATCCTATACCCTTTTAAAATGTGGGGGGGGGGGTTTGGAGGGGTATTATTGGGACATTGTTACTTTTATTTTGATTATGTATTTTGCATTTTGATTTTGTTTTGTGAACTGCCCTGAGACCTCCGGGTATAGGGCAATATATAAATTCAATAAATAAGTAAGTAAATTAATAACAGTAACACACACACACACAGAGAGAGAGAGAGAGAGAGAGAGAGACATGTCCCATCCCACAGCTCTATTATATTCAAACTTAGTTGCACAACAGTGCTACCTGATTAGCATAAAAATCCTTAGTTCTCCTCCTTGAGTTTTTCTAACCTTCTCAACAAGGTTGCCCCCTATATAACAGCTAATGACAATGTTCCTTTTCCGCTTAGCTGAAGCCTCTGTTTTTTGATTTTCCAAACTGTACTCCAGGGAAATCCCCTCCGAGCAGCCCTGGATGAGAAAAGTCTTCATCACTATTGAGAACCATTTTTCACACTTGCCAGTCAGCTCTTGCAAAGATACACATCCCTGCATTATATGTCACATAGATTCTGTGCACTATAAACAACTGCATCGTATTTCTACCAGACTATGATAAATGATGCTAGGATTCGGTGGTCCAACTTATATGGGAACAATGTCAAAATAGCTGAGGGAGTTCAGAACTGTTATGGCTGAATCCTACAACTTCCCACATTAGAAAAGAAGTGCTTTAGGGCGGGACGTACCAATTACTGTGGCAGCACAATATCACAAACCATGATGGCATGTCTCTGTTGCAAGGGTATTAGGCCAGTTGCTTTCAAACTGTGAGGGCACCCAAGGCTTGGAAGCTTACTAGATCAGTAATAGCAAGCAAGCTTTCCTGAAATACAACTTTTTCACTACCAAACTCGTTTTGAAGACGACAGTGAAAGACAGGTTTGTGTTGTATCTTTTCTAAGCACAGTTAAACTGTGGGATTTGTTACCACAAATGTGATTATGGTTTCCACAGTCTAAGTTATCCAAAGTGCTCACAACCCCAGAATGATAGTCAAACAAACCTGGAAGAGAATCTTCAGGCCTCAAACATGGTAGATGAAGCCTTACTGGATCAGCAGCTGCAAGGGGATAGAAAACAAAACAAAACAAAACAGAAGGCCATCTACAAAGGACCCAGTAAGGATGCCAGGCACACTGACTGCAGGGAATAAAAGCAAAAATGTACCTTGTCATCCTCACATTGGAGCATGAGCTGAGTGAGAGAATATCAGAATTTAACCACTGGAAGAGTTTCCGTTTAAGGACAGGTTGAGGCAGGGAGTCTGTTACCTATGGTCTTCCAAATGTTGCTAGACTTCAATAGTTATCACTGACTATTGGCCATCCTGGCTGGAGCTGAAGGAAGCAAGGATGAGTTGAACATTGATATCTGTCTCATTATAGGTCTGTTCCCTTCTGTTTTCTGCTGACTTTTAAAAATAATACACAAAAGCTCACATTTAAATTGTATGCATAAAATACACTTTAAAAGTTAAATGTGTACTTTCCAATGCTTTCCAATACATTCATCCATAAAATAATATATTCATCTTGTACTTAAAATATACATGTATATTCTGGTTTCTCTTCAGATCACATAAATCACTTGCCATTTATACAGAATATGTTTTTATGTGCACTTTGCCCACACCAAATCTGTATCAGGAAATCCGAAAGGCGCATATAATCTAACCAAGAGTTGCTTTCTGATGCCCAAGCATGCACAGAAGCATAGGGTTGCTCCACTACAAAAAAAAGTAGAGCAAAATAATTCCTCCTTCATCCCTATATGGAAGCTGAAGTTCAATAATATTTGGAGGTTGTCAATAAATTGGCACCTACCAGCACATGTGGCGGGATTGTCTGGATGTAATGGGGGTTTGGGGGTGAAAGGCTTGTGCTGGCTAGAATGGAAATTGTAGGAAGACTGCTTTTTCTCCTTTCCCCTGCCTTAGGATTTCTTTGTTAATTTCATCTCCATTCACCACAGTTGGATGGTCAATTATTTCCATCAACTCTTGCGCTGATCATTGACCGTAATATTAAAATTTAATTTGATTTTATTTGAATTACATTACCTCCAGGGCTGACATAGTTTTGTGACTAGTTTTCAGGAGCATATCAGGGGAACAGGAAGGCTTTGAATCCTGTGGATCCAATGATTTCTCTAAATTTCTCTGTCATGGCCCTTTTAATAGCTCACTTGACATTGAAGCACTGATGATGAAACTTTCCACCAGAGGAGGACTCGGGTGGCAAGCCTCCTTCTCTGACTATAGAGAGGGAGTTCCATGTTATTCTGTGGACCCTGAGCAGCTCATCCCAGGGATTTAGGATTGTTCCCCTAAATAATAATAATAATAATAATAATAATAATAATAATAATAATAATAATATCTTTATTGTCATTGCCCCCTTCGGGGACAATGAAAGACTGTGATGGAACATGTTACTGACAGAGGGATAGAGAGAGTTCAGTTTGGTGGGCATAAATTATGCAGGCCTGCCCTAAATTCACTGCTTTGAAGGGGAGTACCTCTGAAATCAAGGGAATTTATATTTGCACATGGTGTTTTTCAGATTGCGATATAAGATAGTACATTTTACTATTGAAAGAAGTGAGACATATGTCAACTGATTAAAAGATAGATGTTTATGTAGCTTAAAGTCAAGGCTAGACTTATTTTGAGGTGAATCCAGATGATTCTTCATGTGCTACTTTAATCGGACAATATTTTGATGGTTTTTTAATTTTAAGCATTGTTGTTGTTTAGTCGTTTAGTCGTGTCCGACTCTTCGTGACCCCATGGACCAGAGCACACCAGGCACTCCTGTCTTCCACTGCCTCCCATAATTTTGTCAAACTCATGTTAGTAGCTTCAAGAACACTGTCCAACCATCTCGTCCTCTGTTGTCCCCTTCTCCTTGTGCCCTCAATCTTTCCCAACATCAGGGTCTTTTCCAGGGAGTCTTCTCTTCTCATGAGGTGGCCAAAGTATTGGAGCCTCAGCTTCACGATCTGTCCTTCCAGTGAGCACTCAGGGCTGATTTCCTTCAGAATGGATAGGTTTGATCTTCTTGCAGTCCATGGGACTCTCAAAAATCTAAACAACCACAACTTATTTACAGAACATACAACACATAACAAAATGTCCAACTCCTTAATTCTGTAGCATTATTTAATATATAAGTAACAGAAGCATTGCTTGTATTTTGATGGAAGTTTTAAAAGGCCAATGGAATCCCTGTTAAGTTGCAAGAAAACTTATCATTATTCTCTCTGCAGCAGTTGATGTAACATAACGCTCGATTACTGTCGCAGTGCATTTCTGGAGGATTCATATGGATGTAAGCAGGAAATTACTTAAAAGGAAATTACCCATTACCTGCAACTATTTTATTACTATGCTCCACTACTATTACATGGATGACAAAAACTTAGGAGACAGAAAGAATGTCTTCACCCTTCACTTGCTATCAAGGTTTGAAACTGCCTACATTTTTAGCCCAAAGCAGAGGCATTGCTAATTTTAACAGGCACATTTCATTCTCATTATATTGCATAGCATTACTGCTGGTGGCAATATCCACTGAATAGCAAAGAACAAAGCCCAGCTATGCTAAGGGGGACAAAGGGTAGGTCTTAGTGCTGGGGATATGAAAATGAATACAAGATGAATTTGTAGTGCTGATATTTTTAAAAATAATAATCTCTGAACTGACATGTTAGAGGAAAATGACAAAAGATGGAGTCAGTTCAAGGATATTATATACTTCACCATAATGACAAAGACTGTCACTCATCAAAACAATGCAAAAAAGTCATATAATTTGAGTTATACAGCAATTTACTGGACATAGGTGCTTAGAAATGAGGTAATTTTAATCTGTTTTAGTATTTTAACTTTTTCATATTTGTTTTTTTAAAACCACTTTGAGGTGTGTTTGGGGTTTTTTTACAATCAAGCAGTATATAATTTTTATGAACTAACTAACTAAATGTGTCTGAGAACTACACTCATGCCAATGGACAATAAGAGAAGTAAAATCCTATCTTGAAATTTCACTTTAGCAAGGCTTTATTGAGAACCTCTGACTCAGGAAGAAGATTCTGGTTGATAGCCATGAGTTGTTTGGAGTACCAGCTATTCCAGTGCCCCACAAAAAAGATATTCTGGTTTTAGTCAAAATTTGTCAAATATTTCTCCTATAAAGTAAATTTCACAGCCTAAATATATGCAAAAACACTCTAGAAATTATTGAAGCTGTTTTCCTGTCCCTCAGAATTATTCTCATGTTTTCGTGTGACCTGGATTTCAGTTTAGGTGAAATAGCAATTCCAGAGAAAATATGGAAAATCCCATTTCTAGGAGGAATGTCGATACAGGGAAATGAGCCAAACAGCCGTGGACTGGAATAGACCATTATAAATTGGAACAGTTTCATACCTTCAGCTTATCTAACAGTGGCAGACGGTTTTGATAGAATGCCTAAACTAACCGTCAGCCAAACAGGGGATGGTCAATCATGGAGGAGGGTTAAGGTCATTCCTGCTGGCCCTAAACCTAACCACACACTGATCCAGCCATAGCTGTCAACTTTTCCCTTTTCGTGCCAGGAATCCTATTCAGAATAAGGAAATTTTCCATAAAAAAAGGGAAATGTTGACAGCTATGGATCCAGCTCTCTTGAATGGTTCTGTGCACAGGGAGTTCAGGAATATAGGATCTCCATGCAGGGACTTCTGCATTTTGCAGGGTTCCAGATAAAGCACAAAGAAGATGCTACATGCAAATCATTTGCACTAACATAGGATCTGGGTAGAATAACACAGATCAAGATCACAGGCATGGCAAACAGTGGGGATCCTATTCCTTTCCACATATAAACTTCTGTGTTTTGCTCAACAGAATAGCCCAGTCTGCATTCTGGGATCTCATATCCACAACCTAGGAAATCAAAATAAATATTTGGCTCTTTAGATGTCTGACTTAAACTCCTCACTACTTTACTTCTTGTTCCTATAGACTTCATAAGAAGCATAACTAGCTTCAGAGAGTGCAGAATCTAGCACTCCATGTGCCGTTTTAAAACAAAATGCTGGTTCTTTGTGTTACATGCTTTCAAACAGTCTTCCAATTCAGCAGCAGAAGCAACGTTTTATTTCTGCTAGAGAAACATGCAGCCAAAACAAATGGGGGATTATCCATAAGTATATTACACTTCAGGAGAGAGTGGGGATTAGCAAAGTTGTGATAGTTTGTTACAAAGGAATCACAGAATGAATAATTGACTGCCGTACAAAGAGCAGAACTGAGGCTAACAGACTCACCTCAAATCTCGCCTCTGTCATGATCTCACTTCACTATATGGTTTGACCCCATAAGAGCCGACTCAGCCACTTCAGTCTACAGAACTTGCATTTCTGTAAGTGCCACACAGTGTCTCTGCTGCATTTTTGAGGAATCTTTTCTTTAGTGCGGCACCATGTGTACTCCTGAATGCCCGTCAATCTTTTAGACGCCTGCTGGACTCCAATTTTCATCAGCCCAGCCAGCATGGCCAATAGTCAGGGATGTTTATAGAACTATAGAGTTAGAAGGGACCCTCAGGATCATCTAGTCCAACCTCCTGCAATTCAGGAATATGCAACGGCCCCATACAGGGATTGAACCTGCAACCTTGGCATCATTAGTACCACACTCTAGCCAGCTGAGCCATCTTCCCATCCAACCAAACCTCACCTATTTCTGATTTAAAGCTTTAACAGGTCAAAACAAGCACTCTAAATAACAAGAGTGATTGGGTTGTATTTATAGGATTCTTGTATGGGTCAATGAGATTTATTTCTGCATTATATTTATATTCCATTTTTTCTTCCCTGGAGCTCAGGTTGGCATACAGATGTTTCCGCCTCCCCATTTTCTGCTCACAGCAATCTGGTCAGTTTTGTTAGTCTAAGAGTCCATCAGTGGCCCTGAATCAACTAATAAGCTTCCTAGCTTAATGGAGACTTGAACCCTATTCAAACCACTGTAAGTCACTGGCTCTTTGACCTCATTCTCTGAGCTCTTTGAAGCCTGATCATTATACTAGTACATTTGCCCTGCCAGTACAACTTCAGAAGCGTTAAAGATGAATATTTTTTTGTTATAAATCCTTGGTGAACTTTCTATGTTAATTAAAGAGAGAAACATTTATTTACATCTTACAATTGGAGGCATACGGAGGGTGTCAATGTGTGTGACAAGTTCTTTTTCTAAGAGTCTACAATAGAGTGACAGATCACTATCAGAGGAACAGGAGGTAAGAAGAGATCTAAAACTATCACATGCTTTAGGAACAGTTCCCGAGTAATTACAAACATTAGCTATAATCCTGAACACTCTCGAACGAGGAAAACCCCAGTGAATATGAAGCCTATAGGCCAATTGGCGCAAATGTTCTCAAAAGTGCTTGCTTCTCAGTTCACTTCCAACTGTTCTTCTTCCATCTGTTGGTACCTTTAATTAATTATGTTATCCAATGGCATCTGTGTGTGCATGTGTGTGCGTTAAATGACATTGAAACAACCCTCCAAAACCCAGTATTTGTCTTTTCTGACACAAAGCCTGCTGCCTTCATTTCATTTTCTGCACTGAGAACATTTATTTTAATCCACGGTTTTCTCTTCTCTGTACTTCTTTGTCTACACATAGGAGGGAGGAACATTATAAAGGAGCCTCACTTTCATATCTCCTTGAACGAGTTAACTACATTTTTTTTTAGCTGTCTCATTTTGAACACTTAACTGTCATAGGGCAGAGCATGGACCATTTCATACATTTTAAAATAATACATTGTCTCGTTGGCGATAGCACTGTCATTTGTTTTCATTTTGCTGAGATGTCGTTTTCTCAGATTGAAATATATATTAAAGGAGAAAAGTCCAACTTTCTGGGAAATACAACCAAAGATTAGGGTTTGATTTTCATTATTATTTGATGTTGAGGATCCAACTAAGGAACAAAAACAGCAAAGTGTAAAATATGGGCATGATGCACTCAAAGTTAAATACTTATAAGACAAAAGGGGCATCTTTAATTCATTAATGATTTCAAACAAAGAGAGCATATCCCTTTCTACCTCTTATTGAAATCAGTGGATTCAAAATAGATCATGGCTATATCATGCCGAAGTCAAAATAAGTTGTAAGTATTGATTTGCACAAATTCATAGAAAAAGAATGTTACAATAGGTAAAAATTCACATGACTGATTTTGGTAGAACAAATTCCATCTCCACCCAGCAAATGTGTTCCAGAGATAATGGCAAGTCATTTTGACTGAGCAGAAGTCTACTTGCATGAGGCTGCCCACATACATAAAGATTATTATTCATATTATTCCTATATGGGCGTATCATACTTACAGAACAGTAATATTCCAGAGATGTGAACAGAAGGTTTTAAATGTAGTCTGCTTCTGCTGACGCAAATTATTTCTTTGTCCCCAGTTTCCAGAGAATGTATCTGTTGTAATTAATCCAATCAGAAGCCACATATTAACAAAAAGCTCAATTTCATTTTTTAAAATGATATCATTAACTACATACACGTACACACACACACAAAATAGACCACAAGTGGCAGCTAGAAACTGAAAATTTTAAATGAACACTTTCTCCATATCCATCTCTTTCACGTCAAATAAGAAGAGAAAAGCATGTTTGAGGGAGATAGTGTTATGGAAAGAGCTTCACACGGAACTGCCTGATTCCGCTAAAGCTTATTCATCAAACTAGATTTGGCATAATGTGTTCTGGTGATTTTCACAATGTTTTAATGTGCAGTGTTCCTTAAAATTACTGCTATGATAAAGCTGGCACATTTGCTCATTTGAAAGAAGGAGCAAATAAGAATAATGGAAAAAAATCTAATGTTGATCGACAACAAGGACATTTGGTGGGCAACTGGGAACAGTCGCAACACCATGTGCGGAGAGCTATCAGCAATACCCTCTGTTTAGTAATGAACAATCTCTCTGGCCAGACTGAGACATTTCTCTCGAAGAGGAAAACCTAGATGCTAGAGAGACCTCCAGCCTCCTTAATGCCTACAATCATCTCAGCTACATTACCCACATGACGGTGTCACTCCACACATGGGCAGCAAAGTTATGCCACTAATGATGCCCTCTACGCCTCATGGTTCTTGGCCTCCAACATCCATACAGTGAATGTAACACAATCTGGAACCCTTATTGTTCAAGGTTTCAGAATGTGCAGTTTGCTGATGGCGGTTGTTTCTGCATTTCTTATAGCATTGGCATTGTATACCACACAAATATCTGTGTAGTGTACACAAATATGAGTGTACCTTATTTGCAGTCTCTTCTGCTCACTAAACAATTGTCTTTCTCACAGAATGGGGAAGGATGTAGGGCTGCTTGGTCTCAGAAAGGTTTTCTCATCCCAAGTGTTGCCTCTGACAAAACAATATTGGTTGCTTTTTGGGTGCAAAATAACATGGCTCTCGCTGTGTGTGTCCATAATCTGCAGAGGAGGGAGGAAAAGTTTCTGGGTGGTATATAACTTGAATAGCTGCAGCTGACAAGCTTTTTAGCATAGCTGCCAAGGAGACGCTATTGGCAAGAGAGAAATTCCTATTATATTCCCCTAATGTCACCATTAAATTCTTGTGTGAAAAATTTACTTGGAAAGTGCTATTACCTCAGTACAGACAGCATTCACTGTTGCAATTACTGCTTGCTGTGTTTTGGAGAATATTCCTCTCCATTGGGCTTTCTTTTATATTTTCTAAATAAGTTTGGAGCTAAATTCTAGTGCAAGTAGGAATCCTCAATGAAAATGTTCTTATTTAATATGCAGCATGGTTACTCAATTTTTAGGCCCAGAATAAGAGGTTGTTGGGATGCGGGTGGCATTGTGGGTTAAACCACTGAGCCACTTGGGCTTGCCGA
The DNA here is from genome assembly GCF_965153285.1 of Podarcis tiliguerta. Lineage (NCBI taxonomy): Eukaryota > Metazoa > Chordata > Lepidosauria > Squamata > Lacertidae > Podarcis > Podarcis tiliguerta. Next base: position 96,506,697 of record NC_139537.1, on the reverse strand, counting down.
TCAGAAGGTCGGTGGTTCGAATCCCCGTGACGGGGTGAGCTTCCATTGCTCGGTCCCTGCCCCTGCCAACCTAGCAGTTCGAAAGCACGTCAAAGTGCAAGTAGATAAATAGGTACCACTCCGGTGGGAAGGTAAACGGCATTTCCGTGCACTGCTCTGGTTCACCAGAAGTGGCTTAGTTATGCTGGCCACATGACCTGGAAGCTGTACACCAGCTCCCTCGGCCAATAAAGTGAGATGAGTACCACAACCCCAGAGTCGTCCGTGACTGGACCTAATGGTCAGGGGTCCCTTTACCCTTTAAGAGGTTGTTAGTTGATGAGCAGGGTAACACAAAGCTGGATAGGAAAAGCACAAGAATAAGCAATAATAACTGGAGACAATATTTAAGGGACCAGTCCAATGCTCAAGAACCTGACATAAAGCAAGTTGGAGTAAGTTAAGCCAGTGTAAAGTTACAGGAAAAACTGGGCATTTAGCTGGATCTGGTGTAGACAATCTTACTTGGTTACAAGTGATCACCAAAGAAGAAAGAATAAAGCAGTGGGACATTCTCTGTTTACATACAGAAACTGAATGCATTCCTCCACAATGAAAACACCCACCCAGATTCCAAAACCTTTGTTGTGAGTCCTGCACTTGGTTTATGCACTCATTCTGAGCTTTGTTTAATTGTCAAGATGCAAATCCTATAACTGTTTCACAGCATGACAGTTGCCACCTTTATAGTTTTGTCTCAGGTCAGCTCCCCATCGGCCAATAATTGCTTTTGCGCTTTTTAAATCAACAGCTCCTCCACACACAAATCTGTCTCTCGACCTCTCTTCCAGAACGTTCATAAAACAACAGCGTTCAGAAAGTTTTGTTACTTACTCCTTCCTTCTCTTTGTATTATTTCTGTTTTCTGTGCTTGAGCTTGCTATGGATTTTGTTGCTCGCTGCATTTGGGGCCGGGGCAGGAATATCCCACTAAGCCAATTGGCTCTCGCCTGGTGGTTTAGTCTGCCTCATAGCAACTCTCACAACTTTGGGTGGTTTGGCATTGGATTAGCCTTGGTCTTGGTCGGAGGGAAGGTTGTAGCCTCTGCCTGCGCCTCTGAAGGAAAGGGTACCATATTATAGGCATTTGGGAGGAGTTGCTTCTGTCTAGATGCTCAGGCAGGGCCACAGCGCTCCTCAAGGCAGCAATCCTGTGAGGGTGTTCCTATTTGATGTAAGTCATAGGCTCCCTCTCTTCCGGGCTGACCCTACAGGAAATACTTCCAGCAGGCAGGCTGGAGGTCAATGGTTGTCCCCAATGTGTATGCCAAACCTCTTACATCTGTAATCGATAAAAATTATGGCATTATTTGACCTGAGGTATGTTGTCTTGTCTGGTTACTCTACATGAGACAGGGCAGCAGGTGATGTGGTGCCTGGGCACATAAGTGGATAAGAACAGTTTATCTTTTCCATTCCATTTCCCAAAGAAATTATATTATTTACTACAGTGGTACCTTTGGTTAAGAACTTAATTCGTTCTGGAGGTCTGTTCTTAACCTGAAACTGTTCTTAACCTGAGGTACCACTTTAGCTAATGGGGCCTCCCGCTGCCACAGCACCGTCACCACACAATTTCTGTTCTGTTTGTTAAGAAGCAAAGTTCTTAACCCAAGGTACTATTTCTGGGTTAGCAGAATCTGTAACCTGAAGCGTCTGTAACCCGAGGTACCACTGTACTTGTAAACAAGAGAGGCAGAATCCCTTTGTGCCAAACAGTTCCCAGATATGGGAATCACCACTCTTTGGCTCACTGGCTTCTTATGGTGCTATCATGGTTCTACAACCATGGAAGAGCAGTGCAATCTCCACAAGAATAGGCAGCCACAGTGCTCCCCAGACATTTGTGCTTTGGTATGGGCTCTATCATATCAGGAAGGTGAATTTACCATCACTTCACAACACCTCTTTCCCTGTCTTTTATTCCAGCGTCTGTAACCCGAGGTACCACTGTACTTAGGAAGTCTGAGTCAGGCTCACATAAGGGCTACACTAGACATAACATTGGACAAATCTTTGCATTTAATGCACAAGTTTTAAAACAAACACAAATAACATCAGTTCAGCTATTTATTTTAATATAATTCTCGAGATCACAGCAAATATGGAGGGGCAATTAAACCACTTTCTTCCTTTCTGCAGTCCTGAGCAAAAATGCTTCTTCTGAAGCATTGCATCAGGAAAAGCTGCTGTTAAATCAAACTATGCACCAGACATTCTTGCCAGTCACAAAAGTTGTTGTTTAAAAGAAAAGAAATGAAAAGTGAGACTATATGAGTGACTTGCCTATTGACAACATTGGCTAGAACTACCAGAATCTAAAAAAACGCTAAGAAAAGAACTGTTATATAGTTCTCAAAGCAAATTTACCTTGATTGCTGTATAACGCCCCCTGGTTTCACATTTTTTAATGCAGTTTAACGTTATAATTGACCTGTGTAGCTGAGTCCATTTTTTAGTTAATATGAGAGAAAAAAGAAACCACAACTTCTCTTAAAAGATATTAATGTTCAAGGGATGTGTGTTTTAACCCTTACTAAATCTTGCTAAGAATAGTGTCATTTTCCATTGAGCATGCAGCCTCTGAAATGTTGACCTTGTGTACTTCCTCACCTGCCAAGCCTTTTATCTTCACAAATATCTGGGGTTTGTTGAAAATTATAGGGCCTGGAGGGTGTTAACCAGCACCATAGAATGCTTAATGATGACTCTGGCCCTATGAAGGAAATTGCAAGACAGAGAAAGAGCCCTCTCCCAATGGGAATCCAGTGGTACCTCGGTTACCGAACACCTCCATTGTCGAACATTTTGGTTCTCAAATGCCAAAAACCCGGAAGTAAATGCTTCCGTTTTTGAACATTTTTCAGAACTCGAACGTGTGATGCGGCTTCCACTGAGTACAAGAAGCTCTTGCAACCAATGGGAAGCCATGCCTCGGTTTTTGAATGTTTCGGAAACCGGTCTTCTGGAACGGATTACGTTTGAGAATTAAGGTACCACTGTATATATATGTGCTGTGCAATAGAACAAAATGAAGAATTCAACAGGTGTCCAAGAACGCAATGTTAATGTATCCAAGAAGGCCCTTCCTGACTTACAATGTCAATTGCTGGAGCTTATTTTGAACCAATCAATTAAGCAAATACTATAAGACCTGAATTAGCTATATTGATTATTCCATAGCACAAAGTAGTATGTGCACACATGTGCAGTCTTGCCAATTTTCCTGTCACATTTAGTTAGAATTACTTATACATACTTTAATAAGAGATTCACTCTTTAAAAAACAGTAATTAAAATGAGTTTTCTAGTGCTTTGAAAGAAAGATGTATTTTGGAGATATCGGAACGCTTTTGTGAGAAAAGAGGACAACAGATAAAATGCTTCATGTAATAGCCAATAATTCTGCATTCATTTTGGTATATTAAACTTGGGCTGCAGTGCTATAGCTACTTACCTGAAAGCAAGCCCCATTGAACTCACGTCTGAGTAAATGTACCTAAGATAGGATTTCATTCTTATTTCCATTACATTATTTCCATTTGTGCCCTCCAGCTCATTTTTGCAGGCTGTTAAAAAGGACTCTTACTGGCCAGTTCACATATTCGTGTATATGTTCACTAGTCAACATTTGATAACATGCAGTTGGCTGTATCAGCTGCTTTCATTGTCCTCCATATTGTGAGGTGATACAAAATGAGGTTCACCCAAGGCATGATTATTGCTAATTGAAAATGGTAATATTTGATGTCCATTTTTGTAAGGACCCAAGCACGTGCCAGCTTTTCTGTCTAGATCACTGTTCAACTCTTGAAATCTTTATTTGTGAAAGGAAATTAAGATTCGTAGAGCAAGAAGACAAGATTCACAGGCCTTGCTGGCTAAATTCAAAATTTGACCGAAAATAAAGAAATGCATTTTAAAAGCATTGTTGTCATTGCTTTTAATCCCCTATAGCAGGGGTGGATACCTTTTTAGCCATGAGGGCTATCCCATCATCAACTTCTTCCTTCCCCAGTGATTGATGCATGGAACAGATAGGGAATGTACCCTTCTTCCCATGTAAATTGTGTTCCTCCCAATCCATGGGTAGGAAAACTAAGGCCTGGGGACCAGATCCAGCCCAATCGCCTTTTAAATCCGACCCACAGACAGTCCAGGAATCAGTGTGTTTTTACATGAGTAGAATGTGTCCTTTTATTTAAAATGCACCTCTGGGTTATTTGTGGGGCATAGGAATTCATTCATTGTTATTTTTCAAAATATAGTCCCCCCCCCCCCAAGGTCTGAGGGATGGTGGACTGGCCCCTGCTGGAAAGGTTTGCTGATCCCTATAGCAGCTGTTTGTTGGCCTTAGGGAGCACAGGGTGAGGAGTGAGTTTGGTGGCAGTTGAGCCAGTGGCGTAGCGTGGGTTGTCAGCACCCGGGGCAAGGCAAGTAATTTGCGCCCCCTAACCCGTGGATTTGCGCCCCCTAAACCTAACCCCTAGATGTTGCGCCCGGTGTGGCCGGCCCCCCCCTGCACCCCCCCACGCTACGCCACTGAGTTGAGCTCTGTGAGCTGCATGCAGGCCATGGATAGCCTACTGGTGCCCCATGACAAACAGATATTTCTTGCTTGTAATGACTGAAATGCATGTGGCTGAATAGGGATTTTGACCCAGGTTGCTCTTGTTGAAGGTCAGCACTATATTACAATATATTGCAACTGCCTTATAGTGTACAATCTTTAAAAAAACCCCCACCATATTATGTTAAGGAGCTTTAAGTCCACAGTTTGCATAATTTGTAGGTTTGTGATTCCCTTAAAATAAAAGTTTTAATTTTCAAAAACTCGCTATATTCCCTTTTCAAAGTACCAGTGTCTGGTAATTAAAGTACAAGGCACAAGTTGTAGTTTTTTCCCCCTCCAGAGTTTTCAATTAAACCCACTATATAATTTTCAATTAACTCCACCATATAATTTTATGTTTTCTGTCTCAGTGCTTGTTTCATATGCACAATACCATGGCCAGACTGGAATGATGATTGAACTTTTCGCACTGAAAATGTGAAAAGTATGCCTTCTCTTTGGAGATTTCTTTTTCATCTAAAGGCAATTCAGTTTACATCAGGAAGCCCCAGATAATATCAAAATATGTTGAGCTAAATGCAAGCAGACAGGAATTGGGTTGGAGTGTAATCAGAACTCTTGTTACAAGAAAGTACTGTCAGATTGGTTGCTCAGAATTTATGTGCTTGGTGCAGCAGAAAATGGAGCCTTCCATGAGCTTTAAGCCTTGGTGAAGAGCTGAAGGAAGCAACTGCATATTTATGTCCTCTGTGGTTAAAAAATAAAATAAAATAATATAAATTGTGCACCAGGCAATACCACACAGCCCTAGAATGAACAGACTTGAACAGATCAAGGGACCATGGCATTGCAGCACCGGGGAGAGAAGGGTTAAACTAGAGGTAAATGCAGAATGCAGATCCGTCTAGCATGGGGGGGAAAACAGCACCAGGGAGAGTGCTTGGGCCTTGCCTGGTACAGGAACACTGGCATTAGCCATACAGATGAGAGCAGCTATACTATATGGGCAAAACAATCCTACACACTCAGGAGGTCGAGGTCTGCGGTAGAACATCGGATGTACCCATAGCCTTGTCAGAAAGGGGATGGGGGTTGCCCCATACTGAGTCAGCCATTTTAAAATTTCCCCTTGCCATTGACACTAACTGGCAGAATAAAATCTATGCCAGTTACGGGCAAAGCTGACATACATTTTCACCCCCCAGCCAGAACACTTCTTGGATGCCTGTGAGAGATGTAGTGATGAAACACCCGCCTATGGTTGTTCTAATCTAAGTTAATACAGTGCCAGGTAGATGCTAGTGAGGGGCTTGAGGACTTATATTAAAAGTGAAAGTGAAAAAGATCTATGGGCCTCTTTGAAGTGTCACCAAACATCTCCCTGAACGTTTTACCAAAATTCACCTCTTCCCCCAACCCCAAACTACAGTGATTCTCAAACTGCAGTCTCTTGAGTCCTAGAGGATATACTTTGACTTGGCTCCTTTGTTGTGATTGGTTGAATGTGAAATCAGAATAGAAAAAGAATATCTCTGGGCAAGGAGAACCATTCTTGAAATAGATGTTGAGCAGGTGTCTTCATATGTTACTTACAAAGACCGAACATTAAATGTGAGAAAGCCTTGTTGATATCACATTATTTTAGATTCAATTGAACCTGTAAATAAAGTGTTCTGGAGAAAAGTAGCAGTGTTTTGTTAAGGACATGTTTTATGAAATCAAGGTGGTAGGGAAATAGATTGGCTTTATGAAAACAGAGGGCACTTAATCCCCACAGTTTTATTGTCTGATATTATGCTTTGTTCTCCTATAAGATTTTGACCATGGGCAGTTAGTGCTGGCTGCATTCATTGCAGCAAGGCATTTTAAGTTATATAATGTGGCATAATGCCAACCGAATTCGATTTTACTCCTGCATTAGCTACGGCCCACAACAGAATATACAATACTGAATGATATAAAATAATAAAATCCATTTCATAAACATTGTCCCAATAAGTAAGGGAGGAAAAGGTGCTGATAAATTTATTTTCGTCATAGTCATTGGGATGGCAATTCACATCATGGGAGTCAAGAACAGCAAGATAAGGTTTGCTGACTTTTAAAATATGCAGACACTTATTGCTTAATAATAAAGGTTTCTTTACCAAGCAGAAACTCGGGAAGACATTTCGTAGAATCATAGAGATACCGCAGAGGTCATCTAGTTCAATCCTCTGCAATGCAGGAATCTTTTTTGCCCAATGTGAGGCTTCAACCGACGACCCTGAGATTAAGATATGCATGCTCTACCAACTGAGCTATCTCAGATTATCATGTGACTAGGACAGTTTTAAAGAGAATGTTCTAGAATCTTTTTCTCTTCAGTGCTGGAGCTTCATGCTCTGGCACCGGGGGCAGAGAGCAGGCGAGGGTGGGGATGGCGTGCGTCCCAGGGGGGGGCGTGCTGCACCGCCCAAAAGGGCGGGGCATGTGTCCTGGGGTGGGGGCGCTGCCCGCAGGCATGTGGCATGCATTCTGGGGGCATGGCATGCCACCTGCGGGGGTGGGGCACCCAGCATGGGCGGGGGGGGGGCAGCCACGATGGAACCCCACAGGGATTGCGCTGCTGGGGGCGGTGTGCTCCCCCCGCCCCCTCTTCCTCCGCCAGTGTTTCTCTTGCGCCACATAAATGGGCATGAGTAACATTGGCAAATTTTCCTTCTGCAACAATAAAAAGGTAAAGGGACCATTAGGTCCAGTCGTGGCCGACTCTGGGCATGTGGTGCTCATCTCACTTTATTGGCTGAGGGAGCCGGCGTACAGCTTCCGGGTTATGTGGCCAGCATGACTAAGCCATTTCTGGCGAACCAGAGCATGACACGGAAACGCTGTTTACCTTCCTGCCGTAGTGGTACCTATTTATCTACTTGCACTTTGAGATGCTTTCGAACTGCTAGGTTGGCAGGAGCAGGGACCGAGCAATGGGAGCTCACCCCGTCGCGGGGATTCAAACCACCGACCTTCTGATCAGCATGCCCTAGGCTCTGTGGTTTAACCCATGGCTCCACCCATGTCCCTATTGCAACAATAGTTGATGTTTAATTAATTAATTATTTTCACATGAGAAAATAGCTAATTTGGGTGAAATACTCTTCTAAGCAATATCAGTGCTTAAACATGGCAGGCCATGCTATGCCATTTCTTTTACAACTGGGGTTATTTTTTTTCTTCATTGTATCAATATATTGGCTTGGTAGAAGACTCAGGGTAGATGAGAGTGCTTTTGTGAAGAAAGCAAAAGCAAGAAGCCTCTAAATGGATCTGCCTTTTGAACATTTTCTTCCAAACAGAACAGGATCCCTGGCTTCTTTGCGTGTGTTTCAGTGCCACCTTTATGGCAGCAGCGGAATCAAGTTAAGGCTAGATCTCCGAGATGACACCTTTCCTATATGTTTATATCAAACTCATTTTGTGAGTGCCGAACCTTGTGTAGCCAACACAGTAGCACCCATTCAGAAGAGGGAAGAGTCAGCAGGCTTGGGGAAACTCCAATATCTCCAGAGGTACAACAAACCATTAGAAGAAAACGCTAAAGTGGGGGGGGGGGGGCAGACATCTCAGTAAGCATTGGGCATGCCTAATGAACACACAAGGGACATGGGTGGCGCTATGGTCTAAACCACTGAGCCTCTTGGGCTTGCCGATCAGAAGGTCAGCGGTTCAAATCCCCATGACGGGGTGAGCTACCATTGTTCAGTCCCTGCTCCTGCCCACCTAGCAGTTCAAAAGCATCTCAAAGTGCAAGTAGATAAATAGGTTCCGCTCCGGTGAGAAGGTAAACGGTGTTTCTGTGCACTGCTCTGGTTCGCCAGAAGCGGCTTAGTCATGCTGGCCACATGACCCGGAAGCTGTCTGCGGACAAACGCTGGCTCCCTCAGCCAGTAAAGCGAGATGAGTGCCACAACCCCAGAGTTGTCCGCGACCGGACTTAACGGTCAGGGGTCCTTTACCTTTACCTCTATTTTTAATGAACACGAAACACTGATTGTGGCAGGGGAGAGAGTGGAATGGGGTACCTAGATGTTATGTATTGGGTTTAACACTTTTTGTGTTACAAGGTGTGTTCTAACCAATCGTATAAGCATTGGTAGATGAACGTTCTAATGGCAAGTAAGCGCATGTGCTTTCAACTGTCAACTGTCAATTCTTGTTGGGGCTTTTATTGTGTAGTCCTGTGAGTTCGGGTTTTGTTTTCCTTTGAGTGAGCCATTGTCACTGAAAATGTTGAATTAACGTAGTTGAGGAACTTATACTGCCTTGGGCTTCTGACTTTTTCCAAACTTTTAACATTGGTGATGAGGATGGGATACGTGAGCTCCTGCCAGCTACCAGAGGCCCAAGACCACCCCGCCGCCCCGCCGCCTTGCAGTAAGCTGTACAACAGACCCCCCAATTTCCCTACGGCTCAACCCCATGGTGCAACCCATTCGAGTTAAGGCCCGTAGAGTCCCGTTTGCGCTTAAACCCAGGATCATAGAGGAGCTTGATCAATTAGTTACCCAAGGGGTCTTAGAGCTGGTAGCTTCGGGGACCTGGGAAACCCCAATTGTCACACCAGTTAAGCTGGACAGCTCAGTCTGTATCTGTGGCGATTACAAATGCACCCTGAACCGGGCCTTACAGGACCACGCGTACCTGGTTCCTGTGGTGAGCCACATGTTACCAACCCTGGCTGGAGCCAAGTTCTTTGGGAAGCTGGATTTAGCACAGGCTTATCAGCAGCTAACTGTTGACGAGGCCACCGTAGACGCTCAGACAATTGTGACTTATAGGGGTGCTTTCAGGGTCAAACGCCTACAGTTTGGAGTTAGCGTGGCCCAGGGTTATTTCAGAGCCTAATGGACCATCTCCTTAAAGGCATCTCTGGAGTCACGCCGTTTTTCGACGATGTGCTGATCGCCACATCGTCGAAAGAGGACTTTGCTGCCAGATTACGGATAGTGCTCCAACACTTCCAGGGAGCAGGACAGGTAAAACAGAAAAAGTGCCTGTTAGGAGTGAGCAGTGTAGATTTCCTGGGGTTTCAGGTTGACGCGGACGGCCTCTATCCAGCAGAGGACAAAGTGTGTGCCATTTGTGACACCCCAGACCCAAAGAGCAAGGCAGAGTTACAAGCCTTCTTCAGACTTCTTAATTTTTACCATGCATTCCTGCCACACAAGGCAGCCGTAGCTGAGCCTTTGCACACGCTCCTGGACAAAAGTGTTGTGGGTCTGGGGCCCTTGACAGGTCAGTGTGTTCCAAGAGGTTAAAGACTTGCTTGTGTCCAACTCAGTGTCGGCACACTTTGATGAAAAGCGGTGCTGGCTTGCGACGCTTCCCCTTATGGAGTGGGCGCAGTATTGGGCCACCAGCTTCCGGACAGGAGAGAAGTTCCAGTGGCTTACTTCTGCCAAAATCTCACATCGGCGGAGCACAACTACTCCCAGATCAACAAGGAGGGTTTGGCAATAGTTAAGGGAGTCAAAAAGTTTCATGACTTCCTTTATGGTTGGCCTTTCACTATCATTACCGACCATAAGCTACTCCTGGGACTCTTTGTACCCAACCGCCAGACGCCCCAGATGCTTTCGCCACAAGTATTGTGCTGGTCCATTTTCCTGGTGGAGTTTACCAATACTGGCTACAGCACCGACCCAGGAAAGCCATGGGTCACACAGATGTACTCAGCTGCTTGCCGCTGTCGGAGACAGGCCCTTACCCAGCTCCTGCCCTACAGATCCTGCAACTGGAAGACTTACTGGACCAGCCCTTGCATGTGAAGGGCATTGCTGCCGCCACCGCGAAGGATAGGCTGTTGTCGCGCATCTTGGACTGGGTGGGCAGGGAGTGGCCCGGGAAGCCGGGTCCAGAATTTTCATGCTACACAGCCCGCAAGGATGAGCTGTCTACTCACTGAGGATGTGTGTTATGGGGTAGCCGTGTTATAGTCTCCCCCCCTCCCCGGTTAAGAGAAAAAGTCTTAGAAGGGCTGCACGTGTCTCACCTGGGGATCGTCTGGATGAAGGAATTGGCCCGTAGCTATTTGTAGTGGCCAGGCATAGATGCAGAGATAGAGGGCTGGGTGAAACGTTGTGAGCCCTGCCACATCTCCCGGCTGGATCCACCCAAGGTACCAGTACAGTCCTGGGAGTCCACTCACTCCCCATGGTCCCGGGTGCACGTGGATTTCACAGGGTCTTTTCACAGCCAACACTTCCTAATAGTGGTCGACTCTCAGTCCAAGTGGCTCGAGGTGGTGCCGACCTCAACTGTGTCCACTAGAGTGACTACAAACGTGCTCAGGAAGCTATTCGCAACACACAGCTTGCCAGACACACTGGTGAGTGATAATGGGACGGCTTTTACTTCGGCGGAATTCAAAGAATTTATAACCAAGAATGGAATCTGCCACATTCATTCCGCTCCTTTTCACCCAGCCACTAACGGCCAAGCTAAACGCATGATCCATACTACCAAAGATGCGCTTAGGCGCAAAGTGCATGGAGATTGGACTCTATGGCTAGTGGGGTTCTTATTGGCCCAACACATCACCCCAAGCGCAGTGACCAGCCGGAGCCCGGAGGAATTACTTATGGGGAGGAGGCTCATCTTCCTTGATCATATGCACCCCGACCGGGATCTTGAGGGTTCTCCCTGGGGGACACTGTGTACGTCCGAAACGATGGGCCCGGACAGGGTTGGGTCCCTGGTATCATTGCCCACTGTACAGGTCTGGTTTCCTACAAGGTAGGGTTGGAGGGGTGACTGGTTTGGAAGAGACACCAGATCAGAGCCAGGGCACCTCTGAACACGGAACTTCAAGCGGAACCAGAGGACAGAGAAATGGGTACTTCAGGAGATTCTATGCTCAGGCCAGGGTGGGAACCAGATGGGTTGCTGGTGACTAAGTTACCCCAGCAGGGTGACTTCAGGCCAGAATCCTCAGTGGCTCCATTGGCAGTGACCCCTTTGGAGCCGGCCTCACTGACCACCCCATTCAGACCGCGGGTACTGCAGAAACCACCTGGGTCACCCACTCGGGCACAGGAACAGCGACAGCCCCAGCAGGAGTGGAAAAGGCTGGCACACCTTGATGATTATGTTTGTTCCTTTTGTTAGGAAGTTGGGAGGGAGGCGTGTTATGTATTGGGTTTAACACATTTTATGTTACCAGGCACGTTCTAACCAATCATATAAGCGATGGTAGACAAACGTTCTAATGGCAAGTATGTGCATGTACTTTCAACTCTCAACGGTCAGTTCATGCTCGGGTTTATTATTGTGTTGTCCAGTCAGTTTGGTTCTTGTGTTCCTATGAGTGAGCTGCTGTCACTGACAAATGTTGAAAAAACTTAGTTGAGGAACTTATACTGCCTTGGGCTTCTGACTTTTTCCAAACGTTTAACACCAGGTAAGAAAGGGCAAGTGAAAATCTACACTGGGAATAAGGGGCAGGAGGGGTCAAATCAAAGCTACTTGACTGTTGAAGTTGAAATCAAAGGTTTTCACTGGAGGGAAGGGGCCCACTCAAATTACACCAGGTGGGTGCAGCTCCCAGGAGACCCCAGAGGGCAGCCCCACCATTTCTTCCCTAGGAGTGGGAGGAGATTAGCAGCACCTCCTATTTGCCTTTGGGTACAATGGAGTTGCCTGGATGGTCTTGGGAAGTGATGCTTCCACACTGCTCCTTGGTGGTTGCAGGCTGCTTGATCTCCAGCCTCCAGCAACCTTTATCTCTCACATCACTGTTCTTTTCAGTCTTCACTGCAGCCTCTCCAAGAACTTGAGCATAATCTGTCATTGCCGCCACAAACTCACCACAGTGGTGCTCCTCTCCATGGCTGAATGTTGCCCCCACCTGTTAGTCTCCCAGCATTCCAGTTCCCTTAGCAACAGTTGCCAAGACTGCACAAAACCCTCAGCACTCACAATACTTCTTATGACCTGGCTCCCCCCCCCCCATCCAACTGGCCTTACGGATCATATTAAAACAACAGCAAGAACATTAAGCAACCTAACTGAAGCACGTGGATAGATGCATCTTCTGCCACAAAAGCAAAGGAGAAAATGTGTCTCAGGAGCATTCATATGTCCTCACAGGTGCAAATTGGGAGTTGGGTGGCTGAATGGACAATTTAACACCTTATTCAGGCTTCTATTAGCCTTTCCCCTCCTCTAAGTGGGTGAAACACTTTCACAGAAACCGAGAAAATCAAACCCATGTGTATTTGGATGTTTTGCTTACAAGTGATGTAATTTTAGAGAGGATTGTATTCCCAAGGCCTGGGCTCACTTCCTACAACATATAGGAATATACTGCAAGAAAAGAAAAAGAAAAAAGTGGAGAGAATAGATATCTGTCCTGTTTCAATGATTCATTCAATGTAGTGCATCTCGGGAGAAGTCCATTAGTTTCTGGATTTAAGATTAAATCCAAACTCTGTACCCAAACTGGCTTGTCACTCCAGCTGACAATTCTTTAACCAGCGACATTTGGCAGTACAAAAATAATCTAACACTGTTTGAATGTCCCCTGATTCAGAGACGAGTTAATGCCTGGCATAGGGGAGAATCGCTATTTGGAGACATTGTCTTTGGAGCTTCCTGTTTGGAGGCTGGAGAAGGAGGATGTCCCCAGGCCTAGGTTAAAGCCTCATGGTCCCCACGCCAGGGTCTGCATCCTAGCCCCACCCGCCCGCCAAGTCTGCAATATACTTTGAAAAGCCGCTCACAAATTTGCTAATTGTTTGAAGGGTGCCACAGGTAGGGCATGCTTACTGCTTTAACTCACAGACATGGATACTGCACCATGGTGTGAACTGCAGCAGAAACATAAACAAGAGGGGGGGAAGGAGGTAAACAAGCTGAACAGAAGGAGCTCCCAAGAAACCTTCTGCTGCCTTTTCAAGTCAAAATTTGCTCATTTTAGAACACTCAGGTCAGCCCTAGTTGGTCGCAGCCTTTCACCTAAAGTGAAATGCAAAGAAAATTATGAGATTCCTACTTGAACTAAATATCTGAGGAATTGCCAAGGCAGGTGCATTATGTGAGCCACGAGAGCAGCAGCTAACCAGACTGTACAATAGTCTGACAAATAATGGTTATAAAATCAGGCCAAATTTTTATTGACAGTTGCAGAAATGGTAAGGGTTGACATGGTGCCAGGGCCAAGATCAGTGTGTTGGAATAGATCTGCTGGGTTTGGAGCACCCAAATCCATTCCAAGGGAATCAGCCAGTGTCGAACCTTCTTGTGGTAACAACACACACAATGTAACAGGCTGTTTTTGACTATGTAACTTCTATTTCAAAAACAATACAACATACAGTATCTTACAATGTGTAATTCCATAGACCAGCACATCCTGTAAACAGAACATATCTTGAAAAATTAAAGTCCAATGGATGGTCAGGAGACAAAGTCCATTCAGTTCCTAAATTGGCATATTGGCAACAACCACAATATGGCATGCTTATCTTATCGTGTTCCACGTATTGGCTTTGAGGATTCTAACGTTCCTTGTATGTAGGTATCGGATCAGATGGAAAACTTGAAGGTATGGCACAACAAGGATTCTGGGATAATACCTTGTTTCACCCAACTGGGCTTCGTCAGCCATGCATACTCTAAATTAAACAAACATGATATAACACAATCTTTATACAAACTAATTAAACATAACATACAAATTAAACAACAAGTTTACATACCATATTCTTGTATGATGGAAACATGGAACAAAATAAATTCAGTTAATCCAATCGCTGGCCAAAGTTTCTTTTTATACAGAGAGGCAGTATAGATTCTAACACAGGTGGCTACAATTTTTATAAATGTTAATGAAAGAGACCATATTTTCATGTTTAAAGAAATTAATGATGTACCTTTAAGATTTAACACATTGTGACTCATAGGCAATAGCTGCAATCTAGTTCAGTATTCAAGCCTGCTGGATGTAAAGCATTAAGCAGAAAAATAAATCTGGTTTCCTTCTGCAAAATAACCTTTTTGGCTTGTTCCATAGGTCCTTGATATGCCCAAATGACAAAAAATGTTAGATCCTCATCGGAATGCAGTGCTTGTATAAATTGTTGTACCAAAGGTTCATCGACAACTCCATTTCTGATTCTGGAACCAAGTGCCAATCAGGTTGAGGGGGAAAAAATCATTTCTGGCCCTGTCAACCAGTGACCCTAAATTGCTCAGTGAAGGCTCTAACCCAAGGGTGGGCGGGCAGGAAGCTCTTGAGGCAAGATGGTCCTGAGCTCCAGGGCAAGCAGCATTGTATAGGCTTTCCCCTTGCCCAGGCATGGGCAAACTCGGCCCTCCAGATGTTCTGGGACTACAACTCCCATCATCCCCAGCTAACAGGACCAGTGGTCAGGGATGTTGGGAGTTGTGGTCCCAGAACAGCTGGAGGGCTGAGTTTGCCAATGCCTGCCCTTGCCCTTTCAAGGCCTCATGGGACAGCTTTTCCCCACCACACAAACAAGACACTGGTCAAAACCTTGCATGGTATTTTGCTGCAGTCATTGGGTCACAGCACCACCAGGCAATGGCATCTTGCACTTATTGGGTGCAGAACAAGGCTTTAACACATTTTGTTAAAAAAGGGGGGGGGGAGCAGGTTCCAAGCATTCCAAGTTTTGTGACTTTGGATAAAGTTTGAGTTCAGAACTGTGCTCTTCCACTTTCTGCTTTACCTTATCAACTATGAAGATGTTGTTTCATACAATGCAAGTCCCTTATGAAGCCATCTCCAAGAAGTTGAGGTGCTGTTATTGCTCACAGGAACACTGCTGAATAAAAATGTAGTTTCCCTTCCACGTTATTTGTCATTAAAGGATTCTGTCAATTAGATTACAATCCTAGAAATATTCAGCTCTTGAATTTGCCATGGGATTATCTGTAGATATTCTGATAATACCTGCATGTCCCCAGACAAACAGAGTATGTTATTTCTCATTTTAATTAACTCCAGAAGGGATTGTATTGATTTTTAAAAATGAAATACATTATTTTCGTTGCAGATGTTCTAGAAGGAACATTCTGGAATCAACAGAGCAACTGAAATACAACTGTTGAGATTTTTCCCGGTAACTTTTCTGCTGCCCAAACTCTGGAGGCAGCCTTGAAGTTTTTAATGTTTGATTCTTTTGGTGTGTTTTTTTTATTTTGTTGGGAGCTGCCAAGTCAAATGGGTGGCATATAAATAATAAAAATATGATGTGGATGATTACTGCTATACACAGAACCTAATGCACATAAAGTTAGTCAAGACTAAGTTAGATTGACCTTATTCCTTGCGAGAAACTAGGAACAGTCTTGTGCCAAAGTCTGTCCTATAATTTATTGAAGGGTTTCTTTCCCTGCAAAAGAGACTTCTATTTTTCTCTCTCCCACATTCACAATGAGTTTTAGTACTTTTTTCAAATTTCTCTTAACTGTTGATGGGTGCAAAATTAGGTTTACCTTGTCACTGTAAATTGTTCAAAGGTAGTGTCCGTGTTGTCTTTTTATTAACTCCCCTATGATACCTGGAACTTTTTAGGAGGTTTTTTTTGAGGGGGGCAAGTATGGGGGGACATGGCAGAGGTTTACAAATTATGTACACTGTAGAGAAAGCAGAGAAGTCTTCTCCTCTCATATCACTAGGACCTCAGGCTGTCTAATCAAGTTGAATGTTGGGAGATTTGGGGAGGGGGGCAGAACAAAGTTCTTAACACAAGACATCATTGAAATTTGCTCCCACAAGATGTGATGATGGCCACCAATTTTTTAAAAAAGAGGACTAGACAAACTCATGGCCATTAGTCAAGTTGGTTAAATTCTACGTTCAGTTTTCAGAAGCAATATACCTTTGAAAGCCAGTAACTGGGATTCACAGGTTGTTGCACGAAGATTCAGCTTATGGGCTTCTCATCGGCATCTGGGTGGAGAACAAGATGCTTGGCTGGGTGAACCCTTGGTCTCATCTTGCAGGATTTTTCTTATATTTAACTGAATGGACAAAGCCTATTTCTGAGCTATATCAATATATGTGCTTAACCCTAAATCCATCCCGTCCTCTGCAAATTTTTTAACCCCGCCACATGCATACACATTTAAGTTATCTAAAATGTGTACACATTTCCCCCATAAAACCCAGTTTTAATGCAGTTTTGGAGCATGAACTTTATCGCAAAGATTTTTTTTTTTAAAAAAAAAACAAAAACCATGCAATCTGATTGTTAATCTCACCCACACATAAGTCCATGAACTTATAAATAAGTTAGCTCATTTTAAAATATGGACCAAACAAAATCCTCCTCCCTCGCCAGCCACAGCTAACTTTAGTTGGATCAGTGCCTCTGTGTTCTCCCCCGCCCATTGCCTTTGCAGAGCCCAGACTGGGAATAGCCCCCTGACAACTTCTAACAACCAAGCATGTGTTTATTTCTTATGTAATCTGCAGTTATTCCCTAAAGTAATAACAAAGCTTGTTGTGTGTAGGAAAAAAAGCAAATTTCAAAACAGAAAATGCACTGCACTATAAAATAAATAAAATATATTGCCTAGTGTTCTAAAGGGTAATGAACTCTCATGAGAGAGTTCCAGGGCACTCGAGGAATGCAGACAGGATACAAGCAGCGTGAAAACAAGAACATTTCAGCGGCAAGCGGTTTCGTTGATGCCAGGGATGAAAAATAGGATGTAAGAGAAGCAAAAAATTAGTATTGCATTATGCAGAAATGGTGTTCTATTAACCAGAGGCATATGAGCAGGGGTTTTCTTTTTAATTGCCTAAACAGTTTGTTAAAGAGATTCTCTTTTCAGGATGCTATTATGTTAGCTTCCTTTTTAAAAAACAAAAACACAGTCCGTCCGTCCCCATCTCCCTACATTTCTTGCATGCTTAAAACTGTGGAGTACTCCTGTCACAACTAGTGAGAGACCAAGCTGAATGCAGCCCATCATTCATATACTGTATGTTGACGGTCCACTTGGGGTTTGGCAAACTGAATGTTTCTTTTCTTATAAGAATAAAACAACAACAGTGTGCAGTAACCAGAAGGTAGTGTTGAGCTTCTCATAGGCCACATCATGTAACTGGTGGTATGTGTTCAGCTTGGGAGGTCAAAAATGGCCCAGGTTGGTTTCCAAACATGATGGGTGATTTCCAACAGAGTAGACACACATAAAATGACATCTTACTGAAAAATATTTCAGTGGGTCTACCCTAAGCAGGTTGGCTATCACATGGCATCGTGCAGATTATTATTTTTTAAATATAAAATGCATACTGTAAATCTTGAAAACTCTGATTTAATGATATAGGAACATCAATACCTATTGGCCTCATGGCAGCTGATAATTAACGTAACTTTCAATGAAACTGTGGGACATTCCTACCAAGAATACACGGTGCTTCCCTCTCTGCCAAGAAAGGCTCCTGGTCTTAATGAGACTTCTTTTTCATAGAATTATAGAATTGGAAGGGACCACGGTCATTTAGTCTAACCCCCTACAATGCAGGAATCTTTTTACCCAATGTAGGGCTCAAAACCACAACCCTGAGATTAAGAGTCTCTTCTTCTTCTTCTTCTTCTGCGATCACTCGTAGCCGAGTAAGATTCTCTTCCATAAACATGGTTTTAACAATGAGTCCGTAAGTGACTGTGGAGGCTAATTCTGGATCCACACGTCCTTCCACAGTGGGGACATTGGTTTCCGGGTGGGAGTTGATTACAGTGTGGATTTGCCAAGCGTGCCTTCCTCTTAGCATGTATCTCCCTTGCTTCCTGAGTTCAAGAGTCTTCAAAGCCCACAACACCTTTGGTAAAGGCTGTTCTCCAATTGGAGTGCTCGCAGGCAAGTGTTTCCCAATTGTTGGTGTTTATTCTACTTTTTTTTAGATTTGCCTTGAGACAGTCTTTAAACCTCTTTTGTTGACCACCAGTATTACGCTTTCCATTTTTAAGTTCGGAATAGAATAGTTGCTTTGGAAGACAATAATCACACAAAATGACCAGTCCATGCAGCTATTGAGGCAATTTTTAAGGTCAGCTTTTATTTGTGAACGCTTCAACTCACAGTTTCTGCTCATTAGTCAATGTAGGCAAACATTTGTTTTGTTAGCAAAATACAATCATCAGAGCATTAAGACACAATATCTACCAGTTGCCTACATTATTTATCCTAAATTACACTGCAGCCCTGTACGTGCCCACACAGAAATAAATGTCCATCAGTTCAATGGGACTTCATTTCAGGTAAGTTTGCATAAGATTACATTTTTAGTCACACTTCTGTCACACTGAAATCTAGCTAGTGTAAGTCAGATTTAACTCATTGTACTGTATATGGGACTACCTCTGAAGATGGTTTAAAAAGTTTCATTAATTCAAAATAAAGCTACAGGTTTGCTAACTGAGACTGGGAAGTATGAGTCCACTGAACCTAATTCACTGGTTCCCAGTCCTTTCCCTGGTCCAGTTTAAGCTGGTTTTGACTTTGAAGGGCCCTCATAGCTTGGGTTCAGGGACCTAAAGGATCACCAGTCTTCAGACCACCTTCAAAGACATAGGAATGTGGCTATTGAGGAATGGGTTTCTTCTGCAATGGCACTTCATGTATTGAATGCCCTCCCTACAGAGGCTCACCTCATGCCTACTTTGATGTCATTTCAGCACTAGTTGAAGACCTCTAATTTCCCCAGGTTTTTAACACTGCTTCAACTTTCATTTGCTTTTATGTCTGCCATACATTGTTTTATGCTGTTTTTATACATTTCATTGGAATTCTGTTTTCTTTCATGTGTCTCTACTTTGCTTTTCATTTCTTGTGCGCCGCCTAGGAGAGCTCAGTTAAAGAGCATCCCATAAATACTGGGGAATAAATAAATAAATAGCTAAACACAGATCTTGAGGTTAACTAAAGGCCAGCACAGATTACAGTGTTTCTAACTGGGAGGGGGATAGTCCTCTCTATAATAGAAAGAAACCATGGGAAAGCATTGTTTGGACATTTGCCTTAATAACAGAATCCCTCTGACAATCCACATAACTGCAGATGAAATTTTATGTTTACTGAAAATGCATTGTGACATTTCTATCACCTCCCTGTTTTTATTGTTCATCCTTTTTACACTTGCAACTCAAAGATTTATTATCCTCCAACTGTTGTTCCACAATGTAATTCTCGATCCATTTAATTCCCTTCATTAGCTCTTCCCCTTGTTTCTCTCCTTCACCCTCAGCCTCCATCACTAACCTTTCTTTTTAATTTTCTTTCCCCCTTTTTACAAAATGCCGTATCTGAAGTTTGTCCTCCAACGTGGGAAGAGTGAAATCCCCAGGCATTCCCCCCTCCCCTTTTCAATAAAACTTTAGTAGAAAAGAGTGGAACAATCTCAGCATGTTATTAGTCAGTGCTGAGAGGGAAAGATGCTTCAGTGCTAAATAGTGTCATTAAAATGCCTGGTGGGGGCAAGAACGAAAGCCGAAGGAAACTGACATTTCCTATTTGCTATTCTAGCTGCTTTCTTTGGACAGTCGTACTCCTTTGAGTGCCAATGTTTTAAAATGTACCATTCCCCCCCCCCCCATGTTCATCTCATTGGGTACCAGTCTTTGGCCAGCTTGAACTAAGCCGTCAGTTACCCTCCCATTGATGTGGGAACGCTTGGTGTGGAAAAGTGCACATATTGTTTCAGTTCACATACTGTTTTGAAAAGTGCAGATTTTATAGATTTGTCTTGAAATCCCTACTTGAGAGCCAGCAAGCTCGTGGAGAGGGCTGAACTAGCAGACTGTGTAGTTACGCTTTCACAAAACTTTGAAACAGTCCCTCACCAAAGACTCCAAAGCAAGCTTAGCAGTCATGGAATAAAGGGACAGGTCCTCTTATGGATGAGTAACTGGTTAAGGATTAGGAGCAAGAAAATAGGACTGAAGGGACTTTTCTCACAATGAAGGGAGCTAAGAAGTGGGTTCTCCCAAGGATCATAACACTGGGTCTGGTGTTTCTTAACTTCTTCACATGTTACCTCGATTTAGGGTTGAACAGGCCTAAGCTTAGGTGTAGTGGTAGCATGGGACGATAGCAAGTTCACTTAAAGAGAGAGAGAGAAATTGCCTGCTCTTCAACAAAGTCATTTTATAAAACAATAAAAATAGCTTTCTAGAAAACAGTAGGTAGCTTCCTGGTGCCTAGAGGACAAAGCGTGTTCTCCTTCATGGAGAGCACGTGTTGTGGTGGGGGCCGCCAGGACACTCCAAAGTTGGGGGCGGGCTAATTGTTCATTGGCCACTTATGCGATTGGGGATTCCCTTGTTGTTGGGAAGAAGTTAATGTTGCCATTTGTTGATTGACAGCCAGAAATGCTAAAACTCCTTACACGAGGCTAGGGCTTCTTCTTTTCGACCGTGCATTGGATTGCCCGTCCCTCCCTCCCTAGAATAGGGTTGTTCGCTTTGACCTTGCTATGCCTGTCATGGGGTCGTCTGCTTTGGAGCGGGGACCTGGTAGGAATTTTGTCCATCTGTCTGATTGGCTGGGCCTATTTGGTTTTTGCCTACTGCGTAGCAAATCGTCACAACTTGTAAGGTTCACGGTTAGGCATTGGTTTATGGTTTGGTTGGTTGAGGGGCATGGATTGGCTGTGCCTGCCCCTCTAATGCTGCTGCTGCAAGGGATTCCGTTAAAAGAATTGGGGGCTAACTATTGCTTGTCCACTCTGTCAAGGGGGCTCAGGCCATAGAAATGAGCTCCTGGTTGCATTTGGGGTGAGGGCAGGTTCCCTGCTCCGCGTAACCCCCAAGTGTATTCCCCCATTCTGACTTTCACATCGTGTGGAATGTCAGTCTGTCCCCCATGGTGGGGGCAGATAGTCACAACCAATGCCTAAGCAACCACTCACAAATTTGTATTTCAATAAAGTTGTGGCCAAAATTATGCCAAAAATCTTAAACAAAAATTTCTGTGTGGTGTGTGAGTTATTGGGGTGGCCCTGGGGACCTCGACAAGCAAAACCCTTCTAAGGATGTGATGAGGGTTTCAGGAAGCAGCCAACTTGAAAAATGATTTGTAGAATGGAATAAAGTGTCTCACAAAACCAATCCCTCAGCTACCTCAAAAGATAAAGTAAGCAGTACAAACTCTGCACCCATAAGAATTTCAGCCCCCAAATTTCCCCCTTCCCTTTTGCTAATAAGTACTGTTTGTTTTCTCATTAATCAAGAGAGAATGGTTGGGGAGGAGGGGGAGGAGGAAGACATTTTTGGTACAACACTTGCTGGAACAATTATCCCAGTAGCTTTTCCTCTGTCACTGGTCAATCTGCCCAATACATTGTCCAAGCTGCTGGATTTTATTTTTCCAGACATTGAGTTGTATGCAACTAATTTTTATTCAGAGTAGACCCATTGAAGTTAATGGACCTAAGTTAGTCATGGTCATTAGTTTCAATGAGTCTGTGCTGAGTATAACAGCCCATTACCAACAAGCAAGAAAGAGACGCAGGACTACTTTTTCTTTTTCTTTTTTTCTTTTTACAATTGCCGTACATCGCCAATAACATCTGGTCCTGTCCTTACATACCAAATGGAACTTGGGTAGAATTAAAAGGATAAGAACTATTCTTTGCAGTTTAGGAATTCATACCAAAGAACTACCTTTTCCTGATGGTCACCAGAATCACCATTTTTTCTTAACTTATGTGAGAACCATTTAACATATTTTTAATAAAACCCTTTAATATTCATTACAGCAAAAGTGTTTCATCAACAGCTCCTCTTGTTGATTTTGTAGTTTATGCTCCATTTAATGCCAGGAATGCGGAGTTTATTAGATATATAGCGTTCATATTTAATGAGAATAGACTCTAATTTGCTCAAATTTATGATCTAACATTAAATAAATTGCAGGGGTGCCCAGCAAAAGGAGGGAAATCTACAGAATTTGAATATACTAATGAGGAATCAAAAGTTGCTGAAGAGTGCAGCTACAGATTCAAAAGTAGCCAAGCACTAAATTTAAGATACATAGGCTAAACTGTGATTTATTTCAAATGATTACAAAATAATTCTTCTGGATCTGGCTATGCTTATATTTTTATCACATTATCAGTCACAGTTCAACACTTAAAGGCGCTCAGTGCCTTGGAAACTTTGTTAAAGTAGTAAAATAGGAAATGGCTTTAATAGCAAAAATGGAATATGCATTTTCTTTTTTTAAGTTAGCAAGATGGGTAGGATATGCTATGGGAATCTGAACAGAATAATGAGCATTACAAGAGTTGCATGAATTTCTCATGCATATAATCTGCAAACTGTTACAGAATTCAGCCTAGGCGCTGTAAGATATAGTAGCCATGCACAAGAATTTCCATCCTGCAGAGATAACATATCATGCAGTTTTTTGCTTGATTGCATAGTTCCTCAGAGATTTCTTTTGCAATTTGAGGCAAACAGTAGGATTTTTTTGTGTGGAAGACACTGGTGGGCTGTTTATTATCTGGACTGACATCACAGAGCTCATAAATTATATATGCAATTTGCAAATGCTTTAAGCCAAATTCAAGAGACCTCTTTGTGACTGCCCATAATCTGGAAGGCCACACAATTTGTTATACGCACAAAGACAGAGTGATGTTTTTAACTTAGATTTTCCTAGCGACAAAGCAAATGCTGTTGGAAACTCCAAAGGGCAGAATTCTAAATGGGGTTTCCGAGAGAGAAATGAGTTATGCTGTTAACACCCCTCACAACACACACCTTTAAAAAAAGCAAAAAAAGCCATTGTGCTTGATAACACAGAAGGAACATGCCTAACATACCCTCCTACATTTCTCCAATGAAAATAGGGACATCACATTCCATAGTGATAATTTTATGATTTGTACCCCACACATCTTACTGACCTGCCCCAGCCACTCTGGGCAGCTTCCAACATATATAAAAACATAATAAAACATTTAAAAAAAATTTAAAAACCCTTCCCTGGCCAACTCCCAAGAGACTGTGATCTACTCACAGAGTTAAAAACTGGTGGTGATCTACCCCCTTTTTGGGGGTTCAGGTCAAAGTTGTAGAGCTTTTTTTGGTGGGAGGAAAGTCCTGTTTCTTTGGGGTGCAGGGCAAAAATGTTGAGCTTTTTGTAGGGGAGCCAAAGTTGTTGACGTCCAGTTATCTACCGGTAGAGCACAGTCTACCTGTTGGACGTGCCTGCTGTTCAGGATTACCTTCACATGCCTTGGGGGTCAAATAACTCCATACCCTCCAACATGAACCTGAATGAAGAAGGAAAGGTTCTTTTGCCAAGTGAGGACCTAACCATTAAATGTGAAATGGTTGTCCAGTACAATTCTGAGGCTGCCAAATCTATTATTGGGGAAATACAGTTGCAAATTTTCTGCGACCCTATGTCACAATGGCTCTGTGGGAAGGAAAAAGAGAGGGAGGAGGAGAGGAAGTCAAAGATAACATCAAGACCTGCTCCAGTTGTGGTACCCTTTCCACCACCATCCCTGAACCACCTATCTTTTGTACCTTTTATTTGTTTCAGTGTTTTTAAAATTATAAACCACCTTTGTGAGAAGGGTGGTAAATAGATGCAATTAATAAATGGAGCCTGGCTTTCGGTCTTCCTATGTTCAACAGAACAGTGCTTTCTTCCTTCCATAGCTCAAGCTTTGGCCTTCAGCTATTGACCTTGGTGGTCCTAGGTTGCACAGCACAGTCTCAAGGTTTCAATTCAGGTGAGTTGCAAGGCATATATGCCGTTTCAAAGACAGCCTGGGGCTGTGTTCTCAGGTGCTGGAGGCCTATCCCTGAAGCTACCAGAAAAAAGGTGCTGTATGTTTTTGGACATACAAGGGCACAAGGCCAGGCTATTTATGCTAGGCCTGACTAACCCCCCAAGGTTCCATAATGCCTGTCGGTTATAAGGTCCAATATTCATTCCATTCTAAGGCCACACTGTATATGTTAGCTAATTAGAATGGATTCCAGCTTCAGAAGATGGGGACCCTGGTTCAGGTTAAAGGTTCTTATCACTTGCTACAGATCAGGCAAGTTTAAGCCAAAGGTACAACTGTTTTTAGAGGGTGGGAGTGTCACACAGCCATTTGTAACAACCCTTAACTCTGACACCCCTGCAAATTGGTGCTTAATTATTAAACACATTTAGATTAGCTATTGCGGGTGCATCCCTTTCTCTAATAAAAGCAGGTCTATTTATCAGTAGTGTAAATCATAGCAGAGAGTTGAGATGAATAGGCAGGCACAGAGAGTTTGAATCCCAAGATAAATTGATGCAATAGATCAAAATTTGTTGTTGTTGCTTTATTATTATTATTATTATTAACCAATTAAAACATCAAGGCGAAGAACTTATCTTTAAAAGGCACTTCTTGTTTCACAATAGTAGAAACGGAAAGGCACAATCATGCATTTGTTTCCATAAAGGTAAAGGTAAAGGACCCCTGACAGTTAAGTCCCGTTGCAAATGACTCTGGAGTTGCGGCACTCATCTAGCTTTACTGGCCGAGGGAGCCGGCGTTTGTCCACAGACAGTTTTTCCAGGTCATGTGGCCAGCATGACTAAGCTGCTCCATGGCGAAACCAGAGCAGCGCACGGAAACGCCATTTACCTTCCCGCCAGGGTGGTACCTATTTATCTACTTGCACTTTGACGTGCTTTCGAACTGCTAGGTTGGCAGGAGCTGGGACCGAGCAACGGAAGCTCACACCATCGTGGGGATTCGAACCACCGACCTTCTGATCGGCAAGTCCAAGGCTCAGTGGTTTACACCACAGCACCACCCACGTCCCTTTTGTTTCTATACCTGCACACAAATATTATTTAAAGAGAATAAAAAGCCATAGGTACTTGATGCTTGTACAAATTCTAGACTGGATATTCCCAGAGGCCCATGGGAATCCTGGTGTTGTCAAGACCAGTATTGCCACAGGACATTGCCCTGATTATAGTGGCTATTAATTTAGGATGTCCCCAAACTCCATTGCTCTGAGGCATTCAGGGGCGAGACAACCTCATCCCCGTTTTCAACAAAAAGTAGGTAGAAAGAATTAAAGAAGAAATACATAGCCCTCTTTTAAAAACAAAAACCGAACCTATGGGGATTAGGCAAAGAGATCCACACTCTGCTGCCTGAGGCAACGCGGCAGCCCCTGCTGTTCCCACCTACTGATCTCCTGTAGCTCCTGCTAAGGTGAATGCTGCAGAACAGACAAAACAAGGCTCACCATCTCAAATCAGCAAAGCCTCATTCTGACAAATGCGTATGTTGTGAGAGCAAAACACGGCAGCTCAGCTGACCCTAAAGACCACCCATGCTATCATTACTTTGCCATTACAGTGGTGGATACTATTCAAAGTTTAACAGTAAAGGTAAAGGTAAAGGTACCCCTGCCCGTACGGGCCAGTCTTGACAGACTCTAGGGTTGTGCGCCCATCTCACTCAAAGAGGCCGGGGGCCAGCGCTGTCTGAAGACACTTCCGGGTCACGTGGCCAGCGTGACATCGCTGCTCTGGCGAGCCAGAGCCGCACACGGAAACGCCGTTTACCTTCCCACTAGTAAGCGGTCTCTATTTATCTACTTGCACCCGGGAGTGCTTTCGAACTGCTAGGTTGGCAGGCGCTGGGACCGAACAACGGGAGCGCACCCCACCGCGGGGATTCGAACCGCCGACCTTTCGATCGGCAAGCCCTAGGCGCTGAAGTTTAACAGTAGCAAGCTCTTAAATAACCGCTCACAGTTTACCACTGTTAAACTGCAAACTCCATTTCTTGCAGCAAAATGGTGGCACTGCAGGTTCCATGCCAGGGATACATCACCCACAAGGCATGTTTCAAGGAAGAACCTTTGATCAGATGGAGATATAGGCAAACTTGTGCTGCTGGAAAGCCAACAGCTGCTTTCCTGCTGCAGCAAATCAGTGCTGGTGCTTGTGGAGCCCTTGAAAATGACAACAGCTTCATGCCTTATGCAACATATGCTGTGCATTGCAATCATGTCAAATTTCTGCCTTGAAGAGGAAATATATTTAGTGTTTCATAAAGAGATTATAAGTCTACTGAAGGATTTTCTTTGAAGTAATAAGCTGCTGAAAATTGGATTAACCTAACTACAACTCCGTAAACAAGATGGAAGGCTACATTTCCCCCAACATTCTTAATTAACAGTCATTTATTTACCTAAGAGCAGGGTAGAGGTCAGGAGGCTGGGAGGACAGAACATTTCAAGTTATTATATCTTTTTTTCCTAGTCATTATATAAGTATTTTTCATTCCATTTCATCAGTCCCACCTGACTAACTGATTAGAAAGTCATTCATTCAAGCCATATTAGTGGACTTTAAAAGAAAGATGAAGTCTCTGTTTGATGTTAATTGGAGACTTAGATCTTCCTTTTGCATGCTCCTTGCACGGACGATAAATAATTTTTTTAAAAAAAGGAGAAAGAGCAAGTATTTGCACCATTTGGTCAGACCATTTGGTGCATTAGCTTTTTTCTGTTGTAAGAGGTAAATCTGAAGACATCAGATTTGTTCTTTAGATACATGGAGCTGTAACAGGTAATGCATTTTCAGCCACTGCCTTATGAAAGTGTGGAAGTAGTCTGAGGAAGTTTGCTAGTCTTAGAGTGGAGCTGCTGCACGCTGTAGGGTGCTGCAAGCAGGGCCTTACATATCCAGGGCGTTACCTGCAACCTGTCACCATCACCTCATTCGGGATTTTCTTGCCTCTGCTCCATATCACTGGCTACCAGTAGTGGGCAGAAAGAAACATACAGCATGGTATCAGGACATGGGGGAGTTTTTAACTATATGTTGTAGAGGAGTAGGGATACCTGGAATGATATGCTTGGCAGAAGAGCTGTATATCTGAAAATCTGATGGTACCTCTAGTCCAGGCATGGCCAAACTTGGCCCTTCAGCTGTTTTGGGACTACAATTCCCATCATCCCTGACCACTGGTTCTATTAGCTAGGGATGATGGGAGTTGTAGTCCCAAAACAGCTGGAGGGCCAAGTTTGGGCTTGCCTGCCTAGTCTTTCTCTTTCCACAAGCAATGTGGAAGTGAAACAAATGTCACGATCTATTAGCAGTTGTGCACAACATGCTGCACTGGAGAGGTCTCCCTACCAAACAGATGATAGATGTTGTCAGCTTAGAAAGCATCAATCACTTGCAACGATCAAGGTTAAAAGGATGGACTGAATTCTGCCCCACTATTCTCTTGAAAGGGACATGATTGGCACTGTGGTCTGAACCACAGGGCCTAGGGCTTGCCAATCAGAAGGTCGGCGGTTCGAATCCCCGCGACAGGGTGAGCTCCCGTTGCTCAGTCCCTGCTCCTGCCAACCTAGCTGTTTAAAAGCACATCAAAGTGCAAGTAGATAAATAGGTACCACTCTGGCAGGAAGGTAAACGGTGTTTCCATGCGCTGCTCTGGTTTGCCATGCTGGCCACATGACCGGGAAGCTGTCTGTGGACAAATGCCGGTCCCTCGGCCAGTAAAGCGAGATGAGCACCGCAACCCTAGAGTCATCTGCCACTGGACTTAATGGTCAGGGGTCCCTTTACCTATTCACTTGAAAAGGTGATTGGCGCTGTCTGCACTGCTGCTTATTGTTTGCGTGTTAATTCTATTGAGCTATGCCCAATTCAAAATGATGGTTTTCCCCTATAAAGCCCTAAATGTTTGGGGACAAGAAACATTTGTGCTTACCTGAATGTGCTTGTGCCTTGAAATAAGTATTGGATGATCTCAATAGTGGCCCATACTATATGGAATTGCTTCTCAAGGGATGTATAGTTAGCCTCTTCAGTCTTAGTCTTCAAAGAGGCTTTAAAAAACTACCTGTTTCAAGTGGCTTTTATATTATTTATTTTGATTGGGCCTCTTGTTGTTCTATAGCAGGTTTTGGAAATAGATTTGTGTTGGTGGAATTATATTTTAATGTCATATCTTGATTTTCTGTTTTTTTCCCCCTAAAATTTCAAAGTTTTAAAAATAATTTTATATTAATGCAATGTTGTGTTTATATTATTCACTGCATCAGGTGAACTTTAAACAGTTCTGGCTGCTTAATAAAGGGATTTCTTCCATCACCTCATTCTACAGAGCCTGTCTTTGCTCATGAATCACGTTTCCTGGGCCATAAACGTGGTCTTTCTTCTTCTGCGAGAGTTGCCATCCCATTTTGCCTAACTCAAATTTATTTTGAATTTCAAATTAAAGGATTAAAGGATCCACACTCAGGTGAACCATCTGAAGAATTTGTAGGGAAGCCAACAGAGGTATGACTCGACTAGTACAAATTTCATAGAAAGCTGTGGGGAAGGTGGGGAATCACTCGTCTACTAAAGGGAAGATTGCAAGGTTCGTAATTGAAATAGGTTCCAACCTTAAGGAATTTGTGAGAAGCCGCAAGGGATTTGCATAACTGTAGCCTTCACACGTTACAAAACACATCGCTTTTCATATCTATTTAGGGTGAAAGTAAAATGTGAACTTCTGCTTAGATCTGTGCTTCTGAGCACAGTGGTTTTTATGATGTTGTTGTTTAAATATACTTTGCCAGAAGTCTGCTGTGACAGATCCAAGAAAGCAGCCTATGTGTTTTCCTAGAACCTGACTGGTGCAATTAAGAATCCAT
The DNA here is from genome assembly GCF_965153285.1 of Podarcis tiliguerta. Taxonomy (NCBI): domain Eukaryota; kingdom Metazoa; phylum Chordata; class Lepidosauria; order Squamata; family Lacertidae; genus Podarcis; species Podarcis tiliguerta. Next base: position 96,477,393 of record NC_139537.1, on the reverse strand, counting down.
AAAGCCCTAGCCAAGTGCTTATTGCATTTGTAGATGGGAGTGTGTAGGAGACTATTCATTTCAGCGCTACCTGCTACCCAAAGGACAGTTGGAAATATTTGATTATACTTTTCTCGCATAATTCTCTCATCAATAAAAAGAGAAGAGGTGTGCAATTTATCTTCTTCCATTTAAAAAGGGGGAATCAATTACTAAGCAAAGCTAAACTTTATGGCATGGTAAAGCAAACAGTAAGCATTGCATCTTTGATTCCAATATCAATATTCATTAAAGTTTTATACAGGCTACCTACAAACTAATCATGCAGGAAGATGAGATTCTTTCCCCCCCCCCTGTCTCCCACCTACCTTTTCTGCCTCCTGTTGAGCCTCACAAAATATATTTCAGTGTTCCTTCAGTCAAGACAATGGAGCAGTTCAAAATGAGAAAGATAGCAAGCAGAATGGATAGGATGATTAAGAGGTGGCCTGGTTTAAATGACCGCTAAATTAGAATATAGCACACACACACACACACACACACCCCTTCCACATCCCGGATCGTTTGATTACATCGTCCTTGTCACAAAAAGGTCATTTTAATTCGATCACACCAAATATTCTAGGCAAAGAGTGCCGCACATGTGCAGATGCTGTGCTCATTTGTCACATTATTGCTTGCTGTCACTTTTGAAGGTAGGTGTCTGTTTGAAGAATGCACAGCATCTACAGGGGTCAAGGCATTTGCATAAAGTACCAAAAGAAACTCTTTTCAGGAAGAACAGAGGATTTTGTTCTGGTCCCTGTTTACAAAAAGTCTTGAGGGAGCAGCTGTCAGGAACTACACTATTATGTTTTCAGTTAAAGTGCTCGTTTTTACTTAATAATGGATCGAGTAATTATATTTAAAGCTTGCATTTGCATGACTTCATATTAATTCCCACCCACCCTGATTTGCCAGCAGCTGAAATTTCAGCTTTCTGATTGTAATTGTGCTGGTTGCAGCCATTTCATCCTTTAAAAGTTGAAAGAAGATAAAGCAATATGTCAGTAATCTCTCTTGGGGGTTGTCACATTCTGTGTTCTTAGGGACGCTCCCACCCGATTGTCTAGTTAGTGGGGTCTGAGGTGTGCTCTGTCTCACAAACAGATGCCCCCATGAGTTTCCAGCTTCATTATCAGCTACCACTGTCAGTACGCCATCAACCGATGTGCAGCGACTGGGCTCAATAACTGGTTCTGCCCAACAGGGCTAGGCAACTGGAGCACTTTCAGAGACCTTCCAATCCTGGAAAACAGATCCCAGTGCACTGGACCCACAACTTTGTATTGTGAGCACCAGACTCATGCAGAGTATAAATAACACGGAAGCTAGCCGTGAAGCATAACTCCTTTTATTTCTAATAGCTACTACAAGCTAAAGAACTACTGGCTTGCTTGAGTGTTACATCTCCCACTCAGCCATCTGGTCACTACAGTGGTGCCTCGCAAGACGAAATTAATTCGTTCTGCGAGTTTTTTCGTCTTGTGAATTTTTCGTCTTGCGAAGCACGGCTTCCCATAGGAAATGCATTGACGGTTTCCCATAGGAATGCATTGACGGTTTTAAGAAAAAGGCGCAAGACGTTTTTGTCTTGCGAAGCAAGCCCATAGGGAAATCCGTCTTGCGAAGCAACTCAAAAAACGAAAAACTCTTTCGTCTTGCGAGTTTTTCATCTTGCGAGGCATTCGTCTTGCGAGGTACCACTGTACATAGATAAGACTCTCTCCACACACAGAGTCAGGCAGTCAGGCAGGAGCGGAAGAATAGAAGAACAATTTCCGGCCCCTCCTTTCTCAAAACATCACATCAGGAGATTCTTGCAATGGGAGGGGTGAAAATATCAACAGTAATAAGGTTTCCATAAGTATGAAGCCTATGTGCTCCAGTGCATATGGGACCTGCGCGAGACATTCAATCATCCGGTTAACATGTCTTTTGTTTTCCCTTCAAATTCCTTCCATTTTTCACCAGAGAAGAAAAACCATGAAGATATTGCCCTGGAATTTTACTTTAGGCAAAGATGTGTGGCACCTGGGATGTGTGGGTTTGGCAGTCTTTTATTTATTATTGCTTTCATTGAACTCCATTAAATGTTTTGCCAAAGCAGTGTCCTCTAAATGTGCTTCACAATTTTCCCTTAAGGCAGTTCCCCTCTTACATCTTGCCTGTAAAAACCCCCTCCCAATTTCGCTCCCAAGCCAATGTTTTATTTTCTGAAGAGCAGCGCAAAACAGCACCTCCCCCACTGCTATGAACAACATTGGAAAAAGCTTTGCTCTTCCACTCAGACACCAATTCCTGCCTTTATCTATCCCCTTAAATCATGGGTAGGCAAACTAAGGCCCGGGGGCTGGATCCGTTCCAATCGCCTTCTAAATCTGGCCCGCGGACGGTCCGGGAATCAGCATGTTTTTACATGAGTAAAATGTGTCCTTTTATTGAAAATGCATCTCTGGGTTATTTGTGGGGCATGGAAATTTGTTCATTTTTTCCCTTCAAAATTTAGTCTGGCCCCCACAAGGTCTGAGGGACAGTGGACCGGCCCCCTGCTGAAAAAGTTTGCTGAGCCCTGCCTTAAATCCTGCTGCCTACTTCAGCTTATTACACAAGATAATCTTCAGACATTATAAGGATATCCCTGTTTACAAGTGAACTGTGGGAAAACACTTCATGATAACCTGGTTCAAAGGTATTATGGGTTAGATATAATGAATCCTGCTGCCACTTTGCACAGAGTGGTTGGGGCAGCAGGTGACCATTGCAACTATTCAGGAAAGGGAGGGCAGCGCCTGGCCAGATCATGCACCCCACACTTGGGCTATTTAAACCCATCCCATCCCTCTTTTGATTCTGGCATGGAGTGCTTGTTATGCTCAATAGAGGCAATGCTGGTTTCGATGGCAGAAGGGTGTTGAGTACAGTCTCTTTTTTACCCATCAATAGATTGGCCTTGCTGTCCTGCGTTTCACCTTTTCTGTACTCATCTGTGAAAAGGTGGCAGCTACAAAGCAGGTTAAATTCGCTCACTTTGGCAAGTAGGTGTGGGAATTTATCAGGCACTTTTGAGGGTCTAATGTGAGACCTGCCTTCAGGACTGGGAATAAACTGGTGTGGTAAGGAACCCATCGAGGCCCACCTACAACAGAAAGGGCCTCACCTCACCTGAAAGGTTGAGGCTTGAGGGAAGGGGTAGAGGAAACATTGTCCTTCTCCCATAGTAGGGTTGCCCTCCTGAAGCATTTTCACTACTGTTCTCCAAAAGCTGGGGTCGGCAACCTAAGGCCCATGGGCCACAAGCGGCCATGAGGGTCATTTAACCAGCCCATGGACCCCCGCCGCCCACTCAGTCGCTCCCATGCGCTGCACTAAGCCGGCACAGCGCAGAGCGGGGACTTCCTTCCATGATGCTGGCCAGCTTCCCATTGGCTGCAGGAAACTCCTGCAGCCAATGGAAAGCTGTGCATGCCTCCTCTGCACTGGAAGGAGTGCCAGAAATAGTGTTTGTGCACACATGCACACGCACACTCCAGCCCACCGTGGCATCTGCGGGACTGTGAACAGGCCCAAGCCACAAAAACTTTGCCAACCCCTGTCAAAAGTAATCAATGTGGCCCCAGTTCACTCAACTTTTGTTTCTCATCTCCTTATTTCCCTGCTCTGGTTGCATTTGCCCTGCAGCTTGACCCATAGTCCCATTAATCCAGAGTTCATAAATTTAAGCCTATTTAGTCACAATAAAGATAATGGATCTTAATCAGCTTACAACAAACCTCTTCAATTTAAATGGGTTGTTGATCAGGCAGCCTGACACTTTGAACAATCAATGAAGGCATTAAGAAGAGAGGTGCTGGTTTTGATCCAATATATTAAATGATTGTGCATAACACCTTAGATGATTATAAAAACCTTACTCTCAAGGCAACTAGGATTCATGGGGAAAGGATATGGAAAGCAATGGTAATTTCACCATATATTACGACCAGTCCTTTTGCTGTTAATTCGCAAAAGAAGACCTTTTGTAAATGGAATTAACTCCTTGTCACCAAAGCTTCTCTGCAAAGCAAGCTCAAACTAGCTCAAAGGTTTGTGTGACTGGTTAGACATTCCACAGATTCCAAACAGAGCTGCAAAGGTTCAAAATAATGCATGAACATATGGAGGATCGTGCTAATCAGAGATATATTTTCCTTTGAGGTCACAAAAATAAAAGGTCATTAGCATTCCATAGCCTATAAATGACAAGTTGATCATCCCCACTAGAATTCCAATAAACAAAGAAAAAAAGTACTGTGCTCCCGTAATAGTTTTATAGCTGTCAATTTCTGAGCACTTAGAGCAAAGGACGAAGATTGTCATGGCTACATCCCACAACTGCTATAGATATTGCAAATCCTCACCAGTATTCATTTTAAAGGTCAAAGGAGGGAATCATTGTCACTATCTGAGAGAGTCTTTGAAAGAACCTTTGTGAAAACCTGGGGAAGGCACAATGTGCTGTAGGTTTTGTTTTTGGTTTTGTTTATAAAAAAAAAAAAATACACTTAGGCTGTATCTTATTTTATTCAGGGACCTTGAATTGCCATTACCAGACATACACAAAGAATGCAATCGCAGAACAGTTAGGCAGTTTGCCTTGGAGGATAAGTGCAGTAAGACTGAAAAACTATCAACTATCAAACTTTACCAAGAGGTTTTTTTTATGAAGAAAAACAAACAATCCAACTAAATCATGCTCAAAGTAGACCCACTAAAATCAATGGACTTGAATCCACTGGCTCTTTTAGAGGGTGTCACTCTGAGTGTTACTAACATTGGCTACGATCACTCATAACGATCAAACATGAATTAGAAAAACGAGAACATCTTTCCATTATTTACAGCACCATAATGGAAAATGCAATTAAGTTATGCTTCCTTTCTTTATATTTCCAGAATGATTTGCGAAGGAGTGAATGAAGCAACTCCAGTATGGGATGATGCATAGGCTCCCAGAATCAGAACAACTCACACACCTTCTTGCAGGGAATGTGCCTGTTAGAATGAAGCTAGTTTATTCTTTGAAAGAAGTTTTCTCTTTTCGCTTCTAGCTTGTTCCAAAAGAGCTTTGCCTGTTGTCTGCCTAAGCATATGCAGAGGCCAGAAGGAGCAAGGTGGTGTGGGGAGGTAGAAAATGTGCTTACATTACAGGAATCTACTTTAGGTGTGATTATGGTGTTCAGTACACAGCGATGGTGCATTATCTAAAGCCCAACTATTCTAGATAGCAAGCCCAGAAACCCAATTCATTGCCGAGAAACATTAAGGTGTTTAAGTTGCATTATGCAAATTATGGCACAATGATTAAAACCTAGTGCTTCCGGTTGTAGACATGTTTAACACATTTAGGTCTGTAACAGAGTTAATAGAATTTCAAACTATAAGTGAAAATGAAGTTGTTGATCTTCAGGTTGTTGGTTTTGCTAAACAAACACTCTCTCTCTCTCTGTGTGTGTGTGTGTGTGTGTTTAGACTTTACCATTTCAAAGATCCAGATGTATGACTGCAGGCTTGAACGCTCCCCTTCCTGAAAAACTCCACTGAATGGTTATTTTGTATCAGGCCTAAGGCTACCTGACTTGTAAGATTTCTGTGATTAGGCAAAACCCTCTGTAATATCTGGATATCCTATTGTAGCACCCTGCTTGTGGTTAACGCTTAGCTGGAATGAAATATTCAACGCAGCAATAGAGAAATTAAAATAATAATTTATTTGTCAGACAAATAAATGATTGGCACAGTGGTATATGGTTACCAAAAGCTCTGCACACTCCAGCCCTGGTGGCCAGCACTTATATTTCCTCAGCCCAGCCCCCTTGCTCCTCCTTTGGCTGCCTCTGTCCAATCAGCCTGGTTGAAATTCCTATTGGCTGTCTGCTAGAACCAATCATAAAAGATACACCCATTTCCTATTACCTTTTATGGGAGACAAAGATCTATATTTCCATCTATCATATATCTTACATTTGCCTCGACAAGGCACCTTAATTACCAGATCACCCTTTGCCCTTTTGCTCCTTTGCCCTTCTGGCCTTCTGCCCCTGGCAACAGGAGCAGATGGCTAAAACAGATGGCTCATGGTTTTAATTTTTGTCATAAACAGAGGTCTTGGGTTCACCTTCTCACACACCCTCAATGAAATAAGAATCTAATATAAGAATCTAACATTTCTTACTTTCTAAATCCTTTGTATACTTACATTAAAGTCAATATATTTAATATATGACATAGATTGATTTTTAGAAGAGAAGAACTTAGTAAAAACAATTTCAAAAGCAACCTAAAAGCAACCTCAGAGCAGTCTCTTCGGTTTTCCCAGCCAGCTGCTATTTTTAGCTCTTTGCCCTTTAACCTTAGGAAAATCCTGTGTCTATGGGAAGCCCATAGATAAATTATTTACAACTCTTAATTAGTATGACATTTGGTCCCAGCCTGTAATTTCCCTTCTATAACTTTTGAGGTACATAAGTCAATGAGGGGCCCTGTTCAGGAAAATAAAACTGCCAAATTACTGAGCCAGCTGCTTTTCTGTCTGGCATGGAGCAAGCATCTGCAAATATATATATTTTTAGCTCAATTTAAAATATATAAATCTTGATCAGATGCCTCACTATTACAACAAAAGAGGAACCTGCTGGATCACGCCATATATTTATCAGACTTTGCTTGTACAGCATCCTCTATCCCACACTGGCCAAGCAGCTGCCTATGGGAAGATCACAACCAGGTAAAGAGTACAGTAGCCCTCTCTCATAGTTGTTCCTCCGTGACTGGTATTCAAAGGCACGCACCCTCTGATTCTGGAAGTAGTGCATAGCTATCATGACTAGTAGGCACTGGCAGTCTGCCTTCACAGCTTCCACCTGCTGCAGAAAGCAGTGCAGTACCAGAACTCCTATCACAGGAGTTTTCAGCACATGTAGGTTGGCTCTTAGATATAGGGATAATTAATGCAAACATCAGTAATGGGTATAGGGACCTGTAGGTATGAGCAGGGTGTTCAATTCAGTCCACATTTAAGGCTAAATTTATTATATTGGCACTTTGCAGAACAATATGGGAACCAAGCCATAGCCGTCTTTCAAAATTCACATGTATCCAGCTTTTTCAGTGCGGTTCTCCAACTGACCATTATTTACAAAAATTTACAGGGCCGACGCTGGTCAGAACCCCTAAAGAAGTCCCGACAAAGCTGCCGCTGAGCCAGCTTCCTTTTTAGACACACACTCTGTCCAATGCAAAAACACACTCCGTGCAGTGCACCCCCATGCAATGCAACTACACACTCCATGCAACACAACTACACACTCCGTTCAATGCAACTACACACTCCGTGCAATGCACACACAAACCCTCCGTGCAATGCAACTACACACTCCGTTCAATGCAAAAACACACTCCATACAATGCAACTACACACTCCGAGCAATGCACACACACTCAGTGCAATGCAAAAAACACACTCTGTGCAATGCAACTACACCCTCCATGCAATGAACACACACTCCGTGCAATGCAACTACACACTCCGTGCAATACACACACACACACACACTTCGTGCAATGCAACAGCACACTCCGTGCAATGCAACTACACCCTCCGTGCAATGCAACTGCAAATCTCTCACACAATGCAATGCAAATGCAGCCCGTGCAGTGCCGTGCCCTGCAACGCACAGAGCAAACTGCAATGCGGGCACGCAAAGGTGCTTTCTCCCGCTTGCATATTGCAAACGTGGCGCCCATTACATCCCTCGCAGTGAGGTAACCACCAAAAGGACCTAAGTGTCCAGGTGGAGCAATGGGGGAGCATGCAGCTGTCCCATACAGGGACCAATCCTGCAACCTAGGCATTACTGGCACTATGCGCTGACCAGCTGAACTATCCAGCATGATCCCTAAAGACCCAGGACAGCCTCACCCTGACCCCTGTAGAGGTCCAAGGTGATGTCTGAATCATCATCCCTGCTCCTCTTTGCCCTCCTCCTGGATCGCAGCCTCCAAAGATGCTTCCTTCTGGAAGAAGGCACCTGGGGCGTCCGCAAGTCATCCTCTGCAGGAGAGGCAAGCTCTTGAGGCATCTGCAAAAGCCCTATCATAGTCTGCAAAAAAACTAAACAATGTAAGGAACCGGTGAAACCAATGCTTCATGGACCACATGGGGACACTATTCAGGCCGGAAATGCTTCCAGGCCATCGAATTCTAGGGCAAAGCCCTAGGATCACCTGCTAGGCCGGGCATAAATGTTTCCAGTGAAATAGCAGAGTTGAGGTAGCCCACAGCTTGTCCAGGTACCCCTGCTTGCCCTTTCAGAGGGAAGCACCCCTTCAAGAAACCCAAAGTTCTTTTATCACAAATGGGCCGAACTACCCAGCAACAGAATAGCCCAAAAGGAGCAGTTTGTTTTGTTTTGTTATAACAATGGCTAAGAGGGGGATATGAACCCTGTCTCCCAGGTCCTAGTCCTGCGCTCTAGCCACTAAGCCACAATGGCTCGTCTCTAAAATGGCAGTCACCACTATCAGGGCAAAACAAACTTAAAGAAAATAAACTTGATCAGAAACAGCATAGTTCCAGAGCATATACAGAGTGCTCATAGTCCTTGGAGGCACAGAGAGCCTCTGGGGCCCTCTGTCTGCCTCAGATATACATTAGCAGCAACTGGGCCTGCAAGCAGATACATTCCTATAGCAAGAATGAGTCACGTGTCAGAGACTTAACAATTAACTGCTACCTGTAGCAGATTTAGGCTTGGAAGTTATGTGCAGACCGAATAGGCCTCCCTGCTTCTGCTCTTGAGAATCTTAGTCTCATTGCAATATTAAAGGAACTCAAAATTAAAATTTGGCCAACAGCGCTGCACACACTCAAAATAAAGCCAACCTTCGGGGATACTATAAACGAAAGTGATTCCAGCTAAGCTGGGAACAGCCCTGACTAGCCCCACAATTTCAACAAGAGAAATGGGGGAAACCTTTTTGCGAAATAAAGCCCCTAAAGGGGGCTCTCTCCCTATTGGGAAAGGCAAAGCACAGATACAGGGAGAATCTTCCCACAGGGCAGGGTAAGGGGTGGGGTGGGAAATCGAACAGGAAAAGGGGGGAATTAAATTATTTAAGGGACTAGAGAGGGTTAAAAGAAGGGGGAAAATAAAGAAATGTAACCAGACAATGAGAAGATTGTCCATGTGATCCGGTGCAAAACGGTCAAGAGGATGCCCAGCCTCGGGCGTCCTGTATTTAAAGACTCTGACCCCACCTCCAAATTGGCAACAATCAAAACCCCCCAGCAACCCAATTTAACCACTTATGGCTTGGGTTCATCCCAAAACTGCCCAGCAACAGCAGGGTGGTTTGTATCCCCCAACCGCAACACGTGCTCTCTGTTAGGGAGAACGCGCTTTACAAAAATGCATATATTAGGTAAAAGTGTGCATAGAAATGAATATATTAGGGGAAATAGCATGCAAACATACATTATATTAGGAGAACTAGCTTGCTCAGTGGCACCTCGGGTTAAGAACTTAATTCATTCTGGAGGTCCGTTCTTAACCTGAAACTGTTCTTAACCGGAAGTAGCACTTTAGCTAATGGGGCCTCTTGCTGCCGCTGCAACACCACCACACAATTTCTGTTCTCATCCTGAAGCAAAGTTCTTAACCCAGGGGACTATTTCTGGGTTAGCGGAGTCTGTAACCTGAAGCGTCTGTAACCTGAAGCATCTGTAACCCGAGGTACCACTGTAAAAATGTGCACATTAGTCATAACTGCTTACAAAAATACGTTTATTAGGAAGAAGTCACACTAAAATGCTGAATAATTTTCATAAGGATTTTTCAAAACAAAATTTGCAACTTTTGTGGGGAATGGAATTTAAAGCTGTCTCAGAGACAGAGAGCGACAGCCTGTTTTGAGGCCTTGCTGTGACAGAGTGACTGCAGGGGTTAAAAGTTTTTGGGCAAACATCTTTTCATACGGCCAAAAAAATTATTACCTCTTCAACTATATTTCCTTCAGGCTAATATCTTACACTCACTATCTTTGCATTTTCATGTCGGGGCTCTATCCCACACAGTAAATTTTTTGTCACATTAAAATGATACATATTTTTATACATAAAAACTTCCCTGATTAAAAATTAAGTCCCTTTCAATTACAGTCATAGATTGTAGCCGTAAAATGGAACATGAAGGAGAAATGCAATTAAAATGGTAGTGAACATTTATGTAAATCAAAATTTAGCAGTGGGGCAAATATAATGGGGTGTGTGTATCAAACTATGCCCAAATCAAATCACCCCACCCTCAGGTTCTCTCAAAAGAAACATATTTAGAGAGAATGCAGATAGGAAAGCTATTTCCTTCTGCACTCTTCTTTCTCTCAAGCCAAACCTACTGGGATCATTTTTAAAATACTATGGCCAGCCTGAGCTCCCAGTCCATTAATCTTCTTTTGGACCACTTGTGTCTTTGAGAATTAGAGTCTGATGGCCTTTGCTCTGAGAGAACCTTACAGGGAAAGTCACTCAACCATCAAATCAATTATCCCTAGCGCTGTAGACATATCATCTATATTTAAACTCTCTCGAGGAATTAACTAGACCACTATACTTGAGATGCTCCTGGCCTCTTTTTGTAATACTCTGGCACTGCGGTTTCCCCTACCCCAAGCACATAGTCAGAGACACCACAGAAAATCCCCAATGGGGACCAGTTCCCCAATACAGTGGTGCCTCGCAAGACAAAAAGAATCCGTTCCACGAGTCTCTTCGTCTTGCGTTTTTTTTCGTCTTGCGAAGCAAGCCCCTTAGCGGATTAGCGCTATTAGCGGTTTAGCGGCTATTAGCGGCTATTAAAGGCTTAAGGGATTAGCGGATTAGCTGATAAGCAGCTTAGCGATCAGCTGTTAAGCGGCTTAGCGATCAGCTGTTAAGCGGCTTAGCGGCTTGGGAAAAAGGGGGGGAGGGGAAAAAAACCCCGCAGGAACTCGTAAGACATTTTCATCTTGCGAAGCAAGCCCATAGCAAATTCGTTTTGCGAAGCACCTCCAAAACGGAAAACCCTTTCGTCTAGCGGGTTTTCCATCTTGCGAGGCATTCGTCTTGCGGGGCACCACTGTACTGAGTGTTGCAATAACCCACACGTTCCCTATATAGCAGGGGTCAGCAACCTAAGGCCCATGGGCCAGAAGCGGCCTGTGGAGGTTGTTTGACGGGCCCACGAGCTGCCCCCGAACCGAGCTAACCCTAACCCTAAACCGGCGCAGCATGGCACAGGGACTTGCTTTCATGGTGCCAGAAATCACATCTGCACAGACGCCGAAAATCAGGCACGTGATCAGGCCCATAGAGGGATCTCTGCTAGACCAGCCTGGCCCAGGCAAGATAAACCTTGATGACTCCTGCTATATAGGGTGCAAAAATTTGGTCGTAAAAGTGCTATGCATTCAAAAGAGGCCCAAACTAAGACCAGGCCTCTACAACGCGTTACACCTGCAGTAAAATAAAGCCCATGGTGGCAGGTCACCCCTTTTATTGTTCCAGGCAGGCAGAAAAACAAAACCAAGAGCTTGGGAGCACTATTGGAATGTATTTTTGCTTATGCAAGGCATCCAATGTTCACCAACACCTCCTCCACACACATACTCACCATGAGCTTCTCGTGGCCCTGCAAGGCTGCTTTTGTGGTTTGGGAGCCTCTCCAGAGCAGCATTGAATATGGCAGAACGGGCTGTAGAGCAAAGCCATTGGGGCCAGCCCAAGAAATGTCATCCTGCAGAACATTTTGCCCACTGCTAGATGATTCTGAATGGCTCAAAACCTTTGAATCATTAGGAAAAGGAAGCAGCTTTAGTTTAAAATATTAAACATTAATAAACTTCCTAATGCAGGGCTGCTTTCAGATGTCATCTAAATGTTGTCTAGTCATTTATCTCTGGAGCTTAGAGGTTGAATAACTCCATAAGGTAAAGGGACCCCTGACCGTTAGGTCCAGTCATGGATGACTCTGGGGTTGCGGTGCTCATCTCGCTTTACAGGCCGAGGGAGCCAGCGTATAGCTTCCGGGTCATGTGGCCTGCATGACTAAGCCACTTCTGGCGAACCACAGCAGCGCATGGAAATGCTGTTTAGTTTCCCACCGGAGCGGTACCTATTTATCTACTTGCACTTTGACGTACTTTCGAACTGTTAGGCTGGCAGGAGCAGGGACCGAGGAACGGGAGCTCACCCTGTTGCAGGGATTTGAACTGCTGACCTTCTGATCGGCAAGCCCTAGGCTCTGTGGTTTAGAACACAGCGCCACCCGCATCCCTCGCATAACTCCATAACCTCCAATATTTCTTCAATGAAAAAAGGGATGTCTTAAGGAAAAGCGGGATATTCCAAGATCAAATCAGAAACCAGGGGGGCTTCTGTAAATCCAGGACTTTCCATGGAAAATAAGGACACTTGGATGGTCTGCTTTCTCCCACTTATGGAGTATCTGTCACTTCTTCTTATGGAAAAGCAAAGTGCTGTACTTAAGGACACATTCTAATGAGGGGAATACATATGAATCTCCAGAGCCAGTGTGATGTAGTGGTTAAGAGCAGTAGACTCGTAATCTGGTGAACCAGGTTGGTGACTCCGCTCCTCCACATGCAGCTGCTGGGTGACCTTGGGCCAGTCACACTTCTCTGAAGTCTCTCAGCCCCACTCACCTCACAGAGTGCTTGTTGTGGGGGAAGAAGGGAAAGGAGAATGTTAGCCGCTTTGAGACTCCTTCGGGTAGTGATGAAGCAGGATATCAAATCCAAACTATTCTGCCTTGCCATGGTGTGGCTCTGTCCTTGCTGAGAAGGACCCTGCAATGCATTGAAACCATGCTTCTTTGGGTCTTTGATATACTGGGCATTTTGCTAGTAAAAAACTAAACTTCGATATATGTGTTTTATCAATATGTTCCATGTATACAAAGTTTGTAGCCTAATAAGAACATTAAGGAAATTCAGTTTGGATTCATCTGCTTTATAATTTTAGGCGGTACATCTTGTCATTTCTCATTGTGTGCCTGCAGCCTTAAATTTTACACTGTTAGCAGTCAACAAAAACAATATTAAATTATAATATAATTATGCTTTGCACAAAGTTAACATTATGCTTCAAACAATGGCTGTTTGCTATTTTCTCACAGATCATTAAAAATGCAAAACTTGGGTCAATTGTGTGAATAACTGACACTTTTGTTCAAAAATAAAATTTAGCAAGCATAATAAAGAAGAAGCAAAATTATAATTGAATAAAAGGCTCCCAAATTAACTTGCAAAGTCTGCCACTTGGCTCCTGTTTACACATGATAAAAATAATCTATGCAAATGAGATGTAGCTGAAACTAAATGGAATTTAGCAGAGTAAATGGTGCCAACTAAATTTTATTGTACAAATAAATTTATACAATATTTAATTTTATTGTATAAATAATTTTTCATACAGATGGCGTAAGACATTGAAGAAAGTTACTTTGGAAGGAGCTTGTTTGTTTGTTTGTTTGTTTGTCCTAAATAAGACGCTGTAACATTGAGAGAACATTTGAGAGATGATCTGCTTCAAATATCTCTTTGCAGTTTTAGCTTGCTTTTAAGCTTTGCCTTCTCTCTTTTTGGAAGAGAAGAAATAATTTGCTCACTGTTTTAATTTAAGCTGATTAGATTTTGTTCCCACCTGCTGTTTACGTGTGAGAACGGAGGATAAGAAAGCCTGTGAAACTTGACTAAATTGTACCTTGTGAGAAAGCTGGATTTTTGAAAAAGTTGGAGAAAAGGGGAAAAGGAAATGTTAGAGTTTGTGGATATAAGATATTTATTAGTAGTAGTTTGCCCTCCATCATCTCCTCAATCCTTCCATTATTTAGAGACCTTGAGCTGCTTGATAGTTTTGTGGATCCCAAGGGAGAGGGTGGAGGACTATAAATATATGAACTGTCAGGAAATGGCTAACATGCAAAGAAATAAAAAATAGTATTGGTACAAACCCATAGTATCCACTGGTTGACCGGCTAAAATACTTACCCAAAAAATCAATATTTCAACATTAGAATGTTTCTCAGTGAGTAACATCCAATGTCAACTACGTCCCAGAATTTTGGTTCCCCCTCTGCCGCTCACCTCCCTAAATCTGCTCCAGAAGGCAAGCACTAAGATCTAATGTATGTTCAATCATCTCCATATGTAAACAAGGCTGTCTTAAGCATATGCAACACCGGGGTACAAAGACCTGCCCGGCGCCCCTCTCCTGGTTGCCCAGTCCCAGGAGCACAGGAGGACGGAGCTGTCTGGCCGCTTCAACGTCTTGCTGGCTCGGTCACCCCTGAACTCGCAGCACAGAGTCACCCACAGCAGAAGAGCCCGTCGTGGTGCTCCGACCAATGCGCGGGCCCCAGACTCTCGGCCTGGCGCCCCTGAGAGCCTAGCACCCGGGTGCCCCGCACCCCTAGCACATATGGGTAAGACGGCCCTGTATGAAAACTAATCATAAAGAAAGTAGGACCCTCTTACTGGTCCTTTCCCCAAGTTCAGTGTGTACCCCCCTTGTTGCATTCAGAGGGGCTGGAAGAAGCTTCTTTGTGTGTCCAGCTGCAAACTCTTTTCACACTTTCTGCTAAAAGAGTACTTGGCAACTTTCTGCCCGTCACGAAATAATACTGGCTTGCATTACAGGGCAGTTGAAAGAATAAGTAAGATTGCATACCCCAAGAGCTTTAAACACTGGAACGCCATATAAATACTAATTTAGGTTGCATTTGAAACCCCCTTTGCCCTGGGATGGTGGTGGGTCGTGTGGGGGATGTCACTCCATCCAGCCCTATTAGCTTCCACCCAAAGAGCTATAGCAGTGTCACTCTGCCTATTCCACCTCCTAGAGTGGCGAGTAACCCCCAGAAAACTCCAAGAATAGGGTGATCTGGGGCAGGGTGGTTGAACCAGCCTAGAATCCACTAAATCAGTGTTTCCCAAACTTGGGTCTCTAGCTATTGTTGGTCTACAACTCCCATGAGCCATAGTGAGCTGCTTTTGCCCCTTTTCATGCCACTTCCAGGTTTGTGGTATTGCATGCATGCGCGGTTGCATGTGCCTTGAATTTGCATAACTGGGGACTTTCCTGTATGCCATTTGTATTCATACAAAATGTAACTTCATCGATTTTTCTGTTTATGACATATCTCTTCACCCAGGCTTTTGGATTCTTGAGCTAGAATGCTGAAACTGTCTTCTGAAAGGTATTAACATTTTGCTGCTTTGACGTTATGAATAATTTTGGTGTTTTTAACGGATTACCATATTTTTTACATGATTTTCATTGCATCACCTGTGCTTTACCTGTAAACCGCTCTGTCATCCAGCATGAAGAGCAGTATAATCGTTACATAAATAAATAACCATCTGGGGTGGTTATGTTTAAAGTATTAAGAAAGGAGTATTTATACAGATGAAGGCAGTAGCAATGGCTACAGAGTTGAACTCTGAACTTTCTGTAAATCATCACAAGGCAGTAGCAATAATCCAAGGCTCCCATGGAAGCCTCAAAACAAACGAGCTCAGCTTCTAACACAATTATGCAATTAGAGTCAAATTCTGCTCCCACTAAATTCTAGAGGTCTTGTGCCTGGGATGTAGGAGTAAAACCACTCCATCTTTAAAAAGCAATTATTCCCACGGCTTGGCTGGAATCCAGACCTGGTGTCTCTCTCTTTCTTTCTTCCTCTCTCTCTCTTTCGAGATCTATAGAATTATTTCCAGCTAGGCATTGTGTGGGTATTAAAATAAACAGATAGAGAAAAACAATAAACAATCCCCTGAACAATAGGAGCCACAAAGTACTTAAGTTCTGTTAATGCGCTCAGGACCAAATCCCTGTGATTTGCAAGGCTAAATTAGTCCAATTAGATTTCTTACAGAAAAGTCAGCGAGACACCAGATTATGAGACAATGATAAATATAATAGATAAGTTGCTTCAGATCTTTAGGGCCCTGATTCCGGAAATCTTTGTGTATTGTATTTCACAAATCCGTATCATGTTTGTTTGTGCGACTTTTCTTGTTGGACTGAGCTAGAATTGCCAGATGGCTTGTATCCTGATGTTCTATCAGCATGCTTAATATAATTTGTAAACTGAGAAATCCTTGAGCACAAGCCTGTTTGGAAACCAAGCTCTCTGATTTGGGAGCATAGCCACCCAGTTCTAAAATTGGCTGCCTTTAACAACTTAGAAATATTATTCTCACAGTGCATTAAATGAGTTCCATGCTCAGACTGACACAGGGTTCTCAAGCCCATCTTGGTAGGGCTGCCATACATCTGGACCTTACTGGGATTTCTAAGGTAAGTCAATCGAAAAATCATGAGTTTGGGGTGTGTTTTTGTAAAAATAAAAGGCTCAGCAACATTGAGGTATGTCTAAAAAGAGCTCAACAACTTTTGGGGTGTTCTGGTTTTTACTTTTTGAAATATGGCAACCCTACATCTTGGGGACTCAACACCTGCAAACTTCCAAAGGTTTGTACATATTGTGAGATTTCTACACTGATAATCGACCTATAACTATTAACCAAATAAAACTAACTTTGTCAAATCTTAACACAAACTGAAATAATTTCAATCAGATTCATTGTTTTATTATCAAAGAACATGTAAAAACACAAGCTCTAAGACAATTTGAAATTTATTAAGCACAATGGGTAGAGGAGGAAAAGGATTAACTTCCAAATTGCACTCCATATTGCTTAATACAGCTTATTGATCCATGGAACCCCTTAAACAGATATAGGGAACTAGATATAGGCCCACAGATTCCTTCCAAGGATTGAAATAAAGTGTTGGAATTGCGACCCTTAAAATTTGTTTCCAGTTTTATTAGGGAAAACTCTTTAAAATTATTAAACAGATGGTATCATACTCATCTGCAAATGTTGAAATGTTTTCTTCTATGTCACCCAATTTTTGGAAGGGTTGTACTAAACTTGGTACATAACATTTAGGTGGGAACGTCAGTTGATGCAAGATTTTTGGGATTTAATTTTGACAGAAATGATAAAGAAACTATTGTTTGTTGTCCAAAATTAATGTTATTGGATATTTTTGATGACACCAACGTAAATATATTGTCAAAAGAATCAGTTTTATATATGATCTTGACAGCACAAATAGTACTTACAATACAATGGAATACAGCCCAAAATCTTACACTGAACATTGGGTACCTCTAACTCTGGAATATAGTTGTAATGGAGAAAATTACACATAATGTGAGATTTCAGCAAGGAACCTCCAGACACTTTTTATATGATTTGGCATTCCTTTAAGACATATGCAGCAGAACCATCATTTTCAAGACAACTGTCATTGTAAGCCTGGGAAATCTGAAACTATACTAGAGGATCTGATAAAGTTGATAGTATTTACTTAGACTTTGTTATTTTAACTCATGTGCAGCTATTCATTCTACGTGCCTATTTTATAGTTTTGTTTTTCATCTTTTATTTTTTGCCTGTTGTTATCATTGTTCCCTCTGCTTTATATACATTATAAAATGAAATAATAATAATAAAAAACCTTTACCAAACTCAAACTTCAGTGAAGCCCAGGAGCTGGTTCTTCTAATGCTCAAAATGTATTTTGGGTCAGATCTTTTACGCTGTATCTTCTCCTGTACCTTTGCATAGTATTACCAATGTTCAAAACCTATAAAAGCACTGCAGTTATGCCTCAATGAACTGCTTGATATGCAGACATTATTAGGTGCCAATATGTATCTCAGTGGCTTAAACCAATTACCCCTTTCATTTCAATTCTGCGTCTCATGTGGGCATAGGAGGCTGATTGATAAGCGAACATACTGTTTGCCCATCATTAATATCTAGCAACAACTTGCCAGTCTCAGGCAGAGGGTCTTTTACATTTCCCACTACCCGGTCTTTTAAAAAGGGATGCATCCTTTACCGTGTGACTTTGTGTTAGGGTTGCTGTTTGAAAAAGAGCAGGACTCCTGCCCCTTTAATATTTGTGTAGAAGCAGGAATAGTCACAGAGCCATTTCCCCATATAGTACAATTCTGTGGGGTTGCAGATTGTGTGCATAGCACAAGTAATTTGGGGGGTCTGGTCACTTGACTCTTCCCCACCCAGTCAAGACCTTGTTGGGGGAAAGGCAGAATCCGAGACCAGGGAGAAGAGTGGATGGAGGAAGATTGGAAAAAATGTAAAGTATATTTACAGAAATATTGCAAAATTAATGAATGTTAGAAGAATATTGGAATGAAATTATAAGGTTTTAGCAGAAGTGTTATTAAGAATTATATGAATATTAATTGTTAATGGGATAAAGTGGAAAGTTCAAAGTTAAAATGTGTTAGGATAAATTACAGAACAAAAATTGAAGAAGAGGGAAAGGATTTGTTGAACCAGCAATTTGAACTAGAATACAAAAAAGGGAGGTGTGAGGAAGTCGAGGAAATAAGCAAATGAAAGATATAGATATAAAATTTGGATGTGTGTTTAAATGTTTTTGTTTTCTTTATGTTGTATTGATGTATTGTATTCTTTTTATTGTTGATGTATTGTTTGTTGAATTTATGTATTGTTTTTCTTTATTGTCTTTCTTTTCATAATTATAAAATATTCAATAAATATTATTATATAAAAAAAAACCTTGTTGGGGGAAAGGGTTCTGGCTGTATGAGAAAGTCACTTCATGTGGATGAACAATTCAAGCACAAATTGGGAGCTGGCCCCCATGCCATTGCAGCTCTGTGGTTTAAAAGAGGAGAACCGCAATGCAGGGAGATCAAGATCTCAGGTTTGGCATGATTAAACTTGTCAGCTAGACGACCATAAAGGGCTGTCACCATGACAGGTTGCGATGTTCAGTATAATGGTTTGGTTTAAGCAGATTAATATTTCTGAGAACTTCTGACAACACTAATTTGCTGTCCAACCAACAGAAAGGACTCAACATTGCGCTGAGTATTCTCCTTTACCTTTAAAGGGGTCCACACTCAGTTCTTGACTTATTCTGTTACTAGGAGCAAAGCTCTGTCCATATAGCATATCACCCAGAGCGAATTGCATGTATGTCCCAGGACACAGCAATCACTCCCACCCCACCGTTGCTGTGTGTTGCAAAGTAAGAAAGGTGGGGGTGTTTCAGGGAAGCTTGAATGAATAGGGACAACTAATTTACCATGTGATTAATGCGAGGAAGTTTTCCTGCTTGTTAAATACCGTATTTTTCACTCTATAGGACGCTCTTTTCCCCCTCCAAAAATGAAGGGGAAATGTTTGTGTGTCCTATGGAGCAAATGCAGGCTCCTTGGCTTCAGCGAAAGCAACGTGAAGCCTACAAAGCACAGAGGGAGCACTCCCTCTGCGCTCCAGAGGCTACGTGTTGCTTTCGCTGAAGCCTGGAGAGCGAGAGGGGTCGGTGCGCACCGACCCCTCTCGTTCTCCTGGCTTCAGGGATAGCCGCCTGAAACTTTTGGAGTGCAGCGTGAGGTCCCGCTGCACTCCAAAGGCTTCAAGTGGCTATCCCTGAAGCCTTTGGAGCGCAGCGGGACCTCGCGCTGTGCTCCAAAGGCTTCGGGGTTAGCTGCACAAAGCCTCCACAGGGCAGCGGGGTGAAGGCACCCCCCTGCCCTGCGGAGGCTTGAAAGGCTGTCCCCGAAGCCAGAACAGAGAGACGGAGCACCGCAGCATCTCGCTGTTCTAGCTTGGGGATGCCGGGGCTTTATGGGGAAACCCCGGGCTTCCCCCTTCAGCCCCGACACTGATTTGATTCAGAAGATTTTTTACTTGTTTTCCTCCTCTAAAAACTAGGTGCGTCCTTTGCTCGGGTGCGTCCTATAGAGCGAAAAATACGGCATCTACTGAAGTGCAGCAATATAGATGGCGGGGGCTGGCTTTGTAGGATTCTTTGGTTGCCATTGTTCCATTCCCAGTTACTGACTTGTTCTAGCACGGCGAATGAAGATTTATTCCTCCATTCTTTTCTTTTCTTTAATATTTATGGTTTATTTCATTTTTTACTCATAAAGAGTAAGGCTTAAATCAGTTTATTTTTTTTAAAGTATCTAACCTGTAGCTCAAGCAATAATCCCAGCTCCATTTGTGACTCCCCTTTGTGCTTTTGTTGTGTCATTTGGTTTATCCCCAGTAGCTTTAAGCTGTTGCTGAACTGGGAGAAGACCCCAAATTAGCTGCACCTGGCTATGATTTATTTCTACCATTAAATAGTTTAAGTTTAGTTTAGACACAGTTTTCTCCACATACCTGCAACTTTCACAATTTTCTTCCCTAGCCTGAATAGAAACCTCCTTTGAGATTGGAGTGGTCAGGTATCAGGTCTTTTGTGGATAAGACATGCTCACACAGAGAGAGACGCAAGACTTACCTATCTTCCCACAGCTATTTTATAGGTTAATGATACTATTTTAGGTATACAGTGGTGCCCTGCAAGACGAATGCCTCGCAAGACGGAAAACCCGCTAGACGAAAGGGTTTTCCGTTTTGGAGGTGCTTCGCAGGACAAATTTGCTATGGGCTTGCTTCGCAAGACGAAAATGTCTTGCGATTCCTGGGGGTTTTTTCCCACTCCCCACCCCCTTTTTCTAAGGCACTAAGCTGCTAATAGCCTTTTAGCAGCTAATCCGCTAATCCCTTAAGCCTTTAATAGCCGCTAATAGCCGCTAATCCGCTAATGGGCTTGCTTCGCAAGACGAAAAAACCGCTAGACGAAGAGACTCACGGAACGGATTCTTTTCGTCTTGCGAGGCACCACTGTATTAATGCCTGAGTGGGGAGTCCCCACTATGCAACTGACACAGGGGTTGACAGTTTAAAGAACACCCCCCCACACATACACACCCCTTGTATTTGGGGCAAGTATTACAGATTTGTGCTGCTTGAATTTTCAAGTCTAGAAATACACATCTCATTTTTATTAAAAGGGGAATTATTTAACGTAGTAGGCTATTCAGTACAGTACTGTGAGACTGACCATTTTTATCTCTCGCTGAAGACTGGAGAATCTTTTGCTTAACTACATTCAGATAGCTCTTTTCCAGTCATCTTTACATCAATAAAATAAATAACCTCCTTTCACAGCAATTTTATACCACTGCAACACTTTGGGGGTGGCGCACGTGGGGAGGGGGGCAATCCTCTACTTTAAATGGGTTTAAAAGCACATGTTACAGCCTGACCTTTGTAGTACTACAACTGTCTTGTTCTGTCTCATTTTTTAAGGGCCTTAGCTTTAGATTTTACTAGCTGGACGGCTTCCTTTTACTTTCTCTCTCTTTGAAGCGCTGAGCTCCTTTGAATTAAGGAGGTTAGATTCCTTGAGACAAGATATGCTGTAATTAGGGAACACCAGCTTGTAAATGAGATATTAACACTTGTGGGATTTGAATTCTTGTAGCCTCTAATGTTTTAGCGCACCATAGTGGGCTAAGTTCAAGTGCCCATCTGTAAGCAAATCTTAATATTTTTTCCTTATTAATGAGAATCATATACTTTTTTTTTAACGAGGACAAGATATTATTTCAGATTTTTCTTCTTTAGTTTTCCAACCAAAGTGAAAATGTGTATATATTTATCTCTACATATTACCCTGTATAATAGGAAGCTACAGCATGCCCTCTTTTATCTGAAAGCAAGTCCCACAAAACCAGGAGTGGGGAACTACCAGACTGCAGATCAGATGCAACCCTTGGAGTCTCCCTATCTAACCCACGGCATCTCATCCTTGTCTTTTTCTCCATCAGCAAGGCACTAAAGCTTTGAAAAAGTCTCATGTTGAACACAGTAGGGTACTTTAAAGAAGACTAAATGCTAGATGGGGGGGGGTATTTGGGGAAGGTATCACCATTAGGGAGGAAAGATTAACCCCCTTTGGAGGCACACTGAGACCTCCCACTGGAAAATAAAACTTCACTTGCTACAGTTGGGCTTCTTTTCAAGCCTAAATCCATCTTAACTTCCCTGTCCCAATTCCCTCTATCTCTCTTTCTAACTCTGACTTGGATACCATACTTTGCACACTGAGAAAGTGGCTCCCCTTTTCACAGTGAGGAAATGCTGAAAACTCATGACCCAGAAAAAGTAGCTCACAGCATTTCATTTCTGGGAACTGGCAAATGGGATTCAGAGTTAGGGAAAGAGGGAAGAAAAGGGGGAGGAGACACACACACACACACACACACAGAGTTGGCTATTTGCCTTATTTGCCCTGGACCTTTTTTTTTTTTTTTTTGGTAAGGTATTGCTATCCTTGGAGGATGAGATGGTTGGACAGTGTTCTCGAAGCTACAAACATGAATCTGACCAAACTGCGGGTGGCAGTGGAAAACAGAAGTGCCTGGCGTGCTCTGGTCCATGGGGTCACGAAGAGTCGGACACGACTGAACGACTAAACAACAACAACATTGCTATCCTTGAGTCTTCAAAACTGGTATGTTTTAAAAGCATTTGTTTTAACTTGTTTTGAGTTTTGCAATAAATTATAGCACCATTATCCAGACAGGGGACTTGTCACTTTCCTTTTTTAAAAAAGCAGGCCACAATGGAGTACCTAGGGGTGAGGTTCTCTGCTATATCTCTGCTTGTTTGGCGCTGGCTGTTCTTGTCACAACAGCATCGCTTTGTGGAAATACTTAGTTTGCATTAACTGCATGGACTTGGCCTATAGTCAGAAAATCATAAAGTTGACTCTGCCCATCAAACTGAAAACGTTGTGACTGATTTTGACTCCGATGCAAATCATCTACCCTCAGGGCACACAAATGGCACAGAGAAGAGTGATGCATTTTAAACTTCTTTCTACAGTGGTACCTCAGGTTACAGATGCTTCAGGTTACAGACTCTGCTAACCCAGAAATAGTACCTTGAGTTAAAGACTTTGCTTCAGGATGAGAACAGAAATTGCGCGGCAGCAGGAGGCCCCATTAGCTAAAGTGGTACCTCCGGTTAAGAACAGTTTCAGGTTAAGAACAGACCTCCAGAACGAATTAAGGTCTTAACCCGAGGTACCACTGTATTTTGTATATTTTGTAATAAAGTATGCAGTTGTATTAAAGCTGGTAATGACCCCTCTGCAAAATAAATACTGCTTTGCCCTTCTGCCCCCATTTTGATATTCTGCACCATTTAAATTTCTCTTGACCTTTGACTCAACCAGCCACATCACCACAGGTTCCTTTCTTAGCCTGCGGCGTATAGACATCTAAGCAAGCAACATTCACTGTTCTTTAGCTTGGCCCAATTTATGCTTTTCTTCTTTGATAGAATTTCCTAAAGTACCAACCCCACTTTTTTTCCCCACCCCATCCCTTTGCTCCACATAATCTTTTAACAGTTGTTTAGGGTTGCCATACGTCCTGAATTTCCCAGACATATCCAGGATTCGGCTGCCTGTAACAGTGGCCGGGCGGAAATTGCTTAAATGTCCAGGAAAATCTGGACATATGGCAACCCATATCGGAAGTGTAATTTCTGGCAAATTTTCTTAAATGTAGCTCAAAAACTACTTCTTATTCTTCTTCCTCCTCCTCTTCTTCTTCTTTTCTTTTGAGCTTTTGTAAAGCTCAACAACTTTGGCAAAAAAAAAAAAAAAGGAAAGAAAAGCTCAACAACTTTTGCTTTATTATTATCATATCTGACTGGGTTTTTGCATTTCTCCTTGTTTTCTTCATTTTGTGTGGTTTTGTTTGCTTTCTGGGATTATCAAATCATTAAAATGAAGGAATGCCACCAGAAGAGCAAAAACAAAGAAAAATCAGAAGAGACATGTCCAGATTTTCACTTTTTGAAATAATGTATTTGCCCGAATTTGGATCGCTTCAGTAAAAAATATGTCATTTTTTGAAACCATTGGTGGCTGGCTGCCTTTACAAGAAGGAGAAGGTGTGCATTGTTGTAAATGAAGCAAACACAAATGAAGCAAATCTTTGCATGAGAAATAAAACATTGGCAGGATTCATTTGATGTACCCCATCAGTGGAAGTCTTGAGCCAAGACTCCTGCTTGTGCAATAGGTCTCCCCTCCTCTCCTCCCTCTGTGCCCCCCACAATTGGCTTGGGAGAGGGGATTGGG
The DNA here is from genome assembly GCF_965153285.1 of Podarcis tiliguerta. Classification (NCBI taxonomy): domain Eukaryota; kingdom Metazoa; phylum Chordata; class Lepidosauria; order Squamata; family Lacertidae; genus Podarcis; species Podarcis tiliguerta. The sequence goes on along the minus strand of NC_139537.1, from coordinate 96,453,215 downwards.
GATTGGGAGAAACTTCAGAACAACTTGCAGGGGGAGGAGTGGGTGAGTAGTCCATCTGGCAACTGGCAATGCTAGTGCAGATGGCATGTTCATCAAAGTGCAATGCTGAATTGCCCTGTTGTTCGTTTCCTCTGTTTTCTCTTTTTTGGCAAAGCGTGCTGCGGATTGCTGACAGTCCTATCTGGAGAGGAGAGCATCTACATTTTAAGAAAAGGTCTTCCGTAAGTTTGCTGTGCAATGCCAAAGAAGGGCACAAGATATCATCACCTAAATAAGGTAAGGTAAAGGACCCCTGGACAATTAAAGGTAAAGGTAAAGGTACCCCTGCCCGTACGGGCCAGTCTTGACAGACTCTAGGGTTGTGCGCCCATCTCACTCAAGAGGCCGGGGGCCAGCGCTGTCCGAAGACACTTCCGGGTCACATGGCCAGCGTGACATCGCTGCTCTGGCGAGCCAGAGCCGCACACGGAAACGCCGTTTACCTTCCCGCTAGTAAGCGGTCCCTATTTATCTACTTGCACCCGGGAGTGCTTTCGAACTGCTAGGTTGGCAGGCGCTGGGACCGAACAACGGGAGCGCACCGCGTGGGGATTCGAACCGCGACCTTTTGATCAGCAAGCCCTAGGCACTGAGGCTTTTACCCACAGCGCCACCCGCGTCCCAATTAAAGGTAAAGGTAAAAGTACCCCTGCCCGTACAATTAAGTGCAATCAAAGGCGACTCCGGGGTTGCTGCACTCATCTTACTTTAAGGCCGAGGGAGCCAGTGTTTGTCCACAGACAGCTTTCCGGGTCATGTGGCCAGCAGGACTAAACCGCTTCTGACACAACGGAAGAAACCAGAGTGCAAGGAAACGCTGTTTACTTTCCTGCCACAGCAGTACCTGTTTATCTACTTGCACTTTGACGTGCTAGGTGGGCAGGAGCTGGGACAGAGCAATGGGATCTCACTCCATCATAGGGATTTGAACCGCTGACAAGCCCAAGAGGCTCAGTGGTTTAGACTACAGCGCCACCCACATCCCTAAAGGTAAAGGTAAAGGTACCCCTGCCCGTACGGGCCAGTCTTGACAGACTCTAGGGTTGTGCGCCCATCTCACTCGAGGCCAAGGGCCAGCGCTGTCCGAAGACACTTCCGGGTCACATGGCCAGCGTGACATCGCTGCTCTGGCGAGCCAGAGCCACACACGGAAACGCCGTTTACCTTCCCGCTAGTAAGCGGTCCCTATTTATCTACTTGCACCCAGGGGTGCTTTTGAACTGCTAGGTTGGCAGGCGCTGGGACCGAACAGCGGGAGCGCACCCCGCCGCGGGGATTCGAACTGCCGACCTTTCGATCGGCAAGCCCTAGGCACTGAGGCTTTAACCCACAGCGCCACCCGCGTCCCAATTACCCACGTCCCTACATATCACCTAAATAGAACAGGCAGAGCACACAGACAATTCCAATACACTTGTCTGGATAGGATTGTTCAATGTTTTAAGCAGACACAGTGAAGGCTGGCAATGGGGGGGGGGGGTATGTTCCAAAGTGTAGGTACCATCACACTAGAAAATCTATTTCTTACAAGTGCAGAATCAGTATGATGTAGCACCTGTAAGTGCCAGTTTTGCAGTCCAAAGTGGTCAAGCAGACGCATATAGGGTAAGGTGATCCTACAAGCAAACTGGTCCCAAGCTGTTAAGGGCTTTATATATCAGTAGTAATACCCTGAACTTGGCCAGGCAACAACTACGCCTGGTCTCTTGTCGGAAGCCATGCTGCAGCATTCTGCCCTAATTGAAGTCTCTGGGTCAAGCACAAAGGAAGTCCCACAGGGAGTGGATTCCTTGAAGCCACCATTGCCTGGAGTACTATTGTCAGTCCGGGATCAGCCGAAACTATCATACCAGGTGCATGACATATAAATTGTGCACACACATTTGTCATTATGGGTAAAATATATTCGCAGAAAGGTATTTTGTTGCTTTCAGAGAAACTGCTATTGGTGATTTATCTCTTTGTCTTCAACAGTGCAATTTGAGCCCTCATTACACGAGGAAGTGCTTAAAGATGGGCAACCTTTCCCCCTATTTTTTTACAAGTCTTCTGTGGAGCAAGTTTTCAAAAATGATGGATGTTTCTTGCCCCCTGCTACCAATTTTCTCAAATGTAATGATGGATAGATTTGATAACCACACAGTAACCAGTTCCTGTTTTAGAAAAATAATGGTTTTACTCCAGAGGCATTAAGACAAATGGATTCTCAAGCAATCTAAATGCTGCATCTTGAAAAGTTGAATTCTGCTTTCTATATAAATTGTGTGAATTGACAAAATTGGCACAAATTCTCTGTTTTTGAAATTGAGGTTGTAATTTTTACTAACAGGTCATGAAAATGGGCAAGGTGCTATGCAACACACACCTCTAATGGCTGAAAAACCTTATTCATCCAATTTCTGGCTTTGGAGACTACAATAGGCCTTGCCCAAACACTTTTAAGCATATATCTCTGCAGTCACAAGGCCTATTTTTCTTTTTTCTTTTTAAGATGAATGCTGAGATTCTCAGGAATCTAAATTCTGCATAAGATGCCAATTCATGTGCTTTTTATGTGTGCCACAAATCTGCAGCACATACACAGCCCCGGTTATCATTACCACAATGTATTTTGTCTCTGTGCCTTTAGGACCTTACATTAAAATCTCACTGTTTATGATATCTAAGCCTCCAAATACCAGTTAAAATTCAATATCCTTCCTAAGTCTGCATCAATGCACATTGCTTCGAGGTACATAACAATTTAAAAGTCCGCCTTTAGACGTAATTGTATCAAAAAGCAAGCTCAGTGGTATCTTTGGGGCTCTAGCTAGATATGTGACAGTCAGCGGTTGTGCTAATCTGTATTGTTAATGTTGAAGACCAAGCATGACAGCAGAAGACAAGATAGGCTCTGCTGAATGACAGAGTAATCAGTCTGGAGTAAAACTGGTTCATCCATAAAGGATCAGGCTGTGAGAAGCCCCTATCAGTATGTCCACATGTTTGCTTCTTTTTTGATTCCGATGGCTGCCAGATAATTTAAACAGTGCTCTTTCTTTGTTTGAGGCTATTTGGGATTCATGTTATTCTAATGCCTTTTAAAATAAGCTGATAAAAATCACCCCTGTTTACATTATGGATATTTTAGCATTAAGTGGCATAGTGAGTTCTGTGAAAACTGCAAGATAAATGTAATAAGGGACTCTAATGAACATCCCTCTTTTTCAAGGCACTCTAGCATTCCGCACGTTGCGTTAAATATAGAAAACATAATACGGGAACCTGCTGTCATAAGAGACAGGAGAGAACTCACCACGCATCTTTAAATGTCAGAGTCTAAAATATTTTGAAAATAGTATTTCAATATATCTAGCCATCATCTGAACTTTCTGAACCTTTCATAATCATTAGAATCTGCTGATGTCAGAAACTGTAAACGTCTCCTGTCCATAGCTACTGCCTACATAATTCAGTGGTATGAAATATGTGATTCAACATGCGACTGGTCTTGCATGACTCCATTTCTAATAACATTTCAGTGGATAGGGAGGTGGAGTGCTCAGATCCTAACAGTACTATTAATACATTCTTGTTACGTATATATATTTACTTTCTAGAAACAACAACTCTGAGGTGAAAGCATGCAAACACCACCCTGGAAATTGCACTCCCTAACTGATGGTGTTGCCAAAACTGCAAGTTTCACCCACCATTTTGAGTAGTGGGATCCTCTTAAAAGATGGTCCTGGTTGCGGGCAGGCCCTCAACCCAGTTCCCCCCACCCTGGCATGGGTAGAGTAATACCCTCACACCAGGGTGGCACCACAATCACCAGGCCTCTTGGCCAATCATTTTGAGTGGGGTGGTCGTGCGGGATATAAAAGCGGCAGCGGGACGTGTGCCAAGCACCTGCTTCGTGATGCCGAACACCCGCCCACCCGCCCTTTAATTTAGGTGTCCTCTGGCCATGCTTTGGACTTCGATTGGTCGCCTGTCTTGGAACGGGGACCAGGTAGGAATTTTTTCCATTTGGCAGATTGGCACTGGCCATTTGGTTTTTGCCTACCTCTTAGCAATCACCACAACTTTTGTAAGGTTTGGCAGTTAGGCATTGGCTTATTGATGAATGGCGGAGGGGAGGTCAGCCATCGCCTGCCCCTCCATTGTCCAAGGGTATTCCGTTAAAGGAATCCGGCGTCTGGATCCTGTCCGAAGTCTGCTTGAGGGGCCAGGGCCATACCAGACCTCTGGGAACACTGGGGGAGCTGCAGGCGGGTTCTCCCGAAGCAGCCCCCTCTTTCAGTAGTTTACCCTTACTGACTTCCTACAAAGGGGCCAGGAGTCTGATATAGTCTTTTGCCAATGCCTAAGCCAATACCGCTCACATTTGCTGTAATCAATAAAGTTGTGGCCTAAATTTTGCCGATTAACCTAAACCAAAAATTCTGTGTCAGTGTGGATTTCTTTATTCTAATGGGGGTTGGCTTGAGGGCCTTGACATGCAATTCCCAGCAACTTGGCTACAAAAATTCTATCTTGCCCAGAAAGGGGACTTAAGTACAGCCTTGGCTGCATAGTGCAAGACCCAAATCTAGTTGCATGTTCCCCACCAAAACATGGACAATGGAGTGATCTCTTCCTACTCCTTAGCTACTGTGTGGGCCCTTTACAGGACATACCTTACCTGTCTCTGATCCCAGTCCCGCCAAGCCTTGTTGTACCATCTTGTACAAGAAGGACTGAAAATTCTGTTGAACGGACCAAGGAAAAGCTAACCACTCTCTTTGTTAATTAGCACAGAACTATAGTCTTTACTTGCCTGGAAAGCAACCTTCCAGGACCACTCTTTTGTATCTCTCTTTCTACTCAAGCTTACAAGTAGCCTGAATTCAGACAGTCTCCTCACAGTTTCCCAAGAGTGCATGTTGTTAGTTTCGATGGCAGACTCGCTGGCTCCTGAAATTTGGAGCTCCCGTCTCATGTCTGTCATACACCCCTTGAATCATTTTTTTTTTTTTTTTTTTTTTTTGTCTTCCTGACAGAGCATAGAAGTATCTTTCCTGTCCCTTTCCCTAAGGCCTGCTGCAATTTCCCACTCTCCACCCTCCTCCTACACCCATCCCACTTTCCCGGAAAACTTTCATAGTCATTTAACTGCTATTTGTTTTTTGTTTTTATTCACTCTAAGAAACTTTATTTTCTGAAAAGCTCCGGTCTTGTCTCAATCTGCTCCCCAAGAGCACATAAGAAGGGCACAATGCACAATGTTATCCAAACTAAACAATAAGTATATGTTACCCAAATTTGGCTGCTCTGGGTATTTTGGTTAAGTGAACTACTTTGTACCAGCTCTAACAAACGGGACAGCCCCTTCCTCTCCAGTAGCATATAGGGAGGGGTTGTGTTGGAAAGTGATTCCTCTAAGAAAGTGATACCCGTTGAACTGTTTCCCCCAAGTATTCATGTTCCAGAAAGTTTATTTCCTGAACCCAAGGAAATGGGCTACATGCATGTTTAGGATGTGTCTCCTGAGAGTGCTAGAGTGTGTTTGAGTGCATGTAGCAACTTTCTGTGGTTACTGAGTCATGAGGAGAGCACTCTGCACATGCTCAGGGGGCCCATCCATCTACCTCTTCTTCATATATTTCAGAATTAAGCCCTGGCATTAAAAGCAGGTGCTGGGCTGAGCCCTAAGTAATCCTTGTGTATATTCAAAACTGTTTCGTCAAAATCTGAAAAGCAATATAAATGCCAATCATTATTGTATGGTATACGGGACACTTCATTTCCTTCAAAACACAAGATTAAAGCAGCAGTCGTATGGGTGGTAGTCAGCTAAATTTTACTGTGAGCAGACCCATTGAAATTAATGGACCTAACTTGGTCATGTTCAAGAATTTAAAGGGGTCTACTTTGAGTGTGCTTGCCCCATTGAGTAGGCCCCATTGAAAACTATAGGACTTACTTCTGAATAAACATGCATATAGGCCAGTGCTTCTCAACCTGTGGGTCCCCAGATGTTGTTGGACTACAACTCCCATCATTCCTAGCCAGCATGAACAGTGGTCAGGGATGACAGGAATTGTAGTCTCAAAACATCTGGAGGGCTGAGGTTGAGGAAGCCTGCTGTAAGCTCTCTACATGCTGTGCCATCAGGCTTTATGTATATATCTATCCCTTTCTCGAAAAAGGGAACATACGTAGTAGATCAAGAGCACAGAGCTGTCATACTATTTATTTAGAAAATCTATTAGAAATAGTTTAGACTGGAGAACCCAAAGCACACAGATGCACATACTACCTGGGGTCCATAATAAATCAGAATAAATATATTTTAATTTTGGTCATTGTGAAGAATGTATGTGTACTTTGAACGACGGGGAGGTAGGAGTTCTCAAATAAGTTTTAAAAATCAAACCATATATCTGCCTTCTAGAGTTACTCTCGCTGCTGGACCAACATCACAACGACACCCTAGTATACTACAGAGAAGTTAAATATGATAGTTAACCAGCTGCTAGTAAAATAACTGTCAATCTGCTAGTAAACAATTCCAATGAATCATAGCATTGTCATAGAAGAGCAGATGCTCATTTTGAATATGCTTATTTCAATGTCTCCAGGTTGGGGTGTTTTTTGGAACAAAACCTACTAAATAAACATTTTGAGCGAGCGCAGGAAAGCCTGGCTTCCATTTCATTAGCAGGCAGAGCAGAAGGATCAAGGGGAAACAGCTCTAAGCCTACATTTTGTCCCTCAGTCAAGTTTCAAGCCTCTCAGTCAAGCCTCTCAAAAACCCTTGATCTGCACTCGTACGACAAAGAGAGAGTTTCAATCCCTTAGCGTAGTTCAGATTACAAGAGCAAGAGCTTGGCAATTAATAGCCAATTATAAACCAATGGCTTTCAAACTATGTTCTAGGGTTCCTAGGAGGCTTATTGGGGTTGCTTAATGAGCAAAGCAGTAATGGTGGGTTAGCTTCCCTGAAAGAACATAGGGAGTAAAATAGATTTGAAGAAGAAGAAAGGAGGGCATATTTTAGGGTGGAGAGAAAATGAGCCTCAACAAGTCTGGTCAGCATTCTTAATGAACTGAATATGCCACCACCTGCACTGCCCAAATCCGGGGGGGGGGGGGGGGGGGATCAATATGGGAAGAGTTCCCTGATGAAAAAATTGCTGAATTAAAAGACATAAATTTATATATGATTCTGGTAGACCACCTCTGCAGAACACTATCCCCTGAAGACTATTAGGTGATTAGGTGATTCTCTACATTTTAAAATATTTTTATCAGAATAACAACAGCATATACATAATAGCATGCACGTAAAATTACACACATGCACACACAAAGTGTTTATGTATCTCGTATAATGCATGAGGGAAATGTCAAACAATCCTATTAATTATACAAATCATAAATAAGAAGATACAATACATTTAGTGAGCAATCCTACACCAAGATCAATCCATAAGGATGAGCAGGTTAGGATCAGGCAGGTCTCTAAGCTGAGCTGGAAGGTTCCTGGTGCCACCGATTTTGAAGTGTAGGTGGGTTCAGGCATGACCCAAGACTAGATTTCAGCTCAAAAGGATTTATCTTAACACCAGGAACAAGGAGAACAAGGGTGGCAAACAGGGGCACTCAGCCCAGTATATAGACACCTGAAGCCGGCCCAAGCCACACACCTCCCCACCTGTGATAGGTCGCCTTATGCTGTGACTGGCGAATCACATCACTGGCCCTATCACAGCAGGGATTGGTTGCCTGCCAGCTCCCAGCAAATGTCATTGGAGGATTTTAGAGTCCTCTCTGTCTTTTGTTACGCAGGTGAAGCTCATGAGTTCTAGGAGCCATTAAGGGCTAGGCTTGCAGTGTCTGCCTACAAAACAGGTTTAGTCTGGTTTAACTCCCTCATTCTCCGCTCCACTCGAGACATACACATCCCAGCTTAGCCAAGCCCAGTGGAGCATGTGCTACTACAGTGACCTGCTATGGCACAGTCGGCCTTTATCCCCATCCTGGCTCCATCCCTCAGCTTGCCCCTGTTAGCGCCATTTCCAACTTCGCGACAGCAGTCGGCCGGGGAGGACTGCTCTAATGGCTGGCCAGCTTGGCAAAGTCATTTTGCCTTCCAGGGGTGTGAGGGGCTTCCAGTCCGGGCCGCAACCACCGCCCACCTTCTGACCAGATAACTGGCCATTTTGTGCACGTTATTTGGAGAAGTGCAGCTCTTGAAGAATGGCTCTGTTTCAGTTCACATATTGTTTCTGAAAGTAGGGACTTGGCTATACAGCTGGAAAGAAATCGTTTTAAGTGTGTTGTAAAGTGCATTATAAAAATGTGTCACTAGATGGCGATGGTGAGCCACGGCAAAATCAATGTATTTTTCAAAAAGGAAAGCATTTTCACAACATTTTTTATATGTGTCTAGATTCCAGCTAGGTTCACCTTTAAATGCAAACTGAACTGAATTTCTCTCAAAAGCCCTACTTAAAATATTTGTCACACAGCATGGGAACAGTGCTCACAGTACAGAACAATCCTCCAGATAGCTTCCTTGTTCCAGCCCAGTGAAAATGGATTAGCATTCTGGCACAGTTCCCATATACAGTGGTACCTTGGTTTAAAAACAGCTTAGTTCATGAACAATTTGGATTAAGAACGCTGCAAACCCGGAAGTAGGTATTTTGGTTTGTGAACTTTGCCTTGGAAGCAGAACAAGTTTCGCTTCCTGTTGAGTGTATTTCATTTGTAAATTGGGTCCCCCACTGCTATGTGAAAGCACACCTTGGTTTAAGAAAGCTTTGGTTTAAGAACAGACTTCCGGAACAGATTAAGTTCGTAAACCAAGGTACCACTGTAGTACCAAGACAGCCAAATCTCCCACAGGCTTCTTGCACCATTATTTCCTTGTGTTCATGGCTTGTGCAATTGCAGCAGTTGCTAGAACTGGATGTTGCGTAGAATGCTTTCCTTTCCTTTCTGCATCGATTGTCTTAGCTACTGTTGGCGCAGAGCCTCAGACGTTGTTTGCTTTTGAGTCTCAGTCCCATGGAAGTGTTTTTCAGACAGAAGCCTCTGACCCACCCACCATGCTACATGATAAACCACACCTGAGATACCATATAGGTCTTTCAAAGGCAGCTAATGAAATGGCGCCAGAGTTGCCTGTTCCGAGGGAACTGGGGGGAAAGGTCATCTGGGTAGGTAGTCTCTGGTTTGCGAGCAATAGGATGACTCCGACACAGAGCCGTTATGACACTTGCTTTCTCTGTGCTTGGTGGCTTTTAGCTGACTTGGTGAATGTCTTTGGAAAGCCTTGCGCTGTTGTGAATGTTTTGTCTGTCATACTTGACCCGTTGTGGTTCATTTGCACATGCAAGCCATTAGGAAACAAATACATGATCCTATGCAATGTGCATTCCAGATGTAACAGGAATCTTTGTTATGGCAACACCTATGCTCTGGAATGCTTTGCCTATTCATATCAGGCAGCTGCTTTCACTGTACTATTTTTATAAGCTTTTTAAAACCTTTTTTTGTTTTTGTTTAGGCAAGCATACCCAGAGACATAATTGTATTATGTATATACTGTATCTTCTGAAACTGTTGATTTTATCCAGTTTTGATCCTCCCCCTTAATGTCTGTATTTTAATACAAATATTTCATAGTATTTTATGTAACTCCTTTAGGGATGTACATAGGCGGGGTTTTTTTATCAAGGGGTCTATAAATTTTGTTAAAGAAATATGCATTTATGAACCAGCCCTATCAATATATCCCCCATGCTTTCGAATTAACTGCATACTTTCATCTAACAGTCCACATTATACATAAATTTACCTGTGCAACAATATCCTCTGCTTAAGTACATTTACTTATGTAAAGAATATTTTCCACAGTACTCATATTCCAGTTAACTGGTGCCATGTCACGTGATGTTATAATGGATATGGAGAACATTATTCCCTTCAGATTAAGCCTTTTCTGTGCATATATGATTTAAACCAGCTTTGAAATGAAAACCCCTTTCCATCTCATGAGTGTAGCCAACTAGTAGTCTAAACTGCAGATTTGTCTTCTGAAGCAGGTGCTTTTTGTACTTGTGTTGTACTTATAATTTTAATTATAATGTGTAAAAAAAAATGTTCAGGAAAGAAGCAAATCTCTATATGTATTTCACCTTATTATTATATTTCGGTCTTACATATTCCAGAGAGGTAAAGATCTACTGTCAGTCTTATTCTTGAGGAGATGTTTCAGGTGTTTAATTCCTTAGCCTCCTCCAACTGATGATTTGATGCATGCAGATCTATGAATTCTTAATGTGTGATACAAACTTTATTGCAGAGCCAGACCGCACCTGAGTAGAGATTTTGCCACAATTTGTAATTACTTTGTTCAGGCAGAATATAAAGTTGTCATAATGCCTGGATGCATTCCAAACTGAGTGTTGTTTCCCTCGATTGTGAGCATGCAAAGTCAGCATTCAGCAGCCTAGGCACCAGATTCCATGCACATATATTCTTTATCTTCTTCAATCACTTGCTCACACTGAAGATCTTGGTTTTGCTGCAAAAGCCATCTGTTCTGTAGATGCCTGCACAGAAATTCATTAATGCTAACCCTTTACTTTTGTAAAACTCTCATTGTTTGCTGTGAAGAATTGCAGTGACTTGAAATCTGTCTAACCAAACAGCCTTTTGTGTAATGAGTAACTTCTTTTTTTTGTATCAGCCCTCTGTTATTTCTTACAAACAACAATAAATTGTTGTCCCCTGTCCAGTTCTCTCTCTCTGGTTCTTATATCTCACCTTTTAGGACAAAACAGTCTCAAAGTGTCTTACAAAATATAATACATTTTGTATACAGTAACAGGATAATTTTGCTTTTATATGCATAACAGGAACACTGTGCTTTCAAATGATTTACAGCACAATCCACATTCAATGCTTGTGCTAAATTCTCTCTGATTTTCAACTACCTTTGGGGAGGCTAGGAGGGGGGAAAGACAGGCAGTGGATCTCTGCCAGGGCTGGTGTAGCTAACTACCATGCCCCACACCCAGATTACCATTTGAAAACAGCAATGCTAGAAGGAAGCATGCTTGGACAAAAAACTGGAGCCATTTCATATAGATATACATTATTTGATTATGTTCATAATGGATGTCCTAAATATGAATCAAGAAGAAAAGGGTTTGGCAATCTTGACGAAGTTGGATTGCTTCAGTATACAAACTAGTAGTAACTAGAAAACATAATGGTCCAAAACGAAAACAGAAGTTTTCCATCCCTGCTCTAATGATTATGTCACAGGGTTTGCATCATGAAATGTGCATTCAATACCTTTTTGATAATGCTAAGTAAATTATGCTGTGTATAAAAATACCTGCTTACAAAAGCTGGAAACAGGTTTCATCCAGAAATGTGTAATAAACTCAGAAAAAATGTAGCTATGCCTCATTTGATATTGGCCATATTTCTGGTCAATGATATATTTGAGAGCGCCGCAACCCCAGAGTCGTCCGCGACTGGACCTAACGGTCAGGGGTCCCTTTACCTTTATATACCCTACATGAGGTTAATTTGTCAGTTTCTGTTTTACAAAGCTGTGTAAATGACCATGCTTTGAACATGGTTAAGGATAATTATAACTCATTTTTAAACTTGATATATTTATGTGGCACCGTTATGAGTTCATCTGTAAGTTACCTCTTTTTATGAGATAATCAGTCTGAATCACTTTGTTTCCTTCCATTCTTATTTTAATGGGAATAGGCAAGAGCAACATTTAATTATGACTGTACAAGGGGGGGCGGGTTTGTATAAAAGTGACTATTTTGTTAGTAGGTGATCATATTATTTTATTGATTCCCCCCCACACAAGAAAAACTCTAGTTAAAACTGCAACCGTTACCAGAAAATAATTGACTGCTAAAATTTTGTTGTTGTTGTTGCAATTTTCTACTGATGGAGGGCCAGTCCTTCCATTGCGCAGCCACTCATAATAATCCTCAGGAAAAAAGGAAACATTTAAATCGGCAGTCAGAAAGATGCATTTCCAGACATGCATTCCTGGCTGCAACTGAGAATGATCCATTCCCATCTGAACAATACTGAAGTGGTTCAGAATGGAAATGGAAGGGGGGGCGGCTTTCTCCTTCCTATATACTCAGATTGGGAAGGAGAGACTTTCTGCAGCAATCAGGTATATAATAATAATAATAATAATTAATAATAATAATAATAATAATATAATTTATTATTTGTACCCTGCCCATCTGGCTGGGTTTCCCCAACCACTCTGGGCGGCTTCCAACAAAGATGAAAAATACGCTAAAATGTCACATATTGTAACTTCCCTGAACAGGGCTGCCTTCAGATGTCTTCTGAATGTCAGGTAGTTGTTTATCGCTTTGACATCTGATGGGAGGGCGTTCCACAGGGCGGGCGCCACTACCGAGAAGGCCCTCTGCCTCGTTCCCTGTAACTTGGTCTCTCGCAGTGAGGGAACCACCAGAAGGCCCTCGGAGCTGGACCTCAGTGTCCGGGCAGAACGATGGGGGTGGAGACGCTCCTTCAGATATACTGGACCGAGGCCGTTTAGGTCTTTAAAGGTCAGCACCAATACTGTGAATTGTGCTCGGAAACATACTGTAAGCTTGGCAGGGGGTTGGACTCGATGACCCTTGTGGTCTCTTCCAACTCTATGATTCTATGATTCTATGATTCTAAGCAAGCTGTATTGCCAATGAATATATATGCCTCCCCCCCCCCCCCAGTTTGTTTGTTTTTATTGATGAAGCTCATTGGAAATTTCTAGCCCAACTCCTGAAGCAGGGCCAGCCCATGGCACTTTGCTCCCTCAGATACAGCAGCAAATGGTTCCCCACCCTCCTAAGTGTTGTAAACAAAATCTGCCCCTTTTCCCTTATGGGGTATCTAAGAGCCCGCATGGAGTCCTTATGTGGGATCCCTATTGGTAGGAGAAAATAACAGAGGCCAACCAGAGAATATTGAGAAGCAAAGCAGCTAGTAAGCCTGATCTTTATTGATCTGTTGCAACAGGGTGCTCCCCCGCACGCAGGGGAGAGGAGGAGGACCCAGAACCAAGGTGTGGCTGCCCTTATATAGACATTTTAAATTGCCTTCTCTGGAGCTTAAGACCACCCCTCCATACATCATACATACATCACATGGGGTGTAATCCAAGACCTCCCCCAACAAACTTCATACCTACATCACAGAAAAGGTGGTCTACAACAGAAATTTGAACGTTGTTGTTTTTCCTGTCTGCCAGGTTACCCGATAATGCCTTATCTGATTGCCTTTCCTGGTAGTCTGCCCATTCCTTTGAGATGGTGATTACCCAATTCCTGAGCCAATGGGAAGCCTCCCTGACCACCTCCCTCCTTGCAGGGAAAACATTTGGGCAGTTTGGGAGTAAAAATGGTTTCAGGTTGGTCTTTCTGTGCTGATCTATGTACGTGCTTGGTTGGTACATTTATGAACATTTATTATATATATAAGACCTTAAATTGTTTATTACATAAGTGAAGGTACCTAAGGCTGGTCAAGTAATCGGTCACAACTTTGGCAGATAAGGCATTGGGCTGGATCCTTAGCCACAAGGGTACCACCTTAGGGGGGTCCAGGAGGGGTGACTCTGTCCGGGGAGTCCGCTAGGGGACCAATGGGCCAATACACCTCTCCCAATGGTGGCCTGTGCAGGGTCATGTTGGTGACAACCCCCCAGAACAGAGTCAGACCCACTGAGTTCCTCTCAGGCAGACTCTCCTTGGGAGTAAAAAAATACAATATGAAGAAATTAAAATAACAAACAATATGCTGTCCTTTCATGATAGGTAGAATTGCTGCCTGGGGAAGCCACCTCCCTCTGCCAGTTTGCAAATACACAGAAGCTTTTTTTATTATTATTGCTGAGCACATGTATGTGTTGAGAATTCTTTGAATTCAATTGCTGGAACCTCGAAAGGTTGAGGAATGGAGATAAAAAGAACTTTCTGACTGACAGCAGGGCTGAAACTGGGCTACCTGGAGGTACCCCTGCTGAAACACATCGTTTGCAGCTCCTGCTTCCAGGCCTTAATGAAAATGCTTCTGTTCTACAAAAGTGCTATATGTTAAACTCCAGTTGTGTGATTGTTGCAGAATCAAATTAAACGACACTACAAACCCCAGTTACCCTTTTAGCACACTGTAAAGTCTAAGTTTAAATGCTTTAAATGATAGCGATAACCTGCCATGGAAGGCGATTCTATTTGCTTTTGCTAACCAGCATGACGTCTTTTCCATTATGTAAGTGCTATCTCATTTGTCAACGGGTCTTATGAGGTGACAGAGGGAGAGAGAGAGAAGAGCCTCTTTTAAGAATAAATCTTGAAGCGACAATAAAGATTAGGTGGCAAGAGAGGCTAAATGTTTTTTTCTCAAAGTGCTAGAGGAAAAAAAGGAGTGGGGGGATTTTTCAACAGGGATTTTTTTGGAGCACAGACCCTGTTCTCAGGACCATATCAGCTCTGGCAGTTCCCAGAACAGACATCTTCTGTTGGCTTTTAAACTGTGCAAGTGTATGGCAATGCCCTTCTTCCTTCATGAGACTAGGATTGATTTTAGATCTCTTTGCTGCAGACCACCTTTGAGTGCTGGTTAGTGGTAGCTTACTGAAAAGCTGCATCCCTAATGAAAGCTGGACGTTCGTGTTGGACAACTAATTTAGCCTCTGAGTGGATTCCAGACCCTTTATCAGCCTCCCAATGCCCCTATGAACAAGCCTATGCATAAGGAGGTGACATAGGAGTTGGCTGTTATTGCAGTCACCACTTTTATGGGTAGCACCAATGATATATCTTTCCAGCTGCCTTCAAAGCCTAAGCATGGGGAAACAAGGACACTAGTTTATTTTATTAAAAACCTTCTATTCCTCCAAAACCATGCAGAGGAGGAGTCCTAACCAGGACTATGAATTGGGCCCAGAAACAGTCAGGGAGTGCAATGTGGCCAACTGTGAGAACAGGATGCTGCACTCGATGGGCACTGGCCTGATCCAGAAGATGCAATGAAGGCATGTGACACCATAACCAGATATTCAGAAATAATTTAAATCGGTGGAGGAAGAGGTGTAACTTTCCAAACAGAGTTACACTGGCGAAGTAGTGGATATTTGACCCTGGAGGGAAGGGGAAATAGCAAAATGAAGGAGCTTCAACATTGAAAAGCTGTTTTATAGTGCAACTAAGTGCACTTCAGGGGCGTGTAGTATTGTTAGTAAAGCCCTATTTGAGGAAAGCAGGCGGTGGGCAGGGACACATAGTAGGTAACCTGCTTAGGGCTTTGAATACTAAAAACAAAACCTTGAACTGCACCCAGTAGCATAGTGACAGTCAGTGCACCTGCTTCAGGTGTCATATAGTGTAGATAGCAAGCTGCAGCTTTGTTTCAGAAAGTGTGTAGGTTCACCTTTAAATGCAAACTGAATCCTGAATATGTCCAAGATCACCCACTTTGATTTTGGAATCACCTAAATTTGATGCAGACACACACACACACACACACACACGACAGAAAGCACTCCAGATTATCACAGGGGTTTTTTTTTAGAAATCGATCGGAGAACTTCACAGTAAACCTTTGCCAGATTAAACAAAGTATGCAGTAATGTCGCTGTGTGATTTGCAGCACTACAAATAAGCAAAGCCAAATTTTGCATCCAACCCAGCAACCTAGCATCCTTGTCTTCTCCTTTGGCCACTTTCTAAAGCACTTTTGTTGGTAGGAGAGGTGATGTGGATAATCAAGTGAAAACTTTTTCTGCATTTGTGAGCATTTGTTGTTCGGCTCTATGTAGAATTACAGTGTGGGTCATCCCCATAACGTCATCTGTGGAAATTACACTCAGATGAAAGTAGGAATTCTCATTTGAAATATGTTGCACACAAATTGGCATGAGGTTGATATGAAAGTTCAGTTTGCGGTGACTAATTTGTGATGCCTCATTCAAAAATGAAGGTTGTTGCTTGATGCTCCAATGGATCAGTGATGATCAACAAAAGTTACCTGGCTTATAGCTGCCCCTGAACCTGGAGTCATATCAGGAAAGGACACCTTGTGAGTCAGAGCTGGTATCAGAAGGAAGGAAAAACAGACTTCATGAATGCAACTTTAGGGAGAATTTTCTTTGCATTCCCCTAAGAAGTACCATGAGAACTCATTACCAGCGGGAGCTGGCAGCTCAGGTAATATTTCTCACATTATTAAGAACTCAGATGGAAATAAATGTTTCTCCCTTTAACCTCTGTTGCCTTCTGCAATGTGAGCCATAATATTTTCTTCCACACTTGCAAGCAGATGTTCTAACAGGTAAAAATGGTTTTTTACACATGGCAAATACTGTGACATTGCATCGAGCAAAACGATTTTTTTATTTTTTATTTTTCAGTTTTGCCCTTTGGCAGAGAGCGGCAAGTTTTTAAAGCTGTTCATAAGATAATGTCCAAGTCATGATGCAGTAGTTGTGCTGTCTATTTCAGGCAGCTGTGAAAGATGATTGAAGAGACCCAGCACTGCACAAATAGAGTCTAACTAAAGTGCTTTCAATCTTGAAATTGTATCAAGGATCAGAGTTGCTTGCAATGCAGCCTAACAGCAGCATGTTGGGGCAGGGGGAGGGGAGGATCCTTTAGAATATAGATCTCAAACTCTGTAGTTTTTCCTTTTTTCTCACTTTGCCCTAAATTCTGACCAATGAGATCACATAGCTGGAGAAACTGCTTACCTTGTGTGTGGCGACATTGCAGGCCTTGTAGAAACTTTATCACAACTATGGTGGCTTCTTCAAGCCAACACCAGAATGAGAATCAGGGAGGGCACAAATGAGAATTGTGCAGAGGTTCCAATACATACAAATGTCACCTCCAGTTCGGTGATCTGGCCAAACCATGAGCCTTCAGGGTCTCTCTGCATTCATGACAACGATGAGAAGTGGGCCAATGCTTGAATGTACCGCCCTAGGGTCCTTGTACCAAGGAGAAGGCAATTATATATAGTCCTATTCCAAGTATGCCAGTATGCATGGATGAGAGAATTTAAGCCGTGGTTCCTCTGAAATAAATGGCAAATAGAGATTCCATCTATCTCTCTTTTTTTAAAATAATATTTATTAGAAGTTTTATAGTTACAAAAAGGAAAAAAAAAGAAAAAAGCAATACAGAATTTAACAAACAATACATGAAAAATAAAAAGAAAAACTAAAAAACAATACATCAAAATAACAAAAAATACAAAAACATTTAAAAACACATCCAATTTCCATATGTTTACCTTTCATTTGCTTCTTTCATCGACCTCCTCACACCTCCCTTTTTTGTATTCTAGTTCAATTAGCTATTTCAGCAAATCCTTTCCATCTTTCTCAATCTTTTTTTTTGTTGTTCTATAATTTATCTTAACACACTCTAACTTTAAATTTTCCACTTTAGCCCATTAACAATCAGTTTCTACTTAATTCTTTATAACATTTCTGCTAAAACCATGTAACTTCATTCCAGCGTTCTTCTAACATTCATTAATTTTGCAGTATTTCTGTAAATATACTTTAAATTTTTTCCAATCTTCTTCCACCGACTCTTCTCCCTGGTCTCGGATTCTGCCAGTCATTTCCGCCATTTCCATGTAGTCCATCAGCTTCATCTGCCATTCTTCCCGTGGATTCCATCTATCTCTCTGTTACAAAGTTCCCCTTCATTCTATTTGTTTCTATAATAATGGAATCTTAGCTCACACCTGAGAAAGGAATTTCTGTTTTGCCCTGCAGAGGCAAGGAGAGGGCCTCCATGATGGTCACTCAGGCAAGGTACATTTAAACAAGCTGCGTTGCAAAACCTCCTGCGAAATCCACCGAGTGCTGTCTCCTCTTGTGATAAATCTACTTTTTGCAAACAAAGGAGCTTCGGACTCCTTCTGGAAGTGTGAAGCCAAGATAAGATCATTTAAAATATCACTCCTTCTCCTCCAACCATAACTAATCATGAAGTTTGAATGGCCTGAGGCTCCTGACAGAAAAGCCCCAAATATGTTAATTTCTCTCCCCCCACACTGCCCGGGCAGCAGAATAAAGATACCTTTACAGAAGCCATTCTCAGAAATTTAGGACCAACTTTTTCTGGCTGGAAATGTTTTTAAACTTTAAACACCCAGTAACAGGAATTGTCTGTAATATTTGTCAATACTTTAAAGCATGGGTAGGCAAACTAAGGCCCGGGGGCCAGATCCGGCCCAATCGCCTTCTAAATCCGGCCCATGGACGGTCTGGGAATCAGCGTGTTTTTACATGAGCAAAATGTGTCCTTTTATTTAAAATGCATCTCTGGGTTATTTGTGGGGCATAGGAATTCGTTCATTATTATTTTTTTGCAAAATATAGCCCAGCCCCCCACAAGGTCTGAGGGACAGTGCACCGGCCCCCTGCTGAAAAAGTTTGCTGACCCCTGCTTTAAAGGTTAACAGATTATGTCTTTTGCCATAACACTCAATAATTTTTTGGATTCTAAAGAGACCCTAATTCCCTGTATAGGGGGTGTCCTTCCTCCCCTACTCCTTTCCTCTCCTTCCCTTCTCTATCACTCTGGGTGTCTCCAAAGTCAGTATTTTGCAGCTGGGATTCAGCTGCATGGCAGAAATTTAAGTTTGCACAGTTAAAGGGCTTTGTTGCCCAAGGATGTATACTGATTTTTTAAAAGTGCCTGACTTTATAGGTTTTGGAATGTGATGGGGAAATGCATTGAAAAATGTGGGATGCATGAAATCAGGACGAATGGTTGCTCATTGGCATATAATTGCCCTGCAAAAATAAATAAATATCAAAACACAAGGTTGATAAAGGCTTGATAAAGATTGATAGCTAACCTCCATGTAAACTTTATGCTCAGTAAATAGGTCATCTGAAGTATCCCTTTCTGCTGCACACTGAGCACTCTCACCTCCATCACTAGGGATGGCGGAGAAATTCAATCCTGTATATATTTAAACCCAAACCTATCAAATTTGCACATTTTGAAACAACATGCAAAGTGAAATGCAGCTGCTCCTTGGAAATTTGCACTGATCTGAATGTTGAGATGTGATTCTCCAACCAATGTTTACAAAAATGCATATGTGTGTGTGCATAAAAATGAATATATTCGTGAAAAGAGCATACAAAAATGCATGATGTTAGGGGAAAATACTTGCAAAATTCACACTAAAGTGCTGATGAATTGCCACGATGATTTTAAAAAACCCACAAATTGCTGCAAAATGTAGTAGACTGGATTTAAGTTGTGGTAAAGGGGAGGTGTATGCAGTTCAGACAGCCATTGCACATGCACAGACAACAGTTCCCTTGTATATGAGTTCAAGGCTGGCTTAAGACGCAAGGAAACAAATCAGTTAATGCTTATCCAATGAAGACAAAAACACACACAGTGTGTTCAGAAAATCGACTTAAATGCTGCTGGGGAGAATGACCTCAGGGCATTTTAAGCTTCTAATATATTCATACCCTTTAAGGGTGTTGGGATACTGCCAGGGAGACAAAGTCCATCATGACTCCACGTCGTCTCCGGACGTCCATCAATCTCCCGTAGACACGCAGTATCAGCAATTAGCGACACGAGCTTCAGAAATAGCTTGCCACATTCCAGAGCTGATGCACGCTCTATCAGCAGATAATTCACAGCGAAAGATGCACGCAGGAGAGCACTATTTACAAGTTTATTTCTGCGTTGATCAGAAGAAAGAAAAACATGACTGTCTGCTTCAGTGTTCCTGCACAGAGAGAGAACGAAAGCAAAGGCACAACAGAAACATCCTGTGAAACAGGAAATACGCAGGCTGTGACACAAACATCCTGCACCCTTTTAAGGTGGAACGGAAATATCCTAATAAAGGGTTTTACCCTGAAGGCCACAATAGCACCGGAAAGGGTGATGAAAAGCAACACATATGACAAAAAATAAGTTTTTTACCCAACACATATAGTTTTATAATGCATGCTGCAGATTGAGAGAGGTTAGGTCTGTCAGTAGGTTCTAGCTCTGCAACTCCATGTTTAGAGCAGTATGCTTGCATGTAAAAATACCAGAGACAAACAAAAGAGTAGGTAACCTTTTACGTTCTGCATACAGACCTCTCAAATGTATTAGGTTAGCTACTTCTGGAAACAAAATGTGAGTCTACGTGGATTTTACATTTGATCCTGCAGGATTTTTCTTACGTCTTTCATACTTGCAGGCCTGTGAGTCTCGTGCAGCTATACTGGGTATTGCAAACGCTACTATTGTCCGGTACAGATTCAGGAAGGACCTTTATCCAATTTCAGGCTTTGATCAACCACTTTGAATGCCAAAGGTTTATGTTATTGGTTCTGAAGGTCAATAGATGTTCATGGTTTCCCTATGGCACTAAAGCTGGAGCAGGAATTTGACAAAGATGCAGTCCTGGAATGAGATGCTTTGCTGCCTGACTGAACTCAGATATTGTAGAGGAGAGATAGAGGAGCGGGCAGAACTGGGGGAGGAGAATTTCATCTGCATTGTTCTCCACCAATGCTCTGTTCAAGAAACAAAAAGTAATTGGAAGAGAAACATGCATGCTTGATGTTGACAAAGAGTCTGTTTGCGCCTTGTAGATTGAAGAAATTGTTCAAGAAGTGCTTATTCTCATGGAAAGATTGCCCTGTTCCACGCTGCCAAGGTCAGTTTCAGCTTCGGTAGCTGCCTATGTAAGTGCTGTACTTAAGTCACAGTAACTTTACTTTTAAAGTCAAATCAGATATTGAAGAATTCACAGGCCATGCAGATTCTTCTGGTGCATGCCAGGTAGACTGGCAACAAAATATGGTCTCCAGGTGTGGAGTGGGATGAGGGGGACCCCAGTTCCATAATGAATTAACTGGAGAAGACAATGATTTTCTGCTGTCAGCTTCCACTGCATTGGATGCTTCACCTGCCCAATTTGGAAGGCAAGCTTCTCAGGTCAAACTGGGGCCAACAAGTGTGATGCTGCAAATCTCAACAGCTTGATCAGAAGGGTAGTAGCATGGTTTGTCAGGGAAGAGGAGACAGATGACTGTGTTTCTGAAGGTCAAAGAAGTCATGGGAGTAGCTATAGGAACAAATCCCTTGGAGCCTTCTCACTCTGTGGAGTCTGTGAACAAGGCTCTCCATAGTGAGAGGCTTCCAGAGAAATGAGGAAACAAAATTAAAAAATCCCTTCCAGAAGCACCTTAGAGACCAAGTTTGTTTGTTATTGGCGTGAGCTTTCATGTGCATGCACACTTCTTCAGATACTTCTTCAGATACACAAAAGCTCCTACCAATAACAAACTTAGCTGGTCTCTAAGATGCTACTGGAAGGAATTTTTTAATTTTGTTTTGACTACAGCAGACCAACACGGCTACCTACCTGTAAAGAGAAATGAGGGTTCTAATAGCTGCTACTTTCACTTGTGGAGAGACCTCTTCTAACCCTCCCTCAGCATTGTTGATCTCCCTTTGGACCACCCTCTGATGATGCCTAGTTCATTCTTTGACCTGGAGCAGGAGAGAGGAACAAGGAGTGTGCAGAGAGTCTTGTCTTCCTTGTTCCTCTCTTCTGTTCTGAGACAGAGAGGAAGACAGGCATTGCTGGGAGTTATGGTGGAAGGCAGGCAGTGCTGCTGCTGTGTGTGTTTCAGAGAAACAAGCAGGAGGCTATCTTAGTGGAATCTTACAAATCTTGTGTGAGATATAGTTTGGGCTGAGTAATAGTGAGCTGCCCAGTGAGTGTTATGAGTTGGTCTCTTTGGTCCAGTTACAACTACAACCCCTAAGAACTATCCCATACTGCAGAGTTTCCCAAACATGGGTCTTCAGCTGTTTTTGGACAGTTCCCATCATCCCTGACCACTGGTCCTGATGGCCAGGAGACCCAAGTTTGGGAACAGCTGGAGACCCAAGTTTGGGAAACCCAGCCATAATACTTGCATGTGCAAATTTGCTGTCTATTGTTACTGAAAATGTGGTCTTAAATCTTAATACTTAGTCTATCCTCTTTTTAGCACCTTAACTTGCCTGGTACGTTGCACTTTAAATTCCCACCAGCTCCCACCACATGGCCCAGTATTAAAAGTGTGGCTTTGAAACTAGGAAGCTGATTTCTGATACATGTTTGGCAAAAACTGTCTTAATAGCTGCATAGTCAACTTCAGTTAAAGGAAATCACTTCAAGAACCCAGAAAAACTTTTTATATAGCCAGCTGCCAGGTATATTGATGCTTTCTCTTTTTTTCTTTTTTGGCAGTATGAAGCCTTCATTTTCTGCTTTTATATTTACCCCATAAATATCCCCAGAGAAAATGAAATCAATATTATGATAATAAAATATGTACAAATGCAGAGCGGTGCAAGAAGTCTGTTTGCTAGTGCCATCATTTTTAAACGGCCTACGCGACTAAGATTTAAATGGATCTTTTTAGGTTACAACCAAGTCCATTCCCGGCAAGCCACAGGCACATCGAGAACGGTCAGGAGGATATGTGATTGTAAAACCTGGGTTGTGATTACCTTCCTTTGCCAGCTACACATTTGACCCCAGGTGCACTTAAATGCATTTCTTATATATTCAGGTTCTCTGAGAGGATTTTTTCTTTCTAAACGGATGTTGAAGCTGTTTCAAAGTTCATTCTGCAAGGCTCTGAAAACAAGAAAGTTAATAAGGGGGCTGTGAGGAGACACATCAACGGATGGGAAGTGTGTTTAACCTCCCTTTGAAGTAGTGAGTTTCTGCAGGGTTAAATACATTAAGATTCTTTTTTAAAGGACCTTCTCCTTCTGACTAGTCCAACCTTGGAAATTTTTCACATGCAGAGAAAGGACTTTTCTTCTTTACAGGCTTATTTTCAATCAAATACCTGACATGGGGATGGATGAAGCACTTAGTTTGTACATTCCCCCCCCCCAAAGAGTTTTATGCCATGGAAGCTGGTGATTATACAATTACTGTGCCAGAAAAAGTTGTTTACAGGCTTCTTTCTTCTTTGGCGATCACTCATAGCTAAGTAAGATTGTCTTCCATAAACACGGTTTTAACAGTGAGTCCATAAGTGGCTGTGGAGGCCAATTTTGGATCCATATGTCCTTCCACGGTGGGGACATGGGTTTCCGGGCGGGAGTTGATCACGGTGTGGATTTGCCAAGCATGCCTTCCTCTTAGTACGTTTCCCCCTTACGTCCTGAGTTTGAGCGTCTTCAAAGCCCATGATACCTTTAGTAAAGGCTGTTCTTTAATTGGAGCATTCACAGGCCAATGTTTTCGAGTTGTCAGTGTTTATACTGCATTTTTTAAGATTTGCCTTGAGAGAGTCTTTAAACCTCTTTTGTTGACCACCAGCATTAGGCTATCCATTTTTAAATTCGGAATAGAGTAGTTCATTTACAGTACAGTACTATGCTCAGAAACATGAAAATAATGCAACAATAATGTGAAGGAATAAAATCCATAAGTTTACTAAATAGCTAAAGGACTGTCTTATCCCCTATGAGACTGCCTGACAGTTGCTATCATCACCCGTGGTCCCTTTCCAGGTGTCTCTCTGCCTTCCAAGGATTGGCGGGGGATTATCTGAGAGAGACCATTTTCTGTGATGGCTTCTGGATCGTGGAACTCCATTCTTAGGGATATCTCCCTGAGACCTTCTTTACTTTCCTAGGGGCAGGAAGCTTGTGTCCCTCCAAATGTTGTTGGATTCAACTCCCATAAGCCCCAGTCAGGATGGGCAAAGGTCAGGGGTAATGGGAGCTGCAATAAACTTCTGGAGGGTCACAGGTTCCATATCCCTCCTTTAGGTGCTAGGCAGTATCTGTTCCGTTCACCTACATCTTGGGTGGCTACTGATGTCTTGATGTGTTATCTCCTGCTAATGTTTCTATTTATTTTATTTTATTACTTTTGATTATTTTTTTAAGTTACCCTAAATACCACTTTGCAGTGGAAAGGCAACATAGGGCATTTAAAACATACAAATATGTTTTAAATGCCCCAAACATGCAATTTAATATAAAAACATCTGTGTGTTCAGAGAGCACTATAATCCTCTTGAAACAGGATGCTCCACCTCATTTTTCACTTAAAATAACGCAGCTGCTTACAATGCAAAAATGATTTGTTTTACAGACATTAGTCTATATACCATAAGGCTAGGTAAAGGTAAAGGGACCCCTGACCATTAGGTCCAGTCGTGACCGACTCTGGGGTTGTGGTGCTCATCTCGCTTTATTGGCCGAGGGGGCCGGTGTACAGCTTCCGGGTCATGTGGCCAGCAGGACTAAGCTGCTTCTGGTGAATCAGAGCAGCGCACGGAAACGCCGTTTACCTTCCTGCGACAGCGGTACCTATTTATCTACTTGCACTTTGACGTGCTTTCAAACTGCTAGGTTGGCAGGAGCTTGGACTGAGCAATGGGAGCTCACCCCGTCACGGGGATTCGCACCGCCGACCTTCTGATTGGCAAGTCCTAGGCTCTGTGATTTAACCCACAGCGCCACCCACGTCCCTGAGGCTAAGCATGCAGAAATGATGGAGAAGTCTCTTTTTCTGTGAAAGGACCTTAAAACAGAAAGGACTTGTTCCACTTTCAATGTCACATAACAAGTGGAGGTGGTATTGTGAGGGCAAACCTCATCCAGCGAGAGAAATATGTGCACATAAGTAGTCTTTGGTGCTCACTGCAGGCGTGCAGTTGGAAGGGCACACACAATACCACACACTTTGCAATGCTCATTGGAGGCCCAATAAATGACTGGGATGTGTCTTCTGACGATGATGTACATCCAGTTGTTAAGTATGACTGTGTGCCTATTATGCAGTGACAGAATGTTAGCAAATACTTTGCGAAGTTGCACTCCCAGCGGCATGACAGAGATTGGTGCATGCTTCTGCCATCATTCATCCACCTTCCCTTGCAGCATTGGCTGTTCACACAAGCGGCAGCTATTACACTGGAGCTGGTCTTGAGAATGGGCTCTCAATGTAAGGATGCAGCATTGAACTAATTGCTGTGTAACTTCCATTCTAAACGTCCACATGAGCATGCCTAATGATGCCGTTCCCTTTCACACAATCATGAAATGGATGCTTAAAAATGAGATTCAGTTGGGCCCTCCACAACTTCTGCTAATAAGGAACCTTCAAAATGGCCATTGTTTCCTTGGTTTTATAAAATCCAAATGTCCATTTAAAATTAGATGGGGTCAAGTAGTGGGGGGTGGGGGTGGGGGTGGAATTCAACTTTCCTTCAGTTCTGACCACATTCTGCTATTTTTACCTTGACGAGTATCTCATCTCATGACTAGTCTCTCTGGAATTAATGAGGCTTCATGCTGAGTAGACTACTTGAATGTGTCAGCATGAGCAAAGGTGACACTCAGGCCTTCAGCCAGCAGCGCAATCTAACCCTCTGGCCCAAACAACACCAGATGTACATTAATAAATATAGCCTCCGATCTAGGATCCCCACTGTTTAATTGAGGGGAAGAGGAGGGGGCACTTCTTCTTCTGCAACACCCTCTGCATTTTAAATAGTTTTGTCTTTATTAGCAGCAATGTAACTTCCACATTATTTCCATTTGTTTTGACATGATAATGTAGTCTCCGCAGACTCGCACTGACACCATTTCATTTTGTCTTGATTTTGTAACCATCCCCTTGACATCTCCGCAGACTGATTTAGTGCAGCTCTGACATTGTAATGCGCTCTGTTGCAGACTTGTATTGACATCTTCTGGGGAGATTTGTGATGGCAGGAGGTCCCACGGAAGTGAAGGGTATAATACCATTGTCACAAAATATAATCGCCTTCTGCACCCAGGAGCTATTTAGTTATCTTAAATATCTCCTCAGGATTTCCTCCCCCAAAGATACATTTCTTTAAAATGCAGCAAGTTTATGCTTCTGTGAGTCAGATACAATGCAGTTGTAGCCTTGGGTTGTGCCAGCAAGACAACAATAGGCTACTCAATACATTTGTGCCTCATAATAAAATATAAATCTTATGTGCTGGCATAAAAGATACAATGTCGTGTAGGGATACTTTGACATTGGCCATTATCCTTATGTGAATGGGATACCAAGAGGAAAAGTGAGTAGAGGACTAATCAGAATCCTGTGCACATTTAGTGATCTGCAATAGGGGTGTCTTATGTGAAACACTACTATATTGGTATTAGCAAAGCCTTTCAGCATCAGTGGAGAAGGCAGGGCTGGATTTAGGTTTGATGAAACCCTAAGCTACTGAAGGTAACGGGGCCCTTTATATGTCCAGCTGTCAACAACAAACTGTCGCTGTTTTTTGTGTTGAATATATGCTATTGATAATTTATGGACCTAATAGGTATCTAAAGCCATTTGCACATAACAAATAGGAGCCTACACAACACAAAACACTGTTGCTGTATGTAGGTTTTATTTGTTTTTGTTCTTATATTTGGGAAATGTACATCCAGGTTTTTTTTCCTTTACATTATTTGGGGGCTCCCAAGAGAGTGGGGCCCTAAGCTACAGATTGTTTAGCTTATACGTAAATCCGGCACTGGAGAGGGCCCTTACGTCACCCATCAGCTGATGTTGCGAAGTCAGGTGACCCACCCACCTGTCAAATTTGGCCTCCAACTGTAGGGCAGATACTGATCAGGTTTTCTGGAGGAGGCAGGATGCTTCACCACCAATAAAACTAATGACACACATGGGAACTTGGTAATGGGAAGCTTTGGTGAAATTGTACTTTATGCAGAGGAAATACTTAAGCCAAGCAACAAGGGTTGACACCATATATAGGAAGGGCAGATGATGATCACTTCTGTACCTACATTCCTTAAGACCCTTTGTGAACGTCTGAAGTATTGAAACATCATGGGAGGAGAGTTTCCAGCTACCCTCCACCTCCCATTTGCCCTCAAAAGCCTTATGCTTTAAATATGTATTTAATTTGTCTGTTACAAAATGGTACATGTGCAAATCATAAAACTTGGCATGACTGACCAAAAATGGGTCACAAGATAATTATTGCACTGTATGGTATGGTTTTATTGGAAGCTGCTGCAGGAGAGCGGCTGTGAGCAATATCCTTGGGTGAATCTAGGGCTGAGGTGAACCTGTGAGGTTGTTTTTGCTATTGGATGCCGAATGTTGTTCAAGTAATCTTGTTATCTTTATAGTATTGAAATGTGGACTTTTGTATATTATTATACTTTTGCTTTGCAATATTATTAAATTGCTCCTATGTTATTGTTTTGCTATGTTGTTTTGAAATTGTTTCTTTGCTTTGTTATTATGAAATTGAATCACAGAATTGTGGTGGACATGCCCAAGGATTAAGACATTCTTGGAGATGATTTATAATGAAATGAAAAAGGTATTCAAATATACCTTTCTGAAGAAACCAGAGGCCTTTCTCCTGGGCATGGTTGGCCAATTGGTGCTAAAGAAGGATAGAACTTTTTTTATGTATGCAACAACAGCAGCAAGAATACTTATTGCGAAGTATTGGAAGATCTACCCACCCGGGAAGAATGGCAGATGAAGTTGATGGACTATATGGAACTGGCGGAAATGACTGGCAGAATCCGAGACCAGGGAGAAGAGTCAGTGGAAGAAGACTGGAAAAAGTTTAAAGATTATTTACAGAAATACTGCAAAATTAATGAATGTTAAAAGAATGGTGGAATGAAGTTATATGGCTTTAGTAGAAATGTTATAAGGATTTAAGTATAAATAGATTAATAGAACATTATAGGTAAAACAAGGTTAGAATGTGTTAAGATAATTATAGGACAGAAAACAGAGGAAGGTGGAAAGGAATTGCTGAAATAATTGATAGAAGTGGAATACAAAAAGGGAGGTGTGAGGAGGTCGGTGAA
This sequence comes from Podarcis tiliguerta, assembly GCF_965153285.1. Classification (NCBI taxonomy): domain Eukaryota; kingdom Metazoa; phylum Chordata; class Lepidosauria; order Squamata; family Lacertidae; genus Podarcis; species Podarcis tiliguerta. The sequence continues at coordinate 96,425,235 of NC_139537.1, read as the reverse complement.
ATAAGTGAATGAAAGATAAGATATTGAAACTGTTTGAGTGTTTTAAATTGTTTTTGTTTGGTTTTGTTAGTTTAATGTGTTAGTGTTATGTAGTGTTTTTGTGTTGTATTGTGTTGTTTTTTGTTGTTTTTGTTTTGTTTTGTAGTGTTTAAATTGTTCAAAAAGTAATAAATATTATTTTTAAAAAAATAAAGGTCACCCGTAGCTAAAAAAAGAAAAGAAGAAGAAATGGAATCACAGAATTGTAGAGTTGGAGGGGACCGTGAAGATCATCTAGTCCAACTACTCCCTGCAATGCAGGAATCTTTTGCCCAAGGTGGGGCTTGAACCCATAACCCTCAGATTAAGAGTCTCATGGATACCGACTGAGGTATCCCTCAGGGTTCTTTGTGTAGTGCTTGTCTGAAAGGCACCCGTTTCTTAATTGAAAGCCACTTTGCTGCTTTTCCGCAAAAAACATATTCAAACACTTTGGAATACCCACCCCGCCTGAAATTAGGATGATGTCAACAATTTGTTCTTTTAAGACTTCTTATTATTAAACCAGATTTTTTAGGGTAGAATCATTGGATATCGCTGCTGTTGATTTTACAGATGGGTTGATTGCATTTTTATGTTTTTACTTTTACCATTTTTCTTATTCTTTTGTGCACCACCACGATATAGAATGGCAGGCAATTTATAAATTCTTTAAATAATTAATAAATTGAATGTATTTGCAAAGAACTGCTACAAGGTGAAAGTACGTTTCACTGAAAAAGAAACCAACACAGACTCCTTGGATTGTGCTGCAAATAGTTTTTGTTGCTGTTTTGTTGTATTGGGGAAATGTTCACTTTGTGGTGGCTAGGAGGTAAAGCATTATGAACTAGTTCTGCACAGGGCCGTCACAAGGGGGGTGCGGGGGTGCAGTCCGCCCTGGGTGTCATGCCTGGGGTGTGTGTGACAAAATCCCCCCGGGCGGATTGGCTTGGCGGTGCTTGCACCCCCGGCAGGTGAATGTTCACGATTTGCAGTACCATCATCATGAAAATTCACCTGCTGATCGCACAAATATGCCTGGCGATTAGCCTGGCACGCATTGGCAGGCGGCGCTCGCACCCCCCGGTGGGTGGTTTTATGCAATTGGTTCTCAGATTTTCACAATCAGCAGGCGGCACTGGCCTGCCCGGGGGGCAGCGCTGCCCGCCAATCACAGAAATATGACCGTCGATCACGCAAATACACCCAGTGACCAGGAGTATTTGTGCGGTCAGCGGGTGGATTTTCATGATCATGCCAATTGTCAGTCAGATTTGCATGGTCTGCGGAAACTTTGGGGTACCCTAAAAAAAGTTCCCCAAAATTGCAATATGGGGGGGGGGACAAAAAAAATTGCACTGGGTACCACCTGACCTTGCTGCACCCCTGGTTCTGTATTAGATGTGTGTGTCTTTTTTTTAAACCACCCATACATGCGAGAACAACAATACTGCGTGGCAAAGTGGCTTTGACAAAGTTTCAAAAACATTTTGTGATATAACAATCTGTTGGGAATGGGCAATTAAAGATCAGAAAATCCACTAGGCCAGCACAAGCCCCTCATGTGAGTCTTAGCAGCTTTTGGATCAAAGCCATTCTATCCACATGAAACATATTCTGCCATCTTAAAGGATATGTGTAGAAAATAAGGTGCTATGGCGCTTCTCCTTTTTTTGCAATTTTGTTGTGATTGAGTAAGTTTTCCAGTTTTTGTTTGTTTAGCTATTTGATTCCTGATTTACTTGCTTGATTCCTACCGCTATTGCTTTTTTACTTTCCTTGTGAACATAGACTGGTCATCTAATTTATATTTAGCTTATCCAGCGGTAAACCAGTTACATGAATACACTGCCTGGCTTCACATAGCCATATTGGCAGTTATTAAAGAAAGGCTTACGGTGCATTTTCAGACCATCCAACTGAAAAGCGGTTACAAAAGTGCAAGGTACTCTTTCATAGGGAGGAAATGATATAAAAGCCAGAAATGTTAAGTCTGGCTGTGATAATGCATTTTGCTTAACTGCATAATTCAGAATGTTTGCTTATTCCCCCCCAATAAGAGTCGTAAGGTAGCCAACAAATGTCAATACACTGGTAAACAAAGTTACTTCTCCTTGAATGCAGGGGAGAAATTTTGTTCAGAACCCAAAGTATTTCTTATTCAGCCGATTACGTCTAAAAGATAGCAATAATGGAATAGCAATGCGCTGAGGCCAGTCTTCAGAATTACTAATCCTTACATGTACACACTCACATGCACAACCTACTTGTTCTGTCATTACTTAATTACTCAGCATCATAGTTGTCAACGTTTTCCTTTTTTTAAGGGAAATTCCCTTATTCCGAATAGGATTCCTCGCAAGAAAAGGGAAAAGTTGACAGCTGTGCTCAACATATTACTTGATGATTTGCCACTGAATGTGTGAAATGACTCCACTGAAATGTATTAGCATCTGCAATGATACAGTAGTGCAGTTAGGTAATTTTAGACTGCATTTAGTTGTCTTACTGGAAGGCGGGCTGTTTAGATGATAATGTGCATTACTTTACAAACTTCTAAATGTGTTAAGCCAGCCCTGCTCCCTTTGGGGGCCCTCCTGCTCTTTTGAGTAAGACCTTAGATGTCTGTTCCAAAAACTTGCCCTGGTGGCATGACTGCAATGATATGAAAGTTCAGTCTGTAGTATTTGATCTGTGATGGCTGATTTGATTCAGACATGCAAGCCAGCATCTGATGTGGCTGTAGTGAAACTCCAGTTGTCCTTAAACGCTATTACAGAGACTTACTAACAGCATTAGGGGTGGGCAGAGTCTCTTCCATATGTATTCTATTATGTCGAGTTGTGTTATTCGTGAAAGCAACTCCTTCTAATGCTGTGAGTGCTGTCTGGCTGATGGATCTCTTTGATGGCACATGATTCCTAATCACAAATTGGATTCTTCACATGCTTACACAAAGAATCTCCTTCCAGATCTTATGTGTGGCATATAGTAATCCTGATGGACGATCAGGAAAGGTTGGGGCAAAAGTATGTGGTAAGAGGGAATTTCACTTCCCCCTTTCACACAATGCTAGACCTCTGAATTATTCAGCAAGGATGAATTGCAGTAGGTTCAGGACAAGCTAAGGAAAGTATTCCTTCACACAGTTGACTACCATGTGATGTGGTGATTGTCTCTAGTTTAAGTGGCTTTAAAAGGGCCATTAGCCATGATGATTAAATGGAGCTACCATGTACATGAATGGCACACTTCTAAATATCAAATGCCAGGCACAGCAATATCTAGACGTTCTTAATTGGTTACAGTGGGACCTCGGGTTAAGTACTTAATTCGTTCTGGAGGTCCGTTCTTAACCTGAAGCACCACTTTAGCTAATGGGGCCTCCTGCTGCCGCCACGCCACCAGAGCATGATTTCTGTTCTTATCCTGAAGGAAAGTTCTTAACCTGAAGCACTATTTCTGGGTTAGCGGAGTCTGTAACCTGAAGCGTCTGTAACCTGAGGTACCACTGTATTTCTATAATTTTTATTAAATTTTCTGTTTTACATTTTAGAATATTCATTTAAACAAGCTTAAAATATTAATGACTTCCCTTCTTCTCTTTCCATGGTTCATTTTGCATAACATAAATCCCTGTATATTTTACAAAAACTAAACCATGCAGTATTCCATTATTACATCCATCAAAATTTATTTACACTGTTGAATTTATCTTCATGCTGCCACCATTTTCAAGTGTACACAATTCCCCCCCATATATTCAATAAACATTTTCCAATCTTCTTTAAACGTATGTTCTTCTTGTTCTCTTATTCTATATGTTAGGTCCACAAGCTGCGCATATTCCATCAGTTTAAGCTGCCATTCTTCTTTGGTTGGGCCCTCACTCGTTTACATTTTTTGGACTAACAAAATACAGGCTGCAGTAGTGGCATATATAAATAATCCTTTTTGGGACACCTGGGCGATGTTCTTAATTGGTTTAAAATATGTTTTATTTTAGTTTTAAATGGATTGTTTTTCCTACTTTGTCGTTTGCCACTCTAGGTTGCTTTTGAGAGGAAAGGGGAGAAATAAATTTAACGAAGAGTAACAACATTCGTCAAATCCAGCATGGCAATTCTTGTGCCCTTGTAACTCCATCCCCAGAACCCAACATCTTTTCTATACAAGCTGGCTCATGAAACACGAGAGAGCATTCAGCTAACACAGGGTGAGATGCAGATCACACACCCAAAGATCTTGTAAAAAGAAAGCCCTGGCTATTCCTTCAAGAAAGTATAATTTTCTTTTAAAGAGACACTGGAGTCCCTCAGACCTTCACAGCTTAAGTGTTCTGAGAAGAGTACCTTTCACGATCAGACAGAAATGCAGGCCCTGGGGAGTAATGGCTTTTGAAGTCAACACATCTGAAAGCTTCAGTTTTCAGCTCACACAGCTAGATTTTTTTAAAAAAGAAAATGGAAATGGGAAAGGAAAATTCTTCCTTCACCACATTCATTTCAAGTTATAGCTAAAAACGCCAAACAAATCTTTTGCTAAAAGATCAGTTGTTCTTCTAGCTATTATTGGTAACGTCCTTTATACCCTTGTTCTAGATAGCTGGTACTTGCTGAATGGTGTTCTAGAATCATAGTTGTAAAGCACACCTATACACAGGATTGGGGTTAAGACCCATATTCTGTCTACATGTATGGCAGAAGCGAAACAGGTAGCAGTTTCAGATTTATCCCCTGGCGGAGAAGCAAGTCTGACTTTTGCAGTTGGCTGGCAAGAAGGCAAAGAAGTCTCCCCAGCAACCTCTCCACATAGGGAAGCTAACGCTGTGCCATCTGCCCAAGGAAATCCCTACTGTTTTAATGAAGGTTGAATGTGGAGATGTCAGGAATGCTATAGTGGTGCTTATTTCACCATTCAGCAGGCGAAGTAAAACTGCCTTATGCCACCAGCTCAGGCCCGTGAAGGGGCCAGAGGAGAGGAACAACTTTGTCAATTAAATGGCAGGCCGGCAGGCAGAGTGTATGCTTAAAATGTTACACATATATGAGGTGTCTGGGTAGTTTTTCCTCTGTAACAAAAAACCAACACCCCCCACCCCGATTCTCAGGATTCTTCTTCCAAAAGCATAAAAGTCAGAATAAGGATTAAGATATAATTGTGATAGATGGCTTGGTATTATATACACATACAGTTTTTCTTTTCGTTTTTCTTCTTCTTCTTTTTCTCTTGATTTGTTTCTGATGCCCCTTCTTTAGATTAGTTTGGTTTTTACTGTACCCTATGTTGAAAACTCTCAATAAAAATTAATTTTAAAAAAGAAGTACTTTTTTAAGTAACTATGCAACATCACATGGTTGTGAAAACCACCATGCTGCCCTATGCTCTCTGCGAATATCTCCTGCAGAAAAAACAACCCCTGTTTCCCAGAGAGTGGAGAATCTCATGAAAGTAGACAGCAGGGTTTGGCCCAGCACTATCAATTCTGCAATTGAATGCAAAGGTTTTCCTCATATGAAGCATCTTTCTCACGGTGGCTTCCTAACCTGTGTTTCCTTACTGCTGTCACGTGGAGTAAATTAGGGCATTGGTACTAGTAAACAGTGGCAGGGAAAATGGAATATTGGGAAGCGGGAGGAGTCACAGCAACAGATGCTAGGGAACAGTTGCTAGGAAGAAGAAGGCAATTCGGGAAAGGATGGTTAGAAGAGGAGAGGGTGAGGGAAGAACCAAGGGATATGGAAACTAAACATTATGTCCAGCCAGCAAAAAAAAAAAAAAAAAAAAGGTTTTGAAACCCGTTTGATCGTTGTGGAGGGGCATGCAAGGTTGGGAGACCTTCTACATGAAATTCAGTTGTTGCCGAATGTTACTCTGTCTGAAACACTGTGCATGCACACAGCCACAGAAATAAATGACTAAAACAGAAAGGACAAAAAAACAGATTTATAGACCAGCAACAGCAAAGTAGTGAGGGTGGGAAATTTATAGGTTTGGGGCTTAAGGGGGGGGGGGAATCACATCTCCTTCATTTATCCTGGTGTTTGTCTGGATCCTCTAATTCCCATCTCCATTCCTTGTTTAAGCAAACCTGTGGGCTCATCGGTCACATTGCAGTTGTTGATGACCCACATTAATTGTTCATCCATTATTCACTGCCATTTATCTGAAGTTGGTGAGAAAGATAGAGGCAATGTCTGAAAGGGGGGGATGCTGACATATTGATCAATCCCAGAAGCAAGAAATTACAGCTGGCCCATGACTTCATGCCTTTCTTTACAAAGGAAATTAGTAGATAAAATTGGAATCGAGCCCGTTTTGTAGCCTCTTGGATGCTAATGCCTCAGCATTTCAGCTGAGTTTTTTCCTCCAAGGAAAGGAGAATCTTTAGATGCATGTGCATTTCAAGGGAAGGTATGTACAAAATATCTTGGCTTTTCCATTGTTGATTAGAAAGTCTTAAAGGTGACTGAGCTGCTCTTTCCTCTTTGAGGTACAGTACCAGGAACAGAGTTGGTGAGGCAAATGAGAGAAAGAAATAGTATCGCCAGAAAACTATGCTACATGCTATTGAGCCTGTAGCTCTTCTTGAGAGGAGGAATGCTGTAAAGGTTTATCCTTAAATGAATAAACAAAGATGCACACATAGGGTGGATATACACACGGGGGGGGGGTGCTATAAAGGAGTCAGAAATTAAATTGTGACAACAAAAGTGGTGGAAACCCCATGTAAAAATCTCATAGGAAATTTGTTTGCTCTGTGGCATTCAAAGCATTGTTGTATACATATAATGCATTCAAAGCATTGTTGTTTTTTACTAATGTAGCTGAGTCAATAGAGAGAGATTAAGGGAGAGAGAGAGGGGATACAAAGTTATAGCTCTTGTTCTTCCTTACAAAGCTCAGTGCAGTTTTCATGGGGCTTCAGTGGTCCCCTATACAGGTACTGAACAGAGATCCATATTATTAGCACCAACAGTGGAAGTTCTTACAGTGAAATTGATTAAAGCTTACCGCCCTGCAAATTCTACACATTTCTGCTTCCTCTGGCTGTGCAACACTTTAGCATGGAAGTGTCATTTGAGGCTCGCCAGGGGACGCAAGATGCAGCAACCCCAGGACATGTACATGTCAGTATTTGTATCAGATGCCATGGCTGTAGGACAAGCGGCCTTTCAGCTCCCAGCCCACCCACATTTCCTGTGCAGGATCTGCAGTCACTTCAGGGGTGAATAAGGATGCTTTTGGCCGAGTTGGGCAGTCTAGTCTGTATTCATGGCTGGGTGGGACAGTTAATGGGGTGGGTGGGTGCTGTTAAGCAGGTTAATTGGTGCATTATTTGGCAGGAAGGTATAAAGTTAATGGGGCAGAACTGGGGGCCATTTCCAGAGGCCAGCTGCCTGGGTTTGTAGGCCCTTGGCCTGAATGTGGAATATTCTTGAGGCAAGCCTACTGAACCTTCCAGAGTTGTGGGACTTGGGATGTTGGGGAGCAGGTTGGCTCCATGCTCACTGGAAGATGAGGTCCAATCTCTGGGGCTATGGCTTGACATGCTCCTGGATATGAGCAGGGTTTAGCTTACCCTAGGTTGATATTTGAGACGAGTCTTCAACATTTCTCATTTCCCAGGCTATCAATAAAATATGCTTTTAGGACCATCCATTTTATATATCTCATCTCCATTCCTGTGTCCTGTTGCAAATGGACGTTATTACCATAGTGTTGCTTTTATCATCATTGCCCAGTGGGTAAATTAAGTGAATCTCAGAGAAGTTAAATGATCTGCCCTCAATCAAAGAACACTAATTGAAAGAACTGGGATCAAAACACCCAAGTTTTCCCCCTGTTACATTTTTGTCACTGGGTTTTACTACCAAAACATTACACTTCAACTGCTTCATATCTATGCGTTCAACACTTGCTCAGAGATGCTGTAATTTTCTCAGGGGAAAATGGGTCATGATGTCTGGATTGTAGCACCCTTCTTACAGAATACTACCCCCGCCGCTCAATACAGGAAGCTGTCCTTGTTTCTTTTTCAAAGAGCAGTTAAGACTCTTCATTTTGTTTATTTATTTTTGTAAAGCATGCACTGACTAAATTTAGTTCATCTCTGCTGCTTTTTATGCAAACTTTGAAGTATGGTGTGCTGGTTTTATATGGTTTTAAGTGCTTGTTGTATTTTATGCACTCTTAAGGTTTCTGGCCCTGTAACGGGGATGAAATGAAATAACAATTTGAAATATTTAAATTGGCTATATTCTATTGGAAAGGCAGTAATTATTCCAGTGAGGAAGGGTTTGTGTGAGGTGCTAATTCTATTCTTCTCAAGCAACAGGTTGGTGTTATCAGTGATTTTTTAACAGATGGGATGATAAGATTTCAAGTATGGCACAGATTTGCATTTGAAGTTCCGCAGCTGGCTAAGGTACCTCCTTCCAGCAATGAATGGCCTTTAGATGACTTGGAGCCTTACACTTTCTGACTCAATCTGGTAGGAGAATGCTTTATTTTGTTTTTGTGCCCACATTGTATTGGTTAGTCTGAAAATAGTGACTATCAGATCACATGGCCAGATTGAAGAATTTAGGATCAATTGGAGTTTCAGAGTAGAAAACTGTATTCAGTAGCCAAGCAACAGGAAGGATGCGAAAATAAATGGTTATACCTAATATCTCAGTACATAACAAACCTGAGATGGAAAAAGAAATCCCCACATGTGCCATATATTTGCTTTATAAAACCACAGTTAGTTACTGACTTAACAACAACATTACATTCTGCTCTGATAAAGGGAGATGCCAGTAAGAAAAATTGCCCTAGATAAGGCTACAATGCGTTATACTATTAATTTATAACTTAAAAGCACAACAACAGCAAACCATAAGATACTTTTGAATCATGGTAACCTTTTAGGTGTTAAATGAATTGGGTATCATGTCCACATTGATAATCCCTAGAGTGCCCTGAAGTAAATATGTCCTGAATGTCAGTTATTGTTAACTTTCCTCATAAAATGGCGTATTTACCCGTCACAGATTGGTGTTCTGAACAAGCAACCGATACGCAAGCAATAATTTAAACCGGTACAAGAAACAATGAATGGGAAATAATGTCACAATTACGGCAAGTCTGTGGTTATCTATGTGAAACTGTTCATCGGTAAATGAAATCTTTCAGTTTTAAAATGAGGAATTATGTGCAATTAAGCCAGGCCTTCTGTTTTTGAAGGGATGAGAATGCAAGTCAAGCTAGGTCTCTCTACTCTTAAACAGAGAATGGTACAAAATTGAGACAATTTGCATGTGATGTACAAGTTGGAGGGAAAATAATGGAAGGGGGGCAATCCTTGCTACTACAAAAACCACATATTTATTTTTGGAAATAAGTAGACTGAACATGAAATGACAGGTAGAAATAGCTTTGAAAATAAGTGGGGCCATTTTTCACATCCCTACACACAGCTAGGGACGTGGGTGGTGCTGTGGCCAAACCACTGAGCCTAGGGCTTGCCAATTGGAAGGTCGGTAGTTCGAATCCCCGCAATGGGGTGAGCTCCCATTGCTCGGTGCCTGCTCCTGCCCACCTAGCAGTTCGGAAGCACCTCAAAGTGCAAATAGATAAATAGGTACCGCTCCGGCGTTTCCATGTGCTGCTCTAGTTTTGCCAGAAGCGGCTTAGTCATGCTGGCCACATGACCCAGAAAAATTGTCTGCGGACAAACGTCAGCTCCCTCGGCCACTAAAGCAAGATGAGTGCCGCAACCCCAGTGTCGTTTGCAACTGGACTTAATTGTCAGGGGTCCTTTACCTTTATCTTTACACATAGGTATTGGCCTTCGATATACTGTATGTTGGTGGTTGCTGATTGTTCCACATTCTTGGAATGCTCTTCTAGAAGTCATGTGAGAGATTCTGACTTTGGCTGACTTTTAGTAAGCGGCTGAAGCTGAAATGGCTGCATGTTTGCTTTATGTCTTTGACTGCCTCTTTCTTCTGCTTACATCTGGTGCTCTAGAGCAGATGGAAATTTCAGCAGAAGTTCTCCTAAATATAGGACTAGTTCATGTTTCCCAGTAATTCCTCTGGGAGCACGCAAAGGCAATGTTTGTATGGCATGGTTTTCCCATACAGTTCTGGAGGAGTTTGAAAAAGAAAACTTTCGGCAGAATGGACGCTATTAGCCCAGACATGGAAAGAAGATAAAGTCCCTACCAGAGAAGAATGGCAAATTAAATTGTTGGATTATGCCAAAATGGCAAAATTGACCAGAAAGCTCAGGAACAAAGAAGACCAAAACTTTAATAAGGAATGGGGAAAAATTATAATTTATCTTGTAGACTACTGTAAACAGATGAGAGCATTAGCAGGATAGCAATAACACTTTATTATGTATGTATGTATTTATTTATGTATACATACATACATACATACATACCCATCTGACTGGGTTTCCCCAGCCACTCTGAGTGGCTTCCAACAAAGGACTAAAAACAGAATAGACTTCAAAAATGAAAAACTTCCATAAACAGGCTACCTACAGATGTCTTCTAAAAGTCAGATAGTTGTTTATTTCCTTGACATCTGATGGGAGGGCATTCCACTTTCAATGTAACAAGTATTGTGGAGATAATGACGTTATAAGAATATATATGGAGTACTGAAACAGATGCAGTAGAAAAGATTTAATAATGGAATCCATGGAGGGGAAGGTGGGAAGTCCAGAGATTCAGAGGAATCTCTTAATTATGGATATGTGTTATGTTATTTTTTCATAATTTTATACTTGTAAAATAAAACAAAAATCATTTCATAAGCAAAACAGAACTTTCAAATATTGTCAGGAAAAAAATTCTCTGAAAAAATTCAACACAGCTCTATACAGTATTATTATTAGTTGCTCATAGAATTGGAGAGTTGGAAGGCACCCCGAGCATCTTCCAGCCCTATGCAATGCAGGACTAGGCAGCTGTCCCCCGCATACGGGGATCGAACCTGCAACCTTGGCGTTATCAGCACCAGGCTCTAACCAGCTGACCTCTCAGTTTAGAAATGGTCTTTAATAAATAAATATGCATGTCCAATGTTGCCCAGCTCCATATAATTATATTTTCTCCATTCTTGAAACTTGGCATGGACATTTCATACTAGGGGCAAGGTGTATTGGCTTAGCTCCTTCCAGCCAGTAATTTGGCTGTCACAAGATTGGCTATCCTAATATATATATATATATTTAATATTGTACTTAATGCTGTATTTATAAATTGGTATGACTGGCCCTGGTACCTTAGGGTGAAGGAAAGGGGATAAATCAAACAATAATAGCAACAATGTGATGAGTTTCATAGGCCTAACAAGTGCCTCAGCTACTCATGGCCAAAAAGTTAAATTATTCATTTCCTATTGCTCAAAAGGATGATAAAAAGTGGGCTTATTCTCTCACTAGCTGCTTGTAAGATTGTAGGGATTTTGAGAAGCTAGTCTTATGTGCACCTTGGTTAAAATATCACAATGTATAATAGGAAAAGTGGAGTATGAAACATAATGTTAGCACTAGAATAGACACCATCAAGGTTTCCGTGCCTTGTGCCTTTGGAAAAGAGGCCACAAAGCATTGAGAGGGATAAAATATATACATAGTGATAATTGGAACTGGTCTGTCCTTTGAAATCTGAAACAGAAATGAATTGCTTAACATTTTGGAGGATTTTTATAGCCGAAATGAAGGAAACCGCATTAGAGTGGAAAGCCTAGAGACAAAGAGCTATTAAGATTGGAGGCTAACGTATGTGGGTCACTGGAATCAGGAATTTATCTTGTTTCATAATTGGAGCCAGGGTTCCTCTCCACTGCATCATTTGTCACAGATCTGTAAATCATTTGTAAAGAATAAAACTATTATCGGACAGCACAAGAGGTCATTGGATTGCTGCTCATATCCATGGCACAAGATTTGGGAATAAATGTGCAAAACCACTGTGGCCCAAATTGGACTGCGGCTCTAATTGCCTGTGATAAAGTAGGGCAGTGATTGGGAATGTATTAATAGGCCCAACAGATATTGAACTCGCTGGCATAGTTTTCAGACAAGATGTGTTCACAAAATTGATTTCTTTTCTTTTCTTTTTTTGGTGGTTAAAAATGTAGAAGAATGCATGTCTACTCTGTCTGCTGCCTTGTTATATTTTTCCAACAAAGGAATCCATGTTCAAGGAACCATGCACTGTTGTTGATATATTTATTTTTAAGATCTCACCTGCAAAATAGTTGGCATTTGATGAAGAGTAAGACATGTGTATTGTTAAATCATTTGCTGATGATAACACACTCCAGAAAACTCAGTGCTGTGCCATTGTAGGTGCTGCCACTGAAAGAGATATAAAAATTATCCCTCAAAATGCAGATTTATTTAAATAGGGAAATGGGTTAAAAATTGATCTGCAACCATCTCCAACAATGTACCATGCAATTTGTCATCTAATTTGTATAATTTTAGAGCCGCCTTTGTGTGACACTTGGTCTGATTCATGTTAATATATTAAATTAAAAATTGCAGTCTATTGCTTTGGGATTATGTATAACTCTTAGGTCAAATGAATGAATGAATCCATGGCAATTACACGAAACTCTTTAAAACTGTAAGGCATTGACTATATTTTAATTCATTGTCGGGATAAAATAACCCTAAAAGTATACAAATTGAAGGCTGAAGGAGAAAAACAATAACACTTTTGGTTTCTTCAAACCATGCATGGTGTAAGAGTGCCATCTGCAGGGTCTTTTTTTAAAAAAATGTCTCTTGTCTCCCTAAATTCTTGGCTCCCATAAAGAAATACTGCTTAAAGATTAATGGTGTTTACTTGTCTGGTTGCCCAGTGTTTGTCATTTTATATGTCTAATCTTACTAGTCCCTGTGAAAGAGACTTCATTTCTTTTCCCATTCTTTCACATTAAGGCCTTTGGTCTGCTCTGCTGTTTCCAGGCACATAATTTGGAGTTTCACACACACTAGAAGCAACATTTTCTCATTACAATTCTGAAAGGGTGATATGCTGCACTATGTTCCAACAATACTGAGTGTGAAAACATTAATCCCTTGGCTTTTTTTCTAAGTACCTGCGACTGTGTAAAGCAAAGAGCGAGGGATTGATTTAGGATTGCCATGTTCTAGCTCTCCAATCAATGGCCGAGTTTGGATATTATGCCAATTTGCCTAATCACTGCATCTCAACAACCTTAGATGTCAAATTGTCTGCCAGAGGGTCTGTTTCTGCTCTTGGCAACTACTTTGAAAACTTGGAGAATAATCGTCTAAAGAAGTATTTTTATATCTGACAGGAACACTGAAACAAAATTAACAACACACAATTAACGTACTAAACACAGTGCAAACTTTTCTTCGCCAGTTTTAGGGCATAAAAGCAGCCCTCCTCCTTTCCCCCCAGCTGTGTACGTGGTACTTTAGGATTCAGGATTAAAAATCATTTTGAGGGTAATGGGAACTGGGGTTAGGCAGGAGAAGTCTTGTTATTCACTGGCTTAAAGACTGGGCTCACCTGAAATCTCTGAACAGGATCAGAGATTCCCCTCCCTTGCAATGGTTTATTTTAAGAACCCAATTAAAGTGTTGGAAGCAGAAGAGCTAGGCAGAGTGCTAGCACACCTGATTTTTCCTTCCCCTCAGCTAAAGTTTTCAGAAGAACATAAGCTGAGTGCTGATTGACAAGGAAGGGAGTTCAGAAAATGTACATTTCATCTTCTTGTTGGTTAGTACATGCATAGACTTGTAATTGTTAGGCAGCCCAGCTCCTCGGTTCACTTTGGGCATAACTTTTGGTTTCCCCTGAGGTGGAGGTGAGAGTTGCCAGTAGGAAACAATAGGGAATTGGGGGTTTTAATAAACACAAACAAACAGAGAAAGCAAAACAAAAGCACAGCATGTCTACATGTATGCTTCTTCATGCATTTGAACACTGATTTTGGGCTGAGCAGGAACTGAGGAAGCGGTTTATGCAATTGGGCAGACGTTTGCTGCAAGCTGAAGGGTGTTTTATATGGCAGACTTTGGGCTCGAAATCCAAGCCAGCCTCAGTCTCACATATGACCTGCAATAGTAACAGTGGACTATTTTGCAGGGCTGTTGTTAAGTCACTCTATCTCAGCCACAGGTGACCCTCCTTTGCAATCTGCATGTGTGTGCCAACACTGGTGGCAGGAGAATTATCTTCAGATGCTTAAGCATGGAATAAAAATAACATTTCCTATACAAAAATAAAAATGCCCTGAGTCAGAAAGAGTAGAATTTCAGGTTGATTGTGTTTTATTTGTTTGTTTATTTATTTTATTGGTTTTTTTATATCACCTTTTTCTCTGAGGAGCTCAAGGTGGCAGGCATGGTTCTCCTCCCCCTCATTTAAACCCCACAAGACTCACGTGGGGTAGGTTAAGCTGAGAGGAAGTGGCTGACCCTAGGTCACCCAGTGAGCTATATGGCTGAGTGGAAACCCTCCTTGTTGCTGTCCAGTTTGCAAAGAAAGCACCCCAGGAATTTTTGCTCCATTTCACCCCCTCCAAACAGTGGAGTCAAACTGAGAAGAATATTTCAACCCGGAGTTATACAGGGTATGATACGTTCCCACATATGTCAATCATAGTGGTGGCTTCCCTTATTGGTATAGAACCATGGCTCCCAAACTTACCCCGCCCCCATGGACCACTTGGAAATTGCTGGTGGCCCTGGAGGACCACAACTGAGACTTTGCTGCCTGTTGCAGCAATCTGGATCCTCTGTGGTAGATGCTTTCTTTCTTCCTTTAAAAAAAGCAAGTTTCTTGCCTTTGTGGCAAGTATGTTTCAAAGGGCATGGTGGTGGATATCTCTACTGGAATTTGGGAAGGCGGAGGGAAGTGTTTCTGAATACAATTCCCCAGAGCTGGAGGTGGGATTTCTGTTCCCTGCACAGCAAAAGACCCTGTGATATTAATCAGAAAAGAGGGAGGAAGGGAGTGTGACTTATGTGCCTTGATCTTATCACAGCTGACTTACCACAGTATTATTGCTACCATTAGATAAAATTATCTTTTCACTGCCGTTAAGTCTCCACAGTGAAAACTATTGTGCGGGGGGGGGGGGAGTAAGAGTGATGTATAACAATGCTAGAATAGTTTAACACACACAGCAATTAAAATTAAGTATCTTAAAAAATACCCATCATCATAGAAATGAAGGATGGGCTCAGATCTTATTTGTGACTTATATGTATGATTCACATATTTTTGCCTCTAGGGTGGCGGTGTATGAGTGAACGGCTAGGAAATGAGGTTCAAAGGGAAGTTAAGTCTGGGCGATTTGGGCAAGGAGGGCTCAGTATTGTCCATTAGGGAGAGGAATGTGCTGGGACATGGGTCAAATTAGGGGCAGGAGCTCTCTCTGAAAAACAGAGAGAGAGGTTGCTAAGTGACTATTGACCTAGATGAGAGACCTGCTTTCTGGGTTGAGATTCTAATTTATGTGATAGAGTTGGACAGAGGAGATCCTTTTCCTCATGCATATGATGTCAGAAGTTGGATGGTGAAATATACTCAGAGTTGCAAAGTGATTTCATGCTCTTTATTCAGCTCATAGTGGTGAGGAGGAATGAATGAAAGTCCCCTCAAAGTATCTGCCTTATATACATTATTTACACAATGGGCTGCACATGATTGGCTAATTCCGGAATTCTACTGTAAGCCAATCAGGTTGTGGATTCACTTCTATCTAGAGCATGATTGGGTGGTTCCTGCCAACCAATCATACTGCTGCATTTTTCTAGGACCTATCAGACTGCTGCATTCTGAATCCTATTGTTCTAGGACCAGACTGCTGCCTTTTGGATCCTATTGTTCTAGGACCAATCAGACTGCTGCAGTTTGGATCCTATTCAACTCAGTACATAACAGATGGGTTCTCCACAAAGAGGCCAGCTTTTGTGCTGTCTCCTCATGCAAGGGAGAAAACAGCATCAATTTGTTCATCACACAGGTGAGCAGAATGAAGGAAGTGGAGCACAGGGGTAGGCTCCACAGAAAGCATATGCGTGAGACAAGTGCAGTTTAGATCTTTTCTTTTCTGCATCTGTGTCAATATGGCCCTTAAAAGCACAAGGGCAGGCCCTGTTCCAGACTAGCTGAGATAAAAGAATAGAGACAAAGTGCAGGGCCTTTTTAGTGAAGACAACTATGTTGTGGAATTATTTCTACACAGAAACTAACCTGGGAAGTTCCCTAGAGACTTTTAGCTGGTTGGCCAAGACGTTGCCATTTTTATTTGGTTGTTTTATTTGATACTCTATTGACCTTATTATTTATGAGCCGCCCAAATTTGGCATTTACATTTTTAAGAAATAATTTTAGAAACAACACTACTCTCAACACTCTGCTTCCATGACTTATTTGGACTACAGTCATACCTTGGGTTACGAATGCTGTGGGTTGCACATTTTCAGGTTATAGATGCTCCGAACCCAGGAATACTGGAACAGGTACTTCCATGCGCTCGCACATGCACAGAAGCACTAAATCACGCTTTGCGCAGAAGTGCTGAATCGTGTCATGCCTGTGAGCAGATGTGGCGCTGCGGGTTATGAACGCTGTGAGTTGCGAACATGCCTCCCACACGGATCACGTTCACAACCTGAGATTCCACTGTATTCATAACTCATTCCATAAATAATCAATATTAATCTGGGTTGTGTAACACAAAACAGCTTTCACTATATCACTTTGCGGTAGGGAAAGTGCATGCAGATCATGTGGCAATCAGCACATCTGACAAACATGAGAAAGAATTACTGGCATTGTAGCTAACAGAAACAGTGCTCTGGCTGCGGCAGATGCACCATGTTAGCTTCCTGGTAAGGTGGGTCCTTAGTGCTTACTGGGAAAGAGGAAGAGGCAGCAGCAGGGAGATTTAGTGGAAAGGCACAGGCGGAGCCAATCCAGAATTACTGCATTCCACTTTTTGCTCTGAGCCAACCTCCTTGCCCAGTGAACCACCCTCCCAGTAAACCACCTGCTGGAGTGCTAGCATAGTGGGTCTGCCCCACCTTGCAAGCCACTTCTTTACCATTCTATCCATGGCAAGTTGGGTGTCCATGGACTTGACCTACATTGTAGTATAAAGGTGAGGTCTACCATGTTTTCCTGCATGGAAGTGATATGCATGAAAAGCCACTTGGGGGGAAGCAAAGAGCAGAGGCGGTTTTAGGGTGGCATGTCTGGCACAATGGCAATGGGAGGTGCAACCGGTGAGGCAGGACTGAGTGCCGTGCTTCAGGGTGCCACAACAATGCTGCAGAATGGAACGCGAGAGGCAGGGGGCACCAGTTTTTAGTGTCACATTGAAATTTGAGAGCCCAAAGTCCATCACTGCAAAGAGGATTTGTGCACAGGTCAGCCAAAGGTGTCCCCGTCAGCCTTGCTTGGTGTCCTGCTGCATCAAGCCCTTTCTTTGTTTTCCTTAGTGTCCTTTCCTTCTTTCTTTTCTTTATTTTTGGAGCCCCAGACAGGCAGCGAACACAAGTTTCTGCAAGGCCATCACAGAAGATGCTGTGTTTGTTTCAGAGAGTGGGAGAGAAATACAGAGTGAACGGTAGGCTAAAAGGGAGTCAGTTTATGGGGTGTAGTGAAGTAGTCTTGTATGAGCGTGTACATCGCTTGCTTCCACATAGCCTCAAATTGTAAAATCATGAATAATATTATGAAAACACTTTGCTTCCCTTGTACTCCTCTCCTCCAAAAGGAAGCCAAACCCACTTGTTGCTTTCCCTAGAACTTCTCACCCCATAGGGAAGTACAGAGGGTGTTATAATGTTAAATTACTCATTGTGCATCCAACTGAATTAGCAGGCGGAATGTTGGCCCCCCAAAAAGCTGAACTTTGGTATTACAGAAAATGACACAATGAAGATTTACCGCCAGCAAGTAGTGACCTTAACACCGCTAATCGAAGTGGGTTCTCTGAATACCTGCAAACAGCAATTATAGTGGAAATATCTCCCATATAAATTCAGGAAGGATTCGCGGCCATTTGCCAAGAAGATAACAAGGTATAATTAAATGCTTATAATCAAAAGGATATCTTTACCACCGAGAGAACATTTAAAATATTTTTCCTACACCCAGGTATTTAAGGAGACACTGAGCAAGAGCATGTATCTCTTGCTTAAAATATTCCTAAAACATCTCAGTGGAGACCAGGGATTAAAATAGGCGTCTCGATGGTAGCAGCCTGGTAATAAATGTATAATGCATATCCTTATGGATATAAAACCATAGGAACTTGTGCAAGGGCGATAATTATACTTTGATTAAATCTCAGATTTATATTATTACTTGCCCCACAACCACCATAACACTATGACATTAACTAATTTATTACCTAGTCCTATAAACGACTGTGAATGACAGCTCCTCTTCATTTTAAAAACAAATCAGAATCACTACATATATATTATTATTATTATGATACAGCAGATTTTGGTCAGCTATGGTTGAAAGATACCCCACCCCCCCCCAAAAAAATGTATACTCCACTTGATTGATCACCAGAGGTATTCAAGAAATCTCTCAGTAATCTGACATTAACCCTGTTCAGGTTTTCCTCATCAAATGAAGAACACGGCTGCAGCAGGGCTGTGCTTTTAGTTCTGCCTCTGAAGTCAAGTGACTTAATGGTCAGCCCCTTATATGTTCGGGGTGAATATTTGCCCTGTGGAGCCTTTAATTCTGTCCTGAATTAAAAGCCAGAACCTCCACAAATATGGGGGGGGGGACCCTATTGCTATTTTTCAAAAAGTGAAAATCCATACAAAATTTTGTTGAGCTTCACCCCCCCCCCAAAAAAACCACTATTTGTTAAGGAAATGGGTTGCCACACAGCTGGGTTGTCCTGGAAAATTGTGTGATTTTTGGAAATTCCACCTCTGGTATGTTGGTAACTTTTGAATAGGGATACTTTTAAAGCGCAATGGATTTTCACATGGCAGGCAGGCAGGAGTTCAATGGGAACATTCACTTCTCTGGGGCAGTTCTTCAGATATTTAGGTATTGTTCCAATATTAGACAGAACACTATTCTCTAGACTTGACAGAACACTGGTAAGCCCATACCTTTTTTTAAAAAAAAGTCCTTTGCAAGGTACTTCTCCTCATCCTTCTCCTTTACATTATGGTTTAAAACCTTCTCCTACTCAGGTTTAAGGGTTGCGGGTGGCGCTGTGGGTAAAACCTCAGCGCCTAGGACTTGCCGATCACATGGTCGGGAGTTTGAATCCCCGCGGCGGGGTGCGCTCCCGTTGCTCGGTCCCAGCGCCTGCCAACCTAGCAGTTCAAAAGCACCCTCGGGTGCAAGTAGATAAATAGGTACCGCTTTATAGCGGGAAGGTAAACGGCATTCCGTGTGCTGCGCTGGCTCGCCAGATGCAGCTTGTCACGCTGGCCACGTGGCTCCCGGCCTCTAGAGTGAGATGAGCGCACAACCCTAGAGTCTGTCAAGACTGGCCCGTACGGGCAGGGGTACCTTTACCTTTACCTTTACTCAGGTTTAAACAGTGGGGAAGAAAATAGATTAGAAAGGGGCTAGGGAAAGAAGAGGAGAGCAAATCAGGGTATTGCACCAAATGTTACAGGGAATGTGTGACCTGTAGGTCTGGTTATAATAGTGAACTGACACCACACCAGAAAGAAGCATCACACCAACTTCTGGATCTTTCTTTGATTAAGGCTCAGTTGTATGTCCCCCCCCCCCCCATAAATTGATGGTCTTTTAGAGTTTGTTAAGTACTCAATGCACTGAGCACCCTGTGTCAAAATAATATAGTATTTACATAAATTTACTATTAATCGTTTTTTTCTGCTTTATGATTTCGTCAAAGCTACTTCTTTTACAACAGTGTAAGGGCTAGAGTACTTATCAGTACCGGTATATTTATAAAGCAATTATTGGAACACTGGTACTTAGAGCTCTGATGTGAAATCTTGGCTATACTACTGAAATCAGTATAGGCTTTATCTGAATTGTTTGCCAATAGATGTAAGACAAACACTGGAGAGCCAGTGTGGTATAGTGGTTAAGAGCAGTAGTCTCGTAATCTGGTGAACCGGGTTCGCGTCCCCACTCCTCCACATGCAGCTGCTGGGTGACCTTGGGCTAGTCACACTTCTCTGAAGTTTCTCAGCCCCACTCACCTCACAGAGTGTTTGTTGTGGGGGAGGAAGGGAAAGGAGAATGTTAGCCGCTTTGAGACTCCTGAAGGGGAGTGAAAGGCGGGATATCAAATCCAAACTCCTCCTCCTCTTCTTCTTCTTCTTCTTCTTCTTCTTCTTCTTCTTCAAACAAACCCAAACAAAATTTCAGGTAAATGTGAATTGATACATATTTAATATCTTTGAATTCCGCACACCCATTCAATGCCCCTTTGCTCAAGCCAACATGAGGCTTACTGAATATGTGGAATAATGTTGGTGGGGTCCCCATCAGTGGGGAACTGCAGAAAGCCCCCAAATAGGGCATTCCATTTGTGGGGAGGCACTGAGCTGGCCTGGAATCTGCCACATCTCAAACTGATCCTACTCTCATCACTTCATGGCCTTCAGTCCATTCTGGGCCTGATCGCTGCACCAGTTCCAGGTTGGCACAGCAATTTGCCTGTCCCCCTTCCACCCTGAACTTTGTGCCTGATGGGAATCCAGATGTGGCAGCAGCTTTGCACCTATGGATGGAGAAGACACTCTTTCTTACATAGGGTTGCTAAAACTAGGGCTGGATGAGATGGGTGACTGAGCCTTGCTACCCCATTTATAGCTGGCAATGTGTGTGTGTTTTGGAGGGAAGGTGATAATTTTTTATTGCGTTGGGGAATAATTATTTGAATTGTTTTGACTGACTGTAGGGACAGGTTGTGGCACTTTCATGTTCCCTTCCCCACCTTTTTATGTAGGCAGAAGAAATGTAGTTTTGATACTGCAGTAAAGGTAAAGGTAAAGGGACCCCTGACCATTAGGTCCAGTCGTGGCTGACTCTGGGGTTGCGGCGCTCATCTCGCTTTATTGGCTGAGGGAGCCAGCGTACAGCTTCCGGGTCATGTGGCCAGCATGACTGGCGAACCAGAGCAGCGCACGGAAACGCAGTTTACCTTCCCGTCGGAGCGGTACCTATTTATCTACTTGCACTTTGACATGCTTTCAAACTGCTTTTTTTAAATACTATTTTTTATTAATTTTCCAACACGAATAAACAATCATATCAAAATTTCCACAAATTTAACCCTGTTTGGACTTCCTTCAGCTTCTCTGACAATCATCCATATTTACCTCTCAGTTACACATTTCTTCTGTTTATATTGCCATTAACCTTCCCTCCCACTTCTATTTCTTTCTAACAATATAATCATTTTGGAAACTGTTGCTAAACCACCCGAATTACATCTTGCCTATCTACTCCAGGACATTGACTCTTATAGAACATTACAGGTTGCCAGATTCCTGAATTCAGTTCTTTCATATAAAAGACTTCATGGAATGCTGCATGACTATTAAAAATCTAGTAAACTCTATCCACCATCCTTATATTCAAGGCTACAATATGGTATATCTAGAGATGGTACGTAACGTGAAGGAGATTATGCGTTGAAATATTTTAGTTGATATTTTAGAATGTAAAATGCTATTTTATTTATTGATTGGTTTTACCCTGTGGGCTTATAGCCGAATAAAGTATCTGATTCTAACAATATATCTCAATTTTCACAGTGCTTCTTGAAACCCCACTAGCGTTGTTTGCACATCACACGTTCTTTTCAGATATTCAACAAATTTCCCCCAGTCCTCGATGAACTTTTGGTCTCGAAGATATCTAATTTTCCCCGTTAATCTCTCCAGTTCTGCATAGTCTGTCAGCTTCAGTCTCCATTCTTCTACTGTCGGTATTTCCTCTTGTTTCCATTTCTGGGCCAGTAGGATTGTTGCTGCTGTAACTGCATATTGGAAAAGTTTAAAGTCCTTTCTTCTTATTTCCTTTCCTGTAATCCCTAAAAGAAAAATCTCTGGTTTCTTTACAAATGTACATTTTAACATCTTTTTCATTTCATTGTATATCATCTCCCAAAATCCCTTCACTTTCTTACATTCCCACCACAGACGTGCTTTCAAACTGCTAGGTTGGCAGGAGCAGGGAGCGAGCAACGGGAGCTCACCCCGTCGCGAGGATTCGAACCGCCGACCTTCCGATCGGCAAACCCTGGGCTCAGTGGTTTAACCCACAGCACCACCCGCATCCCTTGCGCCACCCGCAGTAGCCGCTGCAAAAGCAGGAGCAATGAAACTCTTCTTGCTAACCACCAGCTGGCATCTGGTATCTCTCCTCTGCAGAATGAAGTGTGCTAACATCCTTCCAGAACAGGGGTACTCAATGGGCTGCCCTCCAGGTGTTGCTGAATACCAGCTGTCATCAGCCCAGGTAATGTGGGCAATGGACAGAGATAATGGGAGTAGCAGCTGCTGAAAAGAGGTTTGCTGCCATCACAAACAAGAGGCAAACCTGCATTCTTTTTACCTGTTTAAAAAAAGAGGGGGGTGGAGAGACGTTGCTGCTGATATTCTGTGTGGATGTGTGCATGATGCGTTTTTCTCAGGTGAACCCACAACATGTGTTCCTTGCGCCCATCCATACGAATGCAAAGTCATGAACATCAAGGCACCATACAGTCACCTGCTGAAGTAGATTTTGAAGAAATCTTGCAGGCAATTAGGTTTGTTTGTTTTTTCCTGGCATAACCTCAGAAAAGCCAAGGGCCTCTTGTTTCAATTCATAAGGGCAGCCTGTTGAGTAATAAAGGAACCCAGCATGCATCAAAAGGGGTACAGCTTTTAGGAAAGAGTAATAGCAGTGGGGAGTGGGCTCCGTGATGGTCCTTGCTGCTTCAGGCATGTCCCTGTTTTCATCAGCGAAATACTGGAAGATGTGAGATTGCCATGATTGCTTAGTTCACATGCTATCTTGAAAAGGGGCAGCCCAGGAGGAGCCTCCGCATAACTGATACTAATTTCAAGAGTTGAGAGAGCATTAAAAGCACTGTTGGTAGGAGCAGGGATTAAGAGACAGCCCTTGCTAGCAGTGCTAGCACACCTCAGGTCTTCAATTGCTGCACGGGGCAAAAAAAGTGAGGGCCCATTCCAAGATTAGCATTCTTTTCTCGCTCCCTTCAAATGTCCGTTTGTTCTATATAAACAGAATTACTTTGAGAAAACTAGTCTTATCCACATTTGTGTCGCATCCACCAAGCACATTCTCAAGCAAACACTTTTCAATTCATTAACCATTGTAAGATTTCATAATAAGTAGCACCCTAGTCTGGTTTGATAAGAACAGAAGAATGTAGAAAAGCCACATTCCTTATTGTCATGGAAATTGCATTGGAGAAAGGTGGATAGTTAGCTATTGACATTGTTTCTTAATTCCTATTTCTTGAAAAGAATAGGTGGCTTTATGCCGTTAATCTTTCTATTCATTAAATGAGCATTGTTTTAATTGCAGAGTTGGATTGAAAGCTGATCTGTAATTTCAAAGTAATAATATTTTGCCTCTCCCACTTTCTCTTGTCAAGAATGTCTTTTCTTCTTGAAAAATCCCTCCATTAACTTTCCATTTTTTCCAGTTTAATCTATTAAATGTAGTAACTTCAGCTCTTTGAAAATAGAGTTGCCAACTTTTCTTTTCTTTTTTACTATTTTTGTGCCTGTAAGGGTAGACAGATAGGCAGAAATTAAGCAGGTGTTTAATTAGGTACTTAATATCTTCATGTCCCCTGCTTTTAAAGGTATGGGCACACAACCATTTTTGAAAATGGATTTCTGTATCTTTTTTTATTTTGTCCGAGACCTCTTAGGACAAATCCATACATCCTTACAGAAAAGCACATCTTTTAGAGGAGATTCTAAGCTTGTTATTAGAAATCTCTGAAACACTTTCATTTCATGAGTGTATATACTGTATCCATATACAAGGACCAAATTAAGAGTGTTAGTAAAAACAGAGGATAAATAATTCAGGTCATGTCCACACCACACACAGGTAATGCACATTTAAAGCACATGGTGCCCCCCCCCAAAGAATCATGGGATATGTCTTTTATCCCTCACAGAGTTACGATTCCCAGCCGCCTTAACAGACTACAGCATCCAGGATTTTTTGTGGAAAACAACATGCTTTCAATGTGGCAACAACAACAACAACAAACACAACAAACAACAACAGCAACAGCAGCAGCAATGCAACACACAGACAGCCTTGGATGTATGCCTGTGGTTGGACTGAGCCAGGGTCATGGGTAGAGCATTGACCTTGAACTGCGTGCATCTAACAACAACAACAACTTATTATTTATACCCCGCCCATCTGGCTGGGTTTCCCCAGCCACTCTGGGCAGCTTCCAACAAAATATTAAAATACAATAGTCCTTCAGATATTAAAAGCTTCCCTAAACAGGGCTACCTTCAGATGTCTTCTAAAAGTCCGGTAGTTGTTTTTTCCTTTGACATCTGGTGGGAGGGTGTTCCATAGGGCGGGTGCCACTACCGAGAAGGCCCTCTGCCTGGTTCCCTGTAACTTGGCTTCTCGCAGTGAGGGAACTGCCAGAAGGCCCTCGGCGCTGGACCTCAGTGTTTGGGCAGAACAATGGGGGTGGAGATGCTCCTTTAGGTATACTAGGCCGAGGCCATTTAGGGCTTTAAAGGTTAGCACCAACTAACTAATGTAATTTAATTCAGATCTCTGGACTCTACCTGACCATGATTTGCACTGAGTGACCTTGAACCAGTCCGCTGTGTGCTGTGGTAGATGGGATAGATCTGCAAAATAATGTTGTGGTATCTTTTAAGGATCACTTCTTACAAGA
Organism: Podarcis tiliguerta; assembly: GCF_965153285.1. Classification (NCBI taxonomy): domain Eukaryota; kingdom Metazoa; phylum Chordata; class Lepidosauria; order Squamata; family Lacertidae; genus Podarcis; species Podarcis tiliguerta. Next base: position 96,400,285 of record NC_139537.1, on the reverse strand, counting down.
AAATGTAAGCTGTGAGTCTGCTGCTAGCCTTTACATTTATGAAATAATAATAATTTAGAGCACCTAACGTTTAAAAAACATCAAATCTGTATATAATAAAAAATAACATAAAACGTGTTGTAAGAACAGTAAAATACAGCTGTACAGGTACAAAAATGAAATTGTAGGCTTTCTTGTTTTGTTCTTGTTGATGTTTCATCCTTTCGGTGTCCAAATAAAGTTACCGTATTTTTCGCTCTATAAGATGCACTAGACCACAAGACGCACCTAGTTTTTGGCAGAGGAAAACAAGAAAAAAAAAATCTGAATCTCAGAAGCCAGAACAGCAAGAGGGATCGCTGCACAGTGAAAGCAGCGATCCCTCTTGCTGTTCTGTCTTCTGGGATAGCTGTGCAGCCTGCATTTGCTCCATATGACGCACACACATTTCCCCTTACTTTTTAGGAGGGAAAAAGTGAGTCTTATAGAGCAAAAAATACGGTAATTGAGATCTTCTCCTGCCCTTGGTGTGAAGTCTACCTCTCTCTGCAACCAAGTCCCATCATGAGTTGGGGGTGGGCAGATTGTCTGCTCAAGGGAAGAAGCCGTCCCTGTTCCCAGGTTGGGAACACTTTTGGAATTGCAAAGCCAGATTCATCTAGCAAATTCCACACATGCCAAAATAAAATGAGAAAGTTCACCAGAGGTACCATGTCTTATGGAAAAAATCTTTAGCTTCCAGCTCTTGAATATTGCAGAGGAAGGGATTAAGGAAAAAGCAGTTGTGGCATAACAAGGTTAAACAAAAACACAGGATATCCTTTCCTATTATTGATGTCTGTTTGGCATGGAAGAAGATGTAGAACAGGGGAAGAAAAAAAACGTAGAACAGGGGAAGCAACATCTGTATTGCAACAAATGAAACACATAAAGGCAGCATCAATGCAACTCCTAGGAGAGGTGGTCAAAAAACCCTGTAACTCCAGCAGGCCAAAATTACACCTATCAAAAGTGAAAGGGAGCTCAGACAGGGCTTTCTATGTACCAAGAAATGGCAATGCTGTAAAGAGCCACACTGCAAAGTCGCTTATCTGTTGAAACAGAAGTTTGAAATTGTTCAGCTCAGCAGAACAGTGGCCCTGATGTGTTCATGCAATTCTGCAACACAAACAGAACGTTTCTAAATTAAATCCATCTCTTAACTCAACAATGTTTCCACTGTCAACATTGAACCATAACTCAGTGTAAACACAACCACTGATTTGATTTCAATATGTTTTGTTTTGATGGTGTTGATTTACCTGTCTTTGACACTTTCGTCCCTTTTCTGCTTCTTCTTCTTTATATAAGCATCTTCATCAAAATGGCTTGAGATGAGAAAACCATTAATCCCACATGTAACTCACACTAGTGACAATACTGAGCTTTAAAGTGGTGTGTTTCATATACTTTATCTCGGTTATTTTTAAAACAACCCTGTTGTGTAGGCCTATATTATTACCCCAGTCATTTAGATGGGAGATGGGAGTAATCAATTGTACTGCACAGATTGCAATAATTATTTTTTATTGCGTATTTGGGGAATTAATTTTAAGTCAGATGCAGCAAAGTTGTTGAAGAAGATTGCTGTACAAATGCATCCTGTAATTTTAATTTGGAATTTTAAATACACAGTGTTAAATTAAACTAAATTTACAATATAGGGCAGATGGTAGATGAGATTTAAGATGTGCTATCTCTAAAAAAAAAAATTAATATATGGAATCAAAGTGTGGCAAGATTTCAAAGTTATTACAATAAAAAATTGCACACTGATAATTAGAAAGAAATGGTTTTTTTGTTTGAAATTATGACTCCTAAAATCTATTTGTCTGCTTCCAGTCAAATAGCTAATCTTCAAAATATAAATTCAGAGGGGTAGCCAGTTCGTCTATTAGAAAATGTAAAAAGAATATTGTACTTCTTCCATTTTACAACCTTTTAGTCTACATTTTCCTCAACATCTTTTCATTTCTCTTTCCATTTATCGGAGAGACAAAGAAGAAGGGTCCCTTCAGACATATTTTTTATTGTGAATTCATGTTTATTTGTGCTTGTGATGGTATCAGGGCAGTATAAAGTGATTCTTCTTTCAATACTGTTTGTGCCTGCCAAAGCTGTGATGCAGTCATAAGGCTTCATTGCCAATCTGTGCATGTCCTGTAACTTCCTCATAAAATCCTGTAACCTTTTCCTATCATAAATGTTCAAGAATTCAGGGGTTCCAGTACTTATCCATGGTTTGGTTTCTTTGGAATGAAGGTCACTGGAGACTCTGGTGTCTTTAGGATATATGGTTTTATTTACACATAGATACATAATGAGCTTTTGATTTATGGTGCTAGAGGAGACTCTTGAGAGCCCCGTGGACTGCAAGAAGATCAAACCTGGGAGGACAGATCGTGAAGCTGAGGCTCCAATACTTTGGCCACCTCATGAGAAGAGAAGACTCCTTGGAAAAGACCCTGATGTTGGGAAAGATGGAGGGCAGAAGGAGAAGGGGACGACAGAGGACGAGATGGTTGGACAGTGTTCTCGAAGCTACAAACATGAGTTTGACCAAATTGTGGGAGGCAGTGGAAGACAGGAGTGCCTGGTGTGTTCTGGTCCATGGGGTCACGAAGAGTTTAACATGACTAAATGACTAAACAACAACAACATAATGAGCATACATATGATGGTAGGGCTTGCAACATTAACACTCCAACAAATCTTATTTCCCCTTTATTTTTATGGGGTGGGGGTCCCCAAAGCCATAGCTTTGGATTCAGCACAGAGAGCATGTTTCTGTGTCTCCCACCTCTAGCACAGGCAGATAAAGGCTAACTCCTGGTCTATTGTTCTCCTCTGGAAGCACCACCAGGTATCTGTTCTTGACCATCTCTTTAGACATGTAAATAGAGTGCTTGCAAGCATGGCTGGGGCCTTTAACTTAACCAAGAATCCAGTTTGATCACTCCAGCAGTCCCTTCTACTATAAACCCCCATTTTACAGATACAAAACCACAGGCTTGGTTGGGATCCATACCTAATCCAAATCAATCTCCAATCCTGTAGCACTATTCCCCCCCCCCCACACACACTTTTGTTGTACTGTACTTCAAGAGTGCCCCTGGGGATGGCAATAATACAGTAACAGTGGCTGTGTTACCGTGTAGATAAGGCAAGCAAAGTTTCTCAACAATGTTCCATGCATCCTTAAATATGCAATCTAAGTTTCACAAATGCCCTTTAAGAATAGGTTATTATGCCTAGGATATCATCTCCTGGAGAAAATCTGCTTATGAGTGGGGAAAAGGAAGACTAGAAATATGAGAACAGCTATAATGGTTTGATTCACAGGAATATGATAAGATCAAACCAAGCATGATTTTCTTTTCAGCCTCAAGACTTCAAGGAACAGTCTTGTAATAGGCATGTAAATGGAAGGGCACTGATTCGTACTAATGTAGACTGTGAAGTACTTTATAAACTACACATTTCTTCCTGAATTCTGAACTATTTGCTATTTGTGGCTTTAAATGAGCCCCTTCTTTCTAATAACATATGGTGATCGGTGGTTTTAAAATTGAAATCTATACTGGGGGAAAGGCAAGCACTAATCATAGCCTTGACTCTGCATTTAGTGACTGTGTGTGGTAATAATGCCCGATATGCTGATTAATTTGAAGACTAACTGAGGAATAATGGAGCAACTAATGGAAAATTGTTCCTCTGATATATATTTCCCATGAGCCCAAAGAAACAAGGAATGAAATACACCTGGTAGTTTATATTGTCTGAATCCAGGAACGAAAAAGAGGGAACATTATAAATGTGAGATCACTTATTAATTTATTTGCAGAACTGTATAGTTTTACAAGTTACAGATCAACATACTAATACACTGGTTTAGCCACAGACTCTGCTCACAATTTGCTAATTTGGAAAAAGGAAAAAAAAACCTTCTATGTTTTAGTGCATTCATTACATTTAGTAGCAAATAATTCTTGTGGGCTGCATTAAAGTGAAAGCAATTATTAATGAATTTAAAGTAAAATATTCTGGCCCTTGCCTCATTGGAAAGTAGTTAAGAAAGATATATTGGATTTCGGCATCTGGGACTGTCAACCACTGATTGGATTCCCTCCCCTTCCCACTAATATGAATGTGTGATTTTCAGATTGTGTGATTGCCAAAGCTAGCTCACAAAAGAAACTAACTTGGGGACTAATGGAAGAATCTTTTTTCATTGGAGCAAGGTGGGCATCAATTTAGTTGTTCGCTCTCATCGTAACAGGTGATTGCCACTGGCAAATTATACATTGGTGGCCATCTGTCTGATGCAAAACATCCAATCTAGTGTTGTAAACTATGGGCATGATCCATCCCAATGGGCAGAACCATGTTGGGACCCAGCATGTGCCCACCCACCTCCTTTCTTGGTGTGCATTATGGGACACACATCATACCAGCCAATACAGCAACAGAAGGGCAGCACACTACCTAGCAGGCAATTTTCTGCACGTTTTCTGATTCAGTCAATGCCTAGCTGGATCTCTGGGTTAGAGATGCAGTACTGGATGAGGAAACAGAAATGTATGCTAAGAATAGGAAGGGTTCCATTGAGGAAGACTCCGTTTTGCCTTGGGGTGAATCCTGTGTTTGCCGTCCAAAGAACTGGGTTTTTAATTATTTGTTTACAAAATCTAATTTGTAACCCACCCTTCCTTGAGTGAGCTCAGGGGAATGGCATAGGCTTGTCGCCTTTTACTTCCACAAAAATCCTGAGAGGTTGGTTAGGCTAAGTCGAGATCGACTCGGAGATCCAGGGACTGATTCTGGTCAATCGCAGGCTCCTCCTCCTCCTCCTTCCTCCTTCTGAAGCCGGCTTGCCTTCTTGGGGGTTAGAGCTTCGGTGGTGGGGTGAGGGGGACGTGGGGGAGGGGGGGCAGGAAATGAAACTCTCAGTGCCTGCTCACCCACTAGTTCAAATGCAATGAAAGGAATAAGAAATGAGCCCCCCCCCCAAAAAAAAAACAGCGAGGAAGGCAAAGAACAAAACACATGGGGGAAAGCCCCCTTGGCACTCCATGAGTTTGAGGGAGGAAAAGGCTTTAACACAACAACAGGAGGAAGAGAGGTGAAGGAAAGGCATAGGGATGCTGATACGAAGTCAGCTGCAATTTAAAGCAACAGTAGGGGAAAGACTGGCTCCTCAGATCTGTGTAAATTAATATAAAAATATAGTTTGACTTTTCTCATTTGTTTAGTTACTTGCTCATCTAACAACTATGTGGACTGTATCTGTGAAATGAAGATCCATTTATTTATTTACTTAAATGACTTTGGAGGGTGGTAGATCATTGCCAGTTTTTGATATTGGATTGTAAATCACACCCTACTCAAAGTTGGACATGCCTGGGCTAAGAGACAGGGAGTAGCTCACACAGGTAATCCAGTGAACTTCATGGCCAAGCAGAGATTAGAACCAGGTCTCTGCAATCTACATTCACTGCAACACCATCAGTTACATGCTCTCAACTGAGTAGGCGATGCATGTGTGAAACATTACTTGCATATAAACACCATGTTTCCATATAATAGCGCTCTAGCTATACCTGATCCAATGCATAATTTCAGAGTAAAAAAGACAAACAAATGGGGTGGCTGTGGGGGAGGGAAGAAGAGGTTTCCACATTGCAATAAAAGGTCTAAAACTTGCTCTCAGTTCCATGCCATTATGTGCTACAGAGATCATGATCATTAACATGCTTATTTTTGGGGGGAATGGGAATAGGATACAACTTTCAACTGTGAATCATGCAGAGTCCCTATTATATGGGCACTTACTCCCCTGTTTTCTAATGCAGCACTGAATTTTCACCTACTAATGAAACACCAGAGATGGAATATCTTATGCTGTTGAGCAGCAGCAAACCTATTTAAATCTGCAACTCTAATTTGCCAGCAATATTTTATACTTAATTTGCAGCAGTTCTATAAAGTTAAATTACAAGAAACCAACTTGCATTCCCCCCCCCCCTTTCTGTCTGGGAAATTATACTATTCATATGACTCCAAGCATGGCAGATTAAGCATCCCAGCTACACTGTGAAACTCATTAATACAGATAGTAAGCAAGAATTCAATTTTTCCCTGTATTTTCCATCATTCCTATATGTATATTTTATGGTATATTATTATCTCTATATCTTTTCTCATTTGCAGGAGTAAAAAATAATTTTAACAATGCCATTTTAAAATTAAAAACCTGCATATTGAGAGAAATTGCCAATGGGGAAAAATGAGTTTCAAGTAATTATTGGTGGCTTAAGAGTTCTTTGTATGCAATTTTTCATTTATACAACTGAAATGACATCTCCAACTTCTTTTATACCTGTGCCTGATATCTCTTTCTATTTCTTTTTCTCCTTGAAAATATGATTTTGTAGTTAGGAAATGCATTTAAGTTGTCATGCCATTTAAAAAATAAAGATGACCTGTTTCCATTTTGTCAGAAAAAGCATAAGGTTCAAATGTAGCTGCCATGACAGAAATGCAATTTGTGAAGAATAGCCTAAAAGATTATAAAAACTTTCACTTACGCTATGCCTCTGCTATTTGAGGCTATTTGTTCAAATTTTCACACTAGTGGATGATGCAGGGCATGTCATTGTGAAAAGATGAAGGGGAAAGAAAATGATAGCAATGAAGTGGAAACTCTGAGTTAGCCATTTATATGTTAAAAAGCTTTTTCACAACAACAAAATGAAGCTCTTGGCATTTTGTAGCTCTCTTTATAACAATTAGGGGTTCCTTCTGACATCACCTCAGCAGTATGGCAGCTGCTGCATGTTCCCTCTTTTTGTCAGAAACTGCTCCATGTGGTGAGCTCCATCACTACAACTGCTCAGGGCAGAACCGTCCAGACTGACTCTACCAACTGTTGTTGTTGTTGTTGTTGTCTTTCTGACCTGGGTTTCCTGACTCTGGGCTTCTACCCACAGCAAAGCCCAGACACTTTCCCACACTACTCTGCTCCCTCAAAAACTCAAGGTCACATGAAAGGTGTCACCAACATGACTTTTTTTTCATCTTTAGCATTGATTCAAGGTTGGTGACACTGGCATGAGAAGTAGATGTGATGCCAGCTCCTTCCATGTGAATTCTAATCTAAACATTGCAGTTGAACACAAATGTATAATCTCAATCCCAGTTGAAGGCTGAACCTTAGCTTAAAAAATTAAATCCAATTAGTCTTGCACATGAGCTGGCAACCCAGCATAAATTAAGATGGCCAAAAGGGGTGGCTGGTCTTCCCTCAGCCAGCAGTAGCCCCACTGCTGAATGGAGTTTGGATTCAGTGTGTCTGTACACCGGCTTGCTTTCCACCAGCTTCTTGAGCATAGGATTGTTCCCTAAGATTTCCATGGGGATCCAATTCATATGTGTATTCCTGTTGTTGACAATTTATCATATGGTGCCTGGCACAAGGCACATCTGATGAATTGCTGCTCAACACCCAGTTCAGTGTGCATCCACACATCTTTTTCTAGATCCTAGTGGTAGCATTCTCAAACCTGCTGCCACCCAGGACATTTATCTGTGACAGTGAGCATCCTTGCAACAGTACACAGTTTCCACACCTGGGGCAGAAGAAACATGGAAATTCACAACATCCCAAGACATGGACCTTGTCTGAAAGCTAAATGTCTACAGTAGGGCACACTCAAACAAAACTACACATGTTTAAAAATGTTTCTTCTGCCCCTTGAAATACAGATTGCATATTTTTAAATTGCTCTAAATAAATCTAAATGTTTTTCCCCCTTTGCTGTATTTCAGAGACGCCAAAAAAGATTAGTTACATCTAATTTAAATTGTGTGGAGTCTATAAATATCCCTAATTGGCATATTTAGTAGTATAACAATGGGAGCACCTGTTTGAAATAATCCGACCTACACAGTTAGTTGAGTTTTTATCCAGCCATTGGAAATATCATTCACAATTATAATAATCATGCTATAGAGACATGGAGACTCTAGCCCAAAAATGAATTATATGTAACATCTGTTCAAATTCACAAACTGAAAGCTGCAATGAACATAATATTATATATAAATGGACCCTTTAGTTCTCTGTATAAGAAGTGATCCTTTAAGCTATTTAACATCGCTACATAAAAGAATTCCCGCATGGTTTTTTTATACTTGTGGAAAGGGTACAATATACCATAGAAGACTAGCTTAAGCTCATCAACAGATTGATGAATTGAGGAGCAAATCTAGATTTGCTGACACTCTGGTCTTCATACATTATGTGTATTCCTAAGGCTTTTGTTCAGTTGAAAACACAATGTGTGACTAAAACAAGTATATTTTAAAAACACTGATTTTACCTCGGAATGTTCCGCACAGGAGGATTTAGCTCAGGAAAGTGGCAACTAAGGGGGAACTAGACTTATCCTTCTGATTGGTTGAAACATTGGGAATGGTGTGTGAAAATATTGTGTGTAAATCAAACTAGAAAATTTGGTAGGAAACTATGATTGTGGAGTCAGAGAGGCAGAGCTTGAAGCACTTCAAGGGGGAACTACAGCAGAAACAGAATCGAGGGATAAAGATTGATAAAACATTGGCTTAGTTAGGGAAACAGCCGAAAAAGGCATAGCTGGATCTGTTTATCTCTGTTTATTTTATTTTTAAAAATAAAATTATTTGTCTTATAGTAACTAGTCAAACTGTACAATTAGGTTTTTTTCTTTATTCCCCCCCAAAAAAAACTGTTCAAATGTTACTTTACTAAAACCTAAAGTAAAATCATGTTTTGTTTTGGAAAAGCATGGACTAAGGCCTTAATATTCACCCCACATTTAATTGCCGTATTAAGAGTAGGTTGGAAAGTTCAATGGCTGTTTAGTAGAGCCAGGCAGAGAAAGAAAATGGTATATACTTGGGGGCAGCACTGAGGCTTGCAGTAAGAGAGGCATGGTTTGCTTGCTTCCCATCCCATTCATGGTACAGACTACGACCTGCGTCATCACAGATGAAAACCCTGGGTTTGTTGCTGTTTAGTATGTGAACACTTCTGATGCTTCGCTCATGATTGAGCTCCCATTTTTTACCTGGGCGTGAACTCGGGTTTTGGGGAAGTCAGTCATGGGAGTGGGGAGCTGATTCCAATTAAGGCATCTATCTGCAAGGGAAACTGACACCCACAGCAGTTTCAGTGTGGTCTGCTAGTGAACATTCTTGGTATCAGCCTATCTCTAGAGACAATGGAGTGAGCCTCTGGGAATGAAGTCAAACTGTTGCATTAGCAGCGCCAAAGTGACCTCTCCGGGTTGCTGGTCTGCCCAGACAACATCAGCCTCACTGATGTGGTCCAAAGGGAAGCAGAGCAACACATTTGGCACTGGCTTGGCTGCAGGAGTTGCCAGAAAGAAGCATAGAAGACAACATCCATCTGTCTTAGGGACTCTACTCCAGATTTGCGTAGAGTTTACTCCTTAGCCTTTTCTCCTCCCAAAGACATCCTTCAAAGCAGCAGACGTTTTGGATCAGAGTTTTCCTTCTAGGTGGACTTCCTTCCCAGACTGATGAGCCCCATCTTTCCTTCTAAATGGAGGGATCAAATCTCAGAGGTACAGCACATATTTCGACTGTGGCACACAGTTGCATTTTGTTTTTATCTAGCATTGAGGAAATTGTTTGCCTTTTTATAGCTTTGTGTAATCCCCTTAGAGAGTTCTATTTCATTAAGGTGTATGACTTTTTAAACGAGTATTTAATCATCAGCATTCCCAAAGGATCTCAGATTGCATAACTGGGAAAGGTCCCTGCCTAAGACCTTGGAGAACCACTGGGCTAGATGAAGAAATGGCAGTTTTATGTGTTCATGAGAATCTCTGGTCCCAGGCTACTCTCTGGAAATATCGGCAGGCTTTTCATCATAATTCAAACCTGCCTTTGAAATAAAACTGTGCTAAATTCCAGAGAATGCTTTTTAATCATGCACCAAGGTGCAATTGCCTAAATGGAAATAAATGGAAATGCTGTTCCAGGGATCAATTTGAGCTGCTAGAACAAGTAGGCATTCCATACAGTGAATTTGTTTTGTGCAACACAGTATGCCTAATTTAGCAGGCAGTTGCCAGAGGACCTTTTAAAGCCAGCTCAGTGGCACATACAAAATTGCTGCACGTGCAGTTTGGCTTTCCATTCCATTATGCTTTAGAGACTTCATACTGATATAATAGTTTATTTTTATGTCCTTGCTTTCCTTGTTTAAGAAATGATTGTGCCTGCAAATTATATTATCAACTGTTTTAGTGTCGTGATTTCTTTTTTTACTTTCTGTTATTTTATTTTATGTGCCATTCTGCCCAGTCCTCGTTTTCAAAATACAACTGAAATGGGCAAGAGGAGTCTGTGGGCTTCCAGATATTTTGGACTACAATTCGCATAATCCCTAACCATTGACCATGCTGGCTGGGGCTGAGGAGAGTTGGAATCCAACAACATTTGAAGGCTGCAGATTCTCCATCCCTAAAACAAAGACCAAAATCTGACAATTCCCTTTCCCAATGCTTATCTGATTACTCTTCTTATTAGAATGCAACAAAGATCCATGATACATCTCATGAGAAAATGCATCATAGGTTCAAGCTCCTTGTGGAAACTGTCGCCTGTCGTCTCCAAATGCAGTTAATGTTAGAGATGTGGTAGAATATCTTTGCAATTTGAAGAAACAATTCTGGGGATGGTAGGGGGGGAAATAATCCAATTTATGCTTGCCTTAATTGTTGTTCTGATATCTCCCGAAGGGGTATCAGCCATCTCCTCCCTCATGAACTTGTCTAATCCTATTTTAAAGTTATCCAAGTTAATGGCCTTCACATTTTTAGGAGGAAATTCCATATTTTCACTATATACTGTGTGAACAAGTTACTTCCTTTTGTTTATCCTGAATCTTCCAAGGTTCAGCTTCATTGGACAGCAGGTTTCTGGTATTATGAGAAGATTTATTCCCTATCCTTTTCCTCAGTGACATGAATATTTTTATACACTTGTATCATGTCTCTCTTACTCTCTCTCTCTTTCTCTTTTTCTTAATTAAAAATATTTAAATCCAAATGTTGTACCCTTTCCTCATGGTGGAGTTGTTCCAGCCACTTGATCATTTTGGTTGCCCTCTTCTGAAAAGGGAAAATAAATCTAGACCGAACACAATCAAATAGAGCACACATTAGTGATGGGGGGGGGGAGAGTGTCAATTTCAGGACATTTTAGGCTGTTGCTCCTGCGAGCAAGTTCAATGTGTGTGTCTCCACACTAAGGAATTATATTAAAATGATAATACTTTATTAAAGGTGAGAAGCACAGCTGGTTAAAACCAATACAACCAGGAGACTAAAACCAAAATTTTCTTTAGAGATGGGACACGATAAGAAACAAAGTACAGTGAATCTTATGGCGCAACGGGTGCCATAATCTGGGCGCTTTCAGAATTTTCACCATCTCTGCCTCAGCAGCTGATAGAACTAGAAGGGTCAGCACAGCTGATCACAGAGGATGAACAAAATCATATCATGGGAGATGGTCCTTAAATTGCCCTGATCTAAGCCGTTTAGGGATTTAAAGGTTATGACCAAGAACAGAAGTATTGCGTTCAGACCATGAGACATAGTGGTACTGTTCTTTCTTGCTTTAGTCAGACCTCACCTGGAGTACTGTGTCCATTTCTGGGCTGCATTTTTAAGAAGGAAACTGGATCGTGTCAGAGAAGGACCACAAAGAGAAGGGCCTTAGCTATAAAGGAAGGTTAAAGGTGCTGAGCATATTTAGCCTGGGGGGGGTGATTAAGAGGTGCTATGATAACCATCTTTAAATACAGGGTTTTCACACAGATGATGGTGTGTGGCTAAAAATCAGATATCATGGAACGAGGAAGGTAACCAGCTATTCAGGCAGTGTCATGTGGCCTTGGAAACTTATCAGAGCAAGGCAGAGAATGTACAGGCTTATCTTATTTTGCAATTCTTCTCCCAGCAGCTTGCTCAGACATCTTATTGATAAAAGGAGTGGGAGATTATGAGAAGAAAAAGGGAGGCCAATCATGTTCTAGAATTGCCTGAGACTGGCCCAAAGCTGTAAGATGAGATTTACGAACCAGAACAAAAAAACACACCGAGGTGACAGCAGGCACCCAAGGCTTGAAGACTATGTCCAGGTAGGTTTGAACTTCACTATGCATAACTCATATAAAGTGACATGACTTCTAGGCTGTGCAGACCCAAATCATAAATATTTAGCCACTACAAATTAGTACTGCTACAGTTGGGTTCTGATCTTGCCTTTAGCGAAGGGGTGCAAAATATCTTTTGGATCCACTGGGTTGGTGGGTTGGTTTTAAAAACTTACCTGTTACTTCTTATTTATAAATCCCAAAGTAGTTCGCAGCATACATATAAATAATCAAAATGGATAAAGAACAACAACACATCTAAATACTCATAACACATAATATCAGCAACTACAGCAGCCAGAACCAGAGAGAGAGAGAGAAAGAGACCTCAATATCAACAGTCAGGAATTACCAAGGTAAACAGAAAGGTCTTTTAACTGTCTGTGAAAGCACCCCATAGTCAATGTATACGTGATCTCTGTACGGAGCTCATTCCACAACAGAAATGCCCTCCTCTGAACCTTGGCTAAGTAAATTTCAGTAGGCCACGGCATTGTCAGGAGTGTCTAGGCGGACTATATGTGGAAAGACAGTCTTGGAAATAAGCTGGTTGTTGCAAGATGTTTAGTGCTTTGTGGCTAAAACTCAATACCTTAAAGCTGGTATGGGCAGCCAACGCATGCTAGATGTGTATGTTAGGGAGCAACCTAGTTGCAGCTTCTGAATCGACTGGAAGGGTAGCCCCACATAAAGTATGGTATAGGTACAGTTAAAAATGAAAGAGGTTCCTATCTACTTCATGAAGTATGGAGAGACTAATTCAAATACAGCGGTACCTCTGGTTATGAACTTAATTCGTTCCGGAGGTCTGTTCTTAACCTGAAACCATTCTTAACCTGAGGTACCACTTTAGCTAATGGGGCCTTCCAATTCTGCCGCACGATTTCTGTTCTCATCCTGAGGTAAAGTTCTTAACCCAAGGTACTACTTCTGGGTTAGCGGAGCCTGTAACCCAAAGTGTTTGTAACCCAAGGTGTTTGTAACCCAAGGTACCACTGTATAAAACTTTTGCTTCTTAACAGGTTGTCAACCGTTAAGACAGAATTTTGCCAAATTGTGTGCACTGCATTGTATTACTTTGGCAAGTACAAAGATATGTTAGATTATAGCCGACAGCCTTAGATGTGCATGTCAGGAATGTGTGTTTTCCATTGTGGAGGCAAAAATATACCACAAAAATAACTAATTAGCTCATTTTGATACCATCTTGGTGATAAATATACATCCTGGAAAATTTTGTCAACAACAAAATGTATTGCCTTTTCAAAAACTAATAGATCTATTTCGGGCCTGAGCATTTTAAGGCATCCAGATAATGTCATCAATCAATCTTGATAATCAGATACAGCCTCTTCTCTGCCAGCTATTAATGCCATGCCAAAGAGTTTCCAGCCGTCCTTGTGAGAAAAGAAAATGGTTGCTGATCAAGGTGATTATGCTGATGATGATGTATTTAGAGGGTTCAAAACAGATAGAGAAATAGATAGAAACTGAAAACCCCAAAGGTTCCTGAATAAGGATGCTTGCTTCGAAAGGTATGTCACCCTGCATATCTAACAAGTAATGGTGAACAATATGCTGATTCTTCTGCCCCCATCCTCCCCTGCAAATGCAACTGCAGGAAAGAGTTGGGTGTCCTTAAGGCCATCACTAAGCTATGGTTTTCCCAGTAGTGATGTATGGAAGTGAGAGCTGGACCATAAAGAAGGCTGATCGCCGAAGAATTGACGCTTTTGAATTATGGTGCTGGAGGAGACTCTTGAGAGTCCCGTGGACTGCAGGAAGATCAAACCTCTCCATTCTGAAGGAAATCAGCCCTGAGTGCTCACTGGAAGGACAGATTGTGAAGCTGAGGCTTCAACACTTTGGCCACCTCATGAGAAGAGAAGACTCCCTGGAAAAGACCCTGATGTTGGGAAAGATGGCGGGCACAAGGAGAAGGGGACGACAGAGGACAAGATGGTTGACAGTGTTGTTGAAGCTACTAACATGAGTTTGACCATGTTTGACCACTGCAGGAGGCAGTGGAAGACAGGAGGGCCTGGCGTGCTCTGGTCCAGGGGGTCACGAAGAGTCGGACATGACTAAACGACTAAACAACAACAACAAGACCATCACCTCAGTTCAGTCAGGCCAACAATGAGACGTGCAGTGCTTGGAATCATTAAACATATCCCAGAATCTGGTAGGACTATAAATCTGCACTTATTTACCCTTCACGCATGCAACTATGCCTATGGTAGGGAATTTGCACAGATCTCAGTGGAGCTCTCGTCTCTCCTTTGCGTGACAAAGGCCTGGTCAGTATTTTGGACCAGACAGAGGTGTCCACTCCTAAATATCCACCCCTTAGTCCTCTCTTCCCCAGAGCCCTAGCCAACCCAAATATATATATACACCCACACTTTATGGATTTTGGAATTTAGATCCATCTTTCCAAAATATACTTTTCTTGTGGAATTTTCTCTGGGCATTGAGATCCCTGGGAGAGGGATGGAGGGGTGGGTAAAGGCGCGAGTATTGTGATAGCCACCTGCAAAAAGCAGCAAAGGGAAGGCATGTGATGGCAAACATCCAACTCATGCTCCTGGTCTAGCTGAAATGTCTGCCTCCATGCCTTAGGACCACCAGACTTATTTGTTGGAAGGGATGCAGGAGGGGAGAGAACGTTTTCATGTGCATGGTTTTAAATGTATCCCTTGCATTTTATTGCGCAAGATCCTTTGCAGGTTTTAGCTGGAAATCTGGATACAAGCCATCTTGCTGTGGGAAACAAAGACAAGATGGCACCCACCCATTGTATGTGTCGAATCCTTACTTCAATATTGCCAATGAGAGCGTGTTCCCACTGGTGTCTTCAGGCTAGCTTAGGGAGCACAGGGCAGGCAAGCTTAGGAGTGTCTGCGGAAATGGAGGAGCTGCTCCCAGCTTGATGTGGCTGCCTCATTCTACCTAAGGACAGCATGAGATGGTATGGTGGTGGATTGTGTCTAGAAAAGAAATAATAATAATAATAATAATAATAATAATAATAATAATAATAATACAGTTAATGAGTGAAATAGTGCCTTCCATGGACCTGAATAGGCAAAACAGTCTGTTGCTCAAATAGGAAGCTGGTCGTATTGGTCTATTTAAAGAAATGCACATTCAGAAGCCAATTAACTTAATGTACTATTGTTTCCAATATGAAGCATTTATTCACTCATGCTGATATCTGAAAACAAAAGCAAATGTGAAGAAGCATTCTACATGAAATTAAATACATGTGTAGTGTAATCACAATAGCTAGAAACAACATGTTACATTTTAATTTACACTTCTAAAACTGCTCATCGGTTAAGCATTTTATTACAAGTCCGGGTATCTTGGCACTTATTTGCATCCACTGTGTAATTAAGGCAGCGCTCCAAAGAAATGACAAATGGTGCACCGAACAGGAGTAATTATTCTTATTTATTTACATTGGGTTAGGAAGACAAATACCAATTATGATGAAGGTAGCACCATGCCAGCTAGTTAACAAATAGAGGAATGCTTTCTGTACAGTAAAATATGCACTCTCTTAATCTCCTCAGAAGACCCATCACCACAACACAAAAACGTAGCTCCAGGTCATACATTTTTTTAAAGGCCCTTAATTCAGTTCCTGTTAGTGTGTAGCCACATAGGCAAATAAAGGGTGCACTGGAATGCACATATTTGTGAAAATAACACAGACAAATGCATTATATTAATGGAAATTGATTTACAATGAAGTGTATACAGTGGTACCTCGGGTTACATACGCTTCAGGTTACAGACGCTTCAGGTTACAGACTCCTCTAACCCAGAAATAGTACCTCGGGTTAAGAACTTTGCTTCAGGATGAGAACAGAAATCTTGCTCCGGCGGCGCAGCAGCAGCAGGAGGCCCCATTAACTAAAGTGGTGCTTCAGCTTAAGAACAGTTTCAGGTTAAGAACGGACCTCTGGAACGAATTAAGTACTTAACCTGAGGTACCACTGTAATACACAAAAATGCATGTGAACATGTGCAAGTGAATTTTCATGAGGACTTTGGGGGGAAATCAAAAACTGATACGGAAATGTGGAGAACTGAATTTAAGCTTGTTAAAATGAGAAACTGAAGGAAACCAAAACTGACAAATTCTCTCATCCCTTCCGCACACTCCTGCTTTTCACCCCAGTCACCTTATTGCTTTCTATTCTGCCCCTTGCAATCCAAACCAGTGAGTGGAATTTGACGGAAAATATTCATGCATGCTTCTTTTTGTTTTGGTCCATCCTCTCAAACCTTTCTCCCTAGTTGGGTTCCAAGATTAAGCTGCTGTTTGTTTGTTCCATTCTAAAACAAACAAACAAACAAACAAACAAACAAACAAATCCCACCTCTGCAATTCTAATTTAACAGAATTACACAAGACCTCTAACTGGTGCTCTGAGTGTGTGTTGGGGAATGCCTGTGCCAATCTTTCAGTCAGTTAAGATAATATCTATTAAATTATTTTCAGGGGTAAAAGTTAAAACAACAACAGCAACCCACACCTTTCCTTCAGTTGTCAGATGTTTGGGCATTGGTGACATGGTCTGAAACACATTAGGGGAGTATTGTTGACACCTCTTCCTCCATGAGTGGTTCCTGCGGAAAGCCCACAAAATATCTTCTAGCAGGATTGGGCCACAGTGATAAAATATGCCATCTACAGATTCCATTAACTCTGTTTTGAACAAAGAAGATTACATGGGCAGAACATAATGAATGTGTTGGAACATTCAAGGGAACCTGTGGTAAAGAAGGAGTCCAAAGAAATTAGAACCCTGGTGTATGCCACAAATTTAATGTTGAACACATGTCCTATTATCTTCTTGGCTGCTTCCTTTGCTTCAGTTCCAAATATTCTGCTTACTTACAGTGTTTATTTCAGAAGTCCTTGTTTACTTTTTTAATTTAGAGGGGGGGGTCCATGAAAAACAAATGCATCCTGCAACACCCTAGAAGATCTGAAAAAGGTAAAGGGACCCCTGACCATTAGGGCGACTCTGGGGTTGCAGTGCTCATCTCGCTTTACTGGCCGAGGGAGCTGGCATACAGCCTCCAGGTCATGTGGCCAGCAAGACTAAGCCGCTTCTGGTGAACCAGAACACCGTTTACCTTCCTGCCGGAGCCGTACCTACCATATTTTTCACTGCATAAGACACACCTGGCTATAAGACGCACCTAGTTTTTAGAGGAGGAAAGGGGGAAAGCCCTGTTTTTGGGGGGATCAGCTCACAGTTGTGCAACTTCTTTTGCAAAGGGGAAAAATCCTGTTTTTATGGGGTTCAACTCACAGCTCTGCAGCTTCTTTAGCAAAGGAAAGTGAGCCGTTTCTACCGTTTCTAGACGTATAATGTAATCAGCCAGTCACATGTCGCTGGGGAAACAAACAGCCTCTGTCTGCAGAACATTCAACAATGGAGGCCTGGGCAAGGGGGCGGGGCCGGAAAGGGAGCCAGTGATCAACCACACATTCGCTCCATAAGACGCACAGACACTTCCCCTTACTTTCTAGGAGGAAAAAGTGCATCTTATGGAGCGAAAAATACGGTATTTATCTACTTGCACTTTGACGTGCTTTTGAACTGCTAGGTTGGCAGGAGCAGGGACCAAGCAACGGAAGCTCACCCTGTCATGGGGATTTGAACCGCCAACCTTCTGATCAGCAAGCCTTCGGCTCTGTGGTTTAACCCACAGCGCCACCCGTGTCCTAAGAAGATCTGATAGTAATATCTTAATTTCTGATATTCTGTAACTAAAAACTTGCACAACTATTTGTGGAGGGTATGTGATATCCAATAACATGATGCCGTTGTAGCTGCAACCAAGTGAGAACAGGGCCAACCTGAATGATGTTTTCTAATGAACAAACTCTTAAATTAGAAGTTATACTGTAGAATCATGAAATAATTCCCTTTTTGTGTGTGTGACATACAGCTGTGAGTAAATCCTTCTAATTATTCCAGAGCTTTCCTTGTAATCACAGACTAATCCCATTTATATGCTTCTGGGGTTAAAAAGCAAAAAAACAACAACCCCAAAACCAATGAACCCCACCAGTGTATAAAGATTTAGATATACAAATTGAAGGTTTCTTGCTGTAATCCATAGATCGGGAGGGAGGGATTGTTTATCTTTTGTTCTGTGTGAAACACTTTGGCTTGTGGCTTCTAGACAATTGTGTCTATAACCTTAAACCAGAAATAAGACAGACAAATAAGTCAATCTTTGACGCTTCCCAAAAAGACCGTGCCATCTGGATGTTTTGGATTCTTAACAGGTGCTTCTGGGACTTTGAGCCTAATTCTTGGCCCAGATTCTATCGCATGATGGGTGACTCTGTAGCTATGTGCAATTGTGCACTGCATTAATTGAAGAGATTGGAAGAGGCCAAGAATAGTAATTAGTCAGTTGGTCATGCAGAAAAAGAGAGCAGTGGCTTCAAGCCACAGCGTTGGAGGCGCAGATGGGCCAGGCCATCAGCTCTTGCTCTCCGTGGTACCCAGCTAATCTATTGCAGATCAAGCAAACAGTCCATCTTCATCCAGGTACTCAGCTTGTTGAAATCAACAACATAAATTTCAAAAGCCACTGGGGAAAGAAATCACTGGGGTTGAAAGCCTTTAAAACCAAACACCCCTCCCCCCCCCCGAAAAATACCAAGCCATGTCAGCGCAACATTATTAGGGTTGGAAAAGCACCAAAGAAGCCAAATGTTAATATGAAATTACCGTATGTCTGTATGTAAAAATAAAACTGTGGAACAATTTAAAATGCTCTTTATATTGCACATCAGTTGCATGTTGTGCTTGTGTGTGCTCTTGCAAACACACGTTGTGCATGAAATTATGCTATGAAGATAAAAATCACTTTGTCTAGGCAGCATAAGAGGTACCCTGGTTTTGGGGTAAGTGGGTCAAAGCACACTGATGGTGTAGCTTACTTTCTGCTGCTTCACTGCCAAATCATAAAAATCATAGAATTGTAGCATTTGAAGGGACCCCGAGGGTCATCTAGTCCAACCCCTGCAATGCAGCAATCACAGCTAAAGCATTTAAGACAGATGGCCACCCAACCTCTGCTTAATAACCTTCCATGAAGCAGAGTCCACCACCTTTCGAGGAAGCCTGTTCCACTGTCAAATAGCTTACTGTCAGAAAGTTGTTTCTGGTGTTTAGCCAGAATCTCCCTTCTTGTAACTTGGATTCATTGGTTCAAGTTGTTTTCCTTAATCTGAAAGGTCACTCTTTCTTCCAACATGGGTGAGGGATAGCGTTTCACTTTTTATATGCTCTCGCTTATGGAATAACAAATTCGTACACATATATCAATATTGTAGGGACACGGGTGGCGCTGTGGGTAAAACCTCAGCGCCTAGGACTTGCCGATCGTCAGGTCGGCGGTTCGAATCCCCGCGGCGGGGTGCGCTCCCGTTGCTCGGTCCCAGCTCCTGCCCACCTAGCAGTTCGAAAGCACCCCCGGGTGCAAGTAGATAAATAGGGACCGCTTACCAGCGGGAAGGTAAACGGCATTCCGTGTGCTGCGCTGGCTCACCAGATGCAGCTTGTCATGCTGGCCACGTGACCCAGAAGTGTCTTCCGAAGCGCTGGCCCCCGGCCTCTTAAGCGAGATGGGCGCGCAACCCCAGAGTCGGACACGACTGGCCCATACGGGCAGGGGTACCTTTACCTTTACCTATCAATATTGTACTCACAGAAGTGTCCACTTAGTTCCTTAATGTTCTTGGAAAAAGCTCATTGTCAAGATTTTGCAATGAGAATTCATTAGTCTGTATGGGACAAATAGTTTTGTTTTGTTTTCTCCTCCTCAGTTTCTGTTTGTTTATTATTATTATTATTATTATTATTATTATTTCAAAACAGCTATAAGACCCTAATTATGAATGATAGTCTGTTGTTCTTTTTAAAGTCTAGCTAAGATGCCCTACAAGGGACGTGGATGGCACTGTGGGTTAAACCACTGTGCTGCTTGGGCTTGCCGATCGAAAGATCGGTGGTTTGAATCCCCGCGACTGGGTGAGCTTCCATTGTTCAGTCCCAGCTCCTGCCAACCTAACAGTTCGAAAGCACGCCAAAATGCAAGTAGATAAATAGGTACCGCTCCGGCGGGAAGGTAAAGTGTTTCCGTCCACTGATCTGGTTTCAGTGTTCCGTTGTGCCAGAAGCGGCTTAGTCATGCTGGCCACATGACCTGGAAAAACTGTGGACAAACGCCGGCTCCTTCGGCCTGTAAAGGGAGATGAACGCCACAACCCCAGAGTCGTTCGAGACTGGACTTAATTGTCAGGAGTCCCATTACCTTTACCTTTAAGATGCCCTACAGATTTGAGTCAAAATTTGACTCCTGTGAAAATGAACGTGGTTGAATATCTTAGGCAGTTTAATGTTCCAGGGAAACTGGCGGGTGCTTGGTTGGTGGGTTCTTGGAAAAAACTAGAAGGAACAGAATACCAAAAACTTGTATTGGCAGGAAAACTGTAGCAAGCTATGAGGAACAGGAGATGTTTAGAATACCAGGATGCTTCTTCTTGATGGTTAGAAAATTTCCACAATGGTATTTTTGCATTAAATATCTCTCCGCAAATGAGACACTTCAGGGGGGAAACACATCCAGTAGCACTCAAGAACGCAGAAACTGGGTTCTGCAATCATTCCAGGAGGGGGGCAGACTACACTGATGGTGTTACGCTTGTTTGAAGAAGTAAGTGTTAAAGCAAAAGAAAGTGTATTGAGAATCTGGCTGCCAGGCTTCCTAGGGTTGGTGTGTTAGTGCAGAATTATTAGGATGTGTCAGACATTGCATTTATTAAAATAGTTTTCATTTATTTAAGAATTTCCTGCACACATGAATATTATATGCACAGCTGAGGCTGAAACATGTCAAGTAATTGGTATTCCTAATGCTTATGTATTGGATATGTAAGATAACCTCTGTTCAGGATATTCATCTGTCCAGCAGGGTATCCAGGTGTCCTGAATATACAGGTTATTCCTGCTTGGAGTTCATGAAACACAATGAAAAGAAGCTCTAGCTAGAGAGTGCAAGCTAGAAGCAAAGCCTGCATGTTGTTGAAGTCACCAGAGATATCCTGAGAGATATGGAATGTCAGAGTGACATATAGAGTGACTGAGCAACACATTGGTCCATGGATCCATGATATTCTCTTTTGCCCATCCCTTCCATTTCTATTCTGCTTTCCGGAACATGCCATCTAAGCCTGAAACCTCCCCTGACATTGTCAGGCAGCTGCCAGCAACTCCCAGGGCTGGTTGCCCAGGAATGTACAAAGACAAGGAATGTTCTTACCGTCTGCTTTTTATTCAGTAATTACAGAGAGAGGCTTTAGAACCCAGCCTCTTGGATAATGGTGTTGTCCTGAGTGAATCTCCACACACACACCCGGCTCTCCCACTTCCTCATTCGTCATCACCTCTATGGGTACTGACAAGTGCCCTCTGCCTTTGAGCTCTTTGCTCTTCTACTTTCAAGGCCGTGTTCTGGGAGGGGGGTCTGGAATGCTTTCTAAAGACACTGTGTCCATCAGCTGTCACCCCCATGGTGATTCCTCTACCTCCTCCTCCTCTCCCATTGTTTCCCAACTTTTCACCTCATCTGCCTCTGAGCTGTGACCTCCCTCCAACCCCTGTTGTAATTCTGAACTGTCTTCCTCTTCTCTGGAAGGGTTGGGCTGGGGAGGCAGTCTCCATCATTCCTCCTCTGCCCAGTCCCTGACAGACATTGAATAACACCCCACCCCCAATTTAAAAGTCTTGTAGTGGCTTATCTAGGCGCACCACAGAGCTTCCTACCTGTGCTTCTTGGCCACCATGCAGTATAGGGATACAATCAGAATTTTGTATAACAATGTAGAGATGTTTCACCTTCTCACAGAGAAGAATTCTGGGAAACAAAACATAGCAGAGCTATCCTGTCCTGGAATGTTGCTAACATGGTAATCATGGAACAATGATATAAACATAGCAACTGTGGAAGCAGGCAAGCAGAGAAAACCAAGAATACAATCCCGTTGCTCGGTCCCAGCTCCTGCCAACCTAGTAGTTTGAAAGCACTCCAAAAAGTGCAAGTAGATAAATAGGTACCACTCCGGCGGGAAGGTAAATGGTGTTTCCATGCATTGCTCTGGTTTTGGTGTTCCATTGTGCCAGAAGCGGCTTAGTCATGCTGGCCACATGACCCAGAAAAATTGTCTGCAGAGAAATGTCGGCTCCCTTGGCCAGTAAAGCGAGATGAGTGCCGCAACCCCAGTGTCGTTCGCAACTGGGCTTAACTGTCAGGGGTCCTTTACCTTTACCTTTAATCTATTAAAAATGCTTTGTGTCATTTGTCATAGCCAACATTTAGCACACATTTTAAATATGGGCTTAAATTCTGTTCTGTGGTACCTGTTCTGTGACATATGCCTGTGCTTCCACTGAGAGAGATATAAAGATTAATTAGAATTATTTCAGCATGTTCCCACACATATGTCCATCACTGACATTTGGATCGCGCACACATGCACTTCACTGATATATCTGCACATGTGTCTAGTTCACACCTACACAATCACTATGAAATGATTGCAGCATTCCAAGATAACTTGCATTTATGAGAAGGCCATCACAGATCCTACACAACAGTTAGGACTTGTTATTAACACACAAAGCTTCTTAGTAGATTTAGGGCATTTCCATACCATTGCTGTTTTTCAGTGGGATTCAGTCACATACTGGCAAATTCAGGTGGTGCAATTAAAGATGATTTGGAGCTCTTGTACAACAAACCCACTTCCAAGACAAGTATCCTACTTTTTGCAAAAAGGAAAGAGAGAGGAGAATGTGCTGGGAAATGTAGGGTCATGTTTGCTCAATGCAGTAGCACTGAACCTCCACACAAACAGATCAGAATGAATTCTCAATAAATAACTGACATCATTTAGCCCCTCTGCAAATTTTGTGCAAACCAAGGGGGATGGCTGCTCAATAAACAGGTCATCTGGAGGCGACCTTGGTTCATGTGATTAGCATTTAAAACTAAATGGGTGAACTGGTGCCGTGGAGAAATGGCACATTTGAAGTGAGGTGAGGGGACACCACATCTGTGGTAGCTGATCTGCAGTGGTTCTATCAGCCCATCAAGACATCTATTGGCTTGTGAACATGTCTCTTAAACTGCCAAAGGATAGACCTGCCTTTAGCTCTTATGTCATATGCAAATTTGTCTCCGCTGAAAAGTTCCCCTTGGATACCATTACGAAGACCCCTAATTATTGCCTCATGGAGGTTGCCAGTGTGAAATGACATCACTTTGGGCCACCCAACATCACATTTTCAGCTCCAGTTGCCAAAGGTTATTAGGCAACAAATTGACTTGAGACTAGTATATAGGTAAGTGCTATCTGATCATGAAAATATACATTTGGGGGCATGGAATCTGATAAAGTGGAAAAGCCCCAAAGGATTCCCAACAGCTCATATTACCCATTCTCCATTTTAAAGCTGTTTAAGGCTGTGACTGATGAAGTAGCAAGTTCCATGAGACACTGAACATATGAAGCTCCTTTATAGTTAGTTAGGCTGTGTTAATCTTGTAGTAACATTTCTAGAAACAGAAGAAGGTGTTCACACAATTTTAATGGATGATGTTTCACAAATTGGGAGTCCTGGAGTCTGGATACCCACAGAGGTTTTAACTGTCAGACACTTGATCTAGTCAAGTGTCAGAGCTGGCTCCTGGTCCCAGCTCACAGAGGACCAACGCTGGCTGGTATTAATGTACAAAGTCTTTATTGAAGTACAGTTTCCATTCCCAAGCCACAGCGCCCCAGCTCTACGTCTAGGCTTTAGACCGGCGAAGCTCCATCTGAGTCTCCGCCCCCTGTACACCAGTTTAAGACTCTAATCTTACTCCACCTCTTCCTTCTCTCCCTTCTCCTCTGGGTCCTGCTACCCCCCGGGGTCTCCTCCTTCCTGGACTCTTCCGACGCAGACGTTGACCCCCCTGACTCCTCCCACTCTCTTCGGCGGGCTTTAGGACTTGGCTCCCTACCTGGGCTGCCAACTGTGCCGCCCTCCTGTACATTTGAACTTGGCGCGCGCGCGCGTTTAACTTTCCTGACGACCGTTTCCTCGCTCCCTGACGGGGGTGTGGTCACTCCTGCCTCCTGTTCTCCCGCTGGCAGCGCGCCACCTGATCCCGATGCCTGGGACTCATCCCCCCTACTGCACTCTGGGGCGGATGCTGGTCCGGATTTCCAACTGCTGCTCTCTGAGTCCCCTCTGGCCCCTTCTTCCCGAGGTGTCCTCCTGGGCACTCCCCTAGCCCTGACCATGGGAGCCCCTTTCTGTGAATCCTCCGAGTCACTGGAAATACTCAGAGACCTCGGACCGCTGTCATCGCTGACACTTCCTTCGGACTCCTCCCCCTCGCTCTCCATTTCCTCGCTTTCCTGTGCCTCTGCTCCTGAACCCCTGACATCAAGTATTATCTCTTCTGACTTGAGACAGCTCTCCCAGGTTTTGAGCAAAAGTCTTCCCCAGTCCCACTACTTGAGAGTCTTTTAACAGGGATTGAACCTGAGGACATTGTATGAGCAGACCACGGGCTCTGCTCCCGATATATGGGCCCTGGCATGGGCTTCCAAGAAAACATTTTATGTTCAGCCTGTTAGTTTCAGTGAATCAATAGACTTGTGGAAAGAGCAAGTGTGATTGTGAATTAGGTTTGTTTCTGTTCTGTATAAAGTTTCCAAACTGAATGTAATTTGCCTAATTTTGGATTACTTGGCTTCTTCCTGTAGTTGTTTTCATTGACACTTCACATTACTTTCAGTCTGATGAACTAGTGGATTCAGCAGACTGAATGAAGCCCCTGCCCTGGGGGATGAAATGCTAGAAACCAAGGATGGAAAATATTTAAGCAAGAGTAGCTCTCATCCTCTGACATGCTCCTCTACCTACCTGTCCTACCAGAGACAGCTAAACCAATCACTCCGGAGTGAGAACCAAATCCTTTGGGAAAAGAACAGGACTATTCGCGAAGAGAACAAGACTTTCCGTATGGAAAACAAGGCTCTTCGTGAACAGAATCGTACTCTCCGAGACGCAAACAATATTGACTGGGAGGAGGGCAGTGTCCTCAAGGAGAACAAACTGGACGCTTTGGATGAGGGAAAATCACTTGAGGAACAGGAAAAGGCTCTCCGAAAGCAGAATAAGGCTCTACGAGAAGAGATCAAATCCCTCCAGGAGCAGGATGTGGCCTTCAAAATGGAAGAGAAGGCTCTTCAAGAGGAGCTCACTGCTTTGTGGGAGGAGAACAAAGCCTTCCAAGAACAGATCAAGGCTCTCAGGGAGAACAGTGCTGCTCTCCTAGAAGAGGAAAAATGTCTCCATCAAGAAAGGCGAGCCCTCCAAGAAGAAGAAGCTGCCCTCCAGGAAGAGAACAAGGCTCTTAGAGAAGAAAGGAAAGCTCTTGAAGAGGAGGATAAAGCCCTGAAGGAAGAGAATGAAGTTCTGCAGCAGTGGAAGACGCTCCTCCAAGGAAGCCTCAGTGTGCAGATAGAAGGGCAGGGAGCCCTAATCTGAATATTCAGCCAAGAAAAATGTGGTTCTTCTGGCATACTGGTTAAAAGGGAGAGAGCAACCCCAACAAGCTAAAATAATTGTGCTACAGGTATTTACCAAGAATTAAGCATTAATATGCACTAAAACAACTTGATGCCTGCAGCCTTAATTCCAAAGGGTGTTAATAAATGTCATGGAGAACATTTATTTGTAAGATTTCTTTTTTAATTGTGCTTCATTTGATTTCAAAACCAGCAAAAATCCTCACCGATTACCACATTCCCTCCCTCCATCATGTAATTGCCCCGTGCTAGCATCCATGTGTTTATTTCCTTTCCTTTTCTACTTTTTGACTCTTCAGCAAAACACCAACCCTTAAGTGAATGCTCCAACATATTTCTTAGGCATGGCTTGGTTTATAGAAATGATATATTCATTTGAATGTTTTTTTCCCCCAGTCCCATCCCAAAGAATACGGGCAGGTGGGTTGCAACATCTATGTAAATAAACTCACCAAAGTTCTTGATATGGTGTTAGTCCTCCTCTTCCAACTTGTTGCCCTTCTGATACAATAGTTGATTCCAACATAATTTAAAAGACCGGTCAAGCCCTAATGTTACTTACCTCAAAGTAATTTCAATGGTGCCCATTGAGGCATCATCCTAAATAGATGTGTACTGGATTTAAGGAAAAAAATATGGAACTCTAAAACAATAATATATGAAATGATCACTTTCCAATGCTCCAAAAACCTGCCTAAGATAGCACTCCATTTGGGGATGTTATGAAGATGTGACATTAAACCTCAGTGTACGTTACAAGTGGCCTTATGAATTATGTCAGAAATAAGCATTGTGGAGTTCAGTGCAGCTTACCCCTTGGAAAATACATATAAGATTGTTGTGAAGCTGATATTAATAACCTGGCCATTATAATTTTGTTGCCTTCATATTCTGCTTCTAAGCTTCTCAGAGGCACCTTCAGAAATGAAATGCTGGAATATCTGGACCTGTTGTGTGATCCAACAAAGGCAGTTTCTACAGCACTATTTAGACTTCTATAAAATTTGATTCTATAGAAAATATTTTCCAACTACCAAGCTTTTAAATAATGAACAAGCACTGTATTCTAATTAGACTTCATGAATTAATATGATGAAATTTACTTTCACATAGGGAAATTAATTACTTTCCATAAATACATTAGTAAATTATCGTGCATTATTGGGAAATTTAAATGTGATTAACGGCACTTAAAAATGATCTGCTTATTTCCTGTGAATAATTAAGCTAAAACTTTGTTCTCAATATATTTACAGGGACAATATACATAAGTGTATTCATTTAGCAGTTTGATAAAGTTTGCCCAATAAAATAACAATCTAAAACTTTTAGAAATATGCAAAGATGTTATCCATAATTGGGCAAATGTTTTGGGAAACATAAAGAAAGCACAGATTTTAGCTGCCTACATTGCTCAATTTGCAGCCCCAAGAGCTCATCTTTCCAATTTAAACCTTTGTGTTTAGGGATGGAGGAACTGTGGCCCTTCAGGTACTGCTGGACATAAATCTCCCATCAGGTAATAATAATAATAATAATAATAATAATAATAATAATAATAATAATTTATTTATACCCCGGCCTCCCCAGCCAAGGCCGGGCTTAGTAAGGGATAGTAGGAGTTGGAATCCATCCATATCAGAAGTGCCACAGAGATAAGCATTTGACTTGGAGACATAACTTGAGGGGCTCTGGAGTCTATGTGATTTCTGCTGCTGCTGCTACATATATTGAATTATTGCATAAATTATGTGTGCTTGGACTGGGATGTTTATTGTGCTTTTTATTGTTTTACTCCTCTTTTTGTTATGACGTAATTGGAATATTTGAACAAGACCCAAGGCAGAGGGAAAATGCTGTCAAGAGAGAATCAGCGGTATTAGAGAATTTGACCTGCTTCACCCAAATGGGTTTCCTATAAGGTCAAATGACAATTGAATCATAATTTACACAATGGCCTTTCCATTCACCTCCGCTGTATGACTGGACACAGACATGGCATCTGATATGAGGATTGCAAGGGTTATGTAAAGCAAAATGTATTTATCTGCTCCTCACAAATAGAATAATTTCTGAGTCAAACAACATAATAATTGATTCATAATTTAATAAGAAAAATCCTCTATAAACTGAGCAACATTTACAAGAGCACTATGAGTTGAACTATTTGGTGTTTGTCATCCACCCAGCATTACTGCTTGATGATCAGGTAACATCTGTGGCCAGGAGTATCTTTTTCCTGCTTTCTTTGTACACCAGCTATGGCCCTACTGGGACAATTAGTTTCTAGGCTCCATTCAGAGTGCTGGCTTTGAATTCAAAAGCTAAAACAGTCTGTGTCCCTAGTATCTGAAGGAGTGTGTCCCCCTCTGTGTCTCTTCTCGTGGCTAAAAAGCCCCACACACCCTGAACTCTGATATTCAGTAAGAAGTTAAAAAGGTAAAGGTACCCCTGCCCGTACGGGCCAGTCTTGACAGACTCTAGGGTTGTGCGCCCATCTCACTCAAGAAGCCGGGGGCCAGCGCTGTCCGAAGACACTTCCGGGTCACGTGGCCAGTGTGACATCGCTGCTCTGGCGAGCCAGAGCCGCACATGGAAACGCCGTTTACCTTCCCGCTAGTAAGCGGTCCCTATTTATCTACTTGCACCCGGGGGTGCTTTCGAACTGCTAGGTTGGCAGGCGCTGGGACCGAGCAATGGGAGCGCACCCCGCCGCGGGGATTCGAACCGCCGACCTTTCGATCGGCAAGCCCTAGGCGCTGAGGCTTTTACCCACAGCACCACCCGCGTCCCAGTAAGAAGTTACCAGGTCCAAAGCCTTCTTAGTGCTGTACAACGCCATTTCAAGACAGGCCTGTTCAATTGACTCTCTCTTGTCCTGCAGAAAATCTGTTGTCCTTCAAGGGGTTTTGACTTCTGCAGTTGGAATCTGTTTATGTGTGTGTGTGTGTGTGCGTGCGTGTGTGTGTGAACTCTGCTAGCTAGCGCATCTTGTGCTGAGATTTACAATTGCCAATCATTATAGATGTTTTGTATTGTTTTAGGGCAGGGATGGGGATCCTCTAAGCCTTGCTATCTGGTCCTAAGGATGAACCTCAGGGCACCTCCCCTCTCCAGGCCACATCCCACAGCCACCCAACTTCCGTGGCTGGAAGGTGCTCTTGAACTCTGATCATGCCTGCCTAGATAGTGAATCGAGGGTGGAGTGAGATCTAGAAACTAGTCAAAGGTGGAAGGCACATCTGTTGCTCTGCCCACTCTTGCCTCAAAAATCGATATTTCTCCGTAGCTGCAAGTATGTCATTTTCATTCCTGAATACAAAATTGATGCCAATCCATTGTGGCCCCTGAAAATTTGTCCAGAAGCGAATGTGGCCCTCAAGCTGGACGAAGTTCCCCACCCTTGTTTTACAATCAACTTGGGCAAATGCCAATTCAACAAATAAACAAAATGATACAATGCAGCAGAGGGTTGCTAAATAATTTTCAACATTGTCTCACAAAGCTTTGCAGGCCTGCAGTAACAAAGACAATCCTAATTTTGTTTGTTTGTTTTTAAAAATATTTTCTATTGATAAATAACTGGAGTCCATCTCAAATTGGTTTCAGTTACATAAACTGCTTGATCTGAAGGCAGATTAAGGACACACAACCTGTGGAATGCTCTGCCAATAGAGATTCAGTAAGAACCTTCTGTTTGAACCTTTAAACACCTCCTGAAAACTTTTCTATGCCCCCTGGCTTACACCAGCAATTAATAGATACATATTTCCATCATGGTTAGTTGATGGCCTCTGGTTTTATTTTTTATGTGTTGTTTATTATATATAGATATTATTGTAAACCTGTTTGGTATTATTATAATATAGCAGCATATAAACACTTAAAATAAAATAGATAAGCACATGTTAATTTTTTTTCTGGTAGACTAGAAACCTAGCTGGAAAAGGAATGAAATTAATCTTATGACAGCGTTAGAGAACTAGGGTGATATTGCCCAGCTCAGATGGGTTTCCTTACACTAGAGGCCGCTCCACACCTAAGTCTTAAGCAGCCCAAGTTGGGTCATGATATTTCCATCACTTTCTTCGCTTCTGTTTTCCTTGAAGCTTCTATGAATATGAGCTTGACAAGGGGATTTAGGAAATTATCCTTGGCTTTCAGCCCAGGCTGCTTACTCAAATCTAACCTTGCTGGTGGGGAATCTGGGCATAGATCCAGAAATAAGCACTTTAATTGGAAGCCAGGCACTTAACAGCAATTCTGTACGGTAATGCTGCTTCAGTTGCAGATCCCTCCAATGCAATTGTACCCAGTGTTAAAGTCAAACGGATGCCTCCTGTCAGCCTTGCTAGTGATACCTTCTGAGTAATGCCGTACCCTTCAGCAGTTGAGCAGCAATCTCTTGTTTAGTTTGGCAATCCTTTCGCTGTTAATTTTTCATTAGGAAAACAAGATCAGGATTTTGGCTTGCACAATTATCTGAGAAAGAAGGACCAAAGCCAATACTGTAATTCTGCAAGATTTTGTTCAAGGAATCAAATGCTTTTTTTCTTAGGTGAGGTATCTGTGATCAGAGGCGTCGCAAGGTGGGGGCGGAGGGGGTGTGTGCCCCATGTTCCATGTCTGGAGGTGGTGACAAGAACGCACCCCATGGGGTGTTTGCCCTGCCACCCGGCCGGGGCGCAGCGGCGTGAGCCACCATTATGGCAGTGCAGCCGCATGTGGAGGATCCTCCGTTCACAGCTGCAGCCGCGAGCAGAGGAGCCTGCCATCATCCTTACGGCTCTCGGGAGGTGCCAGTGGCGACATACAACACATGTCACACATGCCACATGCATGCGCTCTGTGTAGCGATGCTGCACATGCGCTGTACATAGCGGTTTGCCGCTGGCGCCACTCGAGCGCGGTACGGACAGCAGTGGGATCCCTCCACCGCAAGCAGCAGCCACTTACGGCAAGCAGGGGGGGGCTCCTCCCTCCCTCTCTGGCTCGCTGTAAGTGGCTCCTGCTTTGCCATTGTACAGTGAGCTAGGGAGGGAGGGAGGGGGACAGATGGGAGCCATGGCTTCTGAGAGGACGAGCTGTGCAGCTTTGCCAGCGCCCCAGCAAAGCGGCATAGCTCCCCCCTTCTCCCGATGGCTTGGGGTACTTGGGAGTCGCGGGGGTGGGGGCACAGAGGCGTAGGAAGGGGGGCAGACATTCAGTGCCTGCCTGCGACTCCCAAGCCTACCCTGAGCTGTCGATGTGGGTGGGGGTGTGACAAAAACATTTCCGCACTGGGTACCACCTGGGCTTGCTACACCTCTGTCTGTAATGTGATGTGGGATTGGTGTGTGTGTGTGTGTGTGTGTGTGTGAGAGAGAGAGAGAGAGAGAGAGAGAGAGCATTCTCCTAGCAATAAATTCCAATATTTTGTACCTGGAAAAGATCTCTGCGGTGATCAGACCAATGGTTCATTTAGTCCAGCATCCTGATATTGCAGACTTTGTTTGTGTATCCAGCATTATTGGCCACAGGCTCTGTATCAGCATCAGCACAGGGCACAATTTGGCCAAACCTAAGCCCTTTGTTGCGAATGGGGAAAGTTAAGCTCAGCTTCAGTGTCTCCCAGTGAAATCAATGACCATTTCAGAGTGATTCATTTTGGATGGATTGTGATCTCAGAACTTATGGACTGCTTTTCCTTCACACAACACACAATTCTCTTATAAGGAATTCACTGCTCTGAGTTGTACTGACAGACACTGGCTTAGGTGACTTTAAAAGGGGGTTAGACAAGTTATTGGAAGGTGAAGGTTATCAATTGCCAAATGGAAGATTTAGAACAGGGATAGCCAATATGGTGGTTTCCAGAAGTTATTGGACTACAACTCCTACCTCCCATGACCATTGCCTATGTTGATTGGACTAATGGGAGTTGGAATCAAATAACATTTCAAGGGCACCATATTGGTTACCCGGTTTTCAATACCAGTTTCCCAACTGCATACAGTAGAAGTGGGTAAGAGAGCTTTTCGTTCATGTTGTCTTTATAGGCCCCTCTGAAGCACCTTTGTAACCACAATGGAAAACAGGATACTCGCAGAATCAAAGAATTGTGGACCCAAGGGTTATCTAGTCCAGCCTCCTGCAAACCAGGAATCTCAGCTAAAGCATCCTGAAAAAGATGAACCAGTGTTCTGATCAACCGGGGCTCCTAAGGACTCAAACTGCTTCACATAATTTATCTCAAAAATCTATACTTATCTGTAGCTGAAAGTATGTAATTTTTATTCCTAAATACAAAATTGATACCTATCCATTGTGTCTTTAGATCTCATACATATGTGGGATACATATCACTATGAGTGCAGTAATACCTAACTATTAAAGAATTCCAAATTTGTACTGGCTTCATATTTATTCTTAGTCTGACAGTGGCTTAAGAGAATGCCTAAAGAAGAATAAATATGAAGCCAGTACAAATTTGGAATTCTTTCAGACCATCCCTGAGGAATACACACTCACACATTTTGTGAGTCACATTTTAAGCTCTGTAGCCCAAGGTCAGAAAGCTGTTTAATTCAGAGGAAGAGTGAGATGTAAATAAGGAGACAATAAGTAGCGAGCTGCTGGGTATCCGTTAAAAGTGGGTATTCTAATTCAATGTTTACCACAGTTCAATAGAAACTTTAAAATGTAGCCTTTTGAGGCGGGGAAACATATTATAGAGGCCATTGTTCAAGGAGAACTTAATGTAGACTTATGAAGACTATGTATAAAGAACGTGGATACTTCAAATAGTTAGAGATGTTGTGCATAAGAAACAATATTCAAAAGAAAACTCCCCCTTTCATCTGTCTGTTCAGCTTAACTGTGTGTTGTTGCTTGATTCTGCAATCTTTTATGTGTACAAGAGTGCTCATGTACGTATGGAAGTAGGAGGTAGAGGAGAAATTTGACTCAGTACATATTTAAAGCTGATTCTATCAAATTCACACACACACACACACGCAGAGGAAGTGAAACACACCTTTTGCTATGCTGCTCTCCAACCAAAAGCATTTACAAGAATGCATTTATTAGAGGAACTTATAGATGGAAATGAAAAGATGATTACTGAACTTACCATGAAATAATACATTATATGAGATAACATTGCTTGCCAATATGTGTACATTAGTCAAAACGGCATGTAAAATGTTTGTATTGTGAAAATTCTACTGAATTTTCATTTGGTTTTTTTAAAGTGAAATGTGGAGAACTGAAACTAAGACTGAAAAAATGTGAAACTAAGAGCATCAGAACTGATCTATCCTTCCATCCCTATGTGGAAGAGCCATAGCTCAGTGGGAGAACACCTGATTTGGATAGAAGGTTCCAGCTTCAATATCTGGTATCTCCAGATAGGGCTGGGAAAGAAGCTGTGAAGGTCTGGATTAAAAATAAATAAATAAATAAATAAATAAATAAATAGACAAATTTTGGGGGGGAAACTAGGAAGGACTCTCTCCGAAATCCTGGTGAGCTATTGACTGCTACTGCAGGCAATATTGAACTGATGGCCCAATGGTTGAACTTGGAATAAGGCAACTTCCTGTGTTCTTCCTAGAATGTTGTAAGTAAAGGTAAAGGGACCCCTGACCATTAGGTCCAGTCGCGAACGACTCTGGGGTTGCGGCGCTTATCTTGCTTTATTGGCCGAGGGAGCCAGCGAACCAGAGCAGCCCACGGAAATGCCTTTACCTTCTCGCCGGAGTGGTACCTATTTATCTACTTGCACTTTGACGTGCTTTCGAACTGCTACGTTGGAAGGAGCAGGGACCTAGCCACTGGAGCTCACCGCATCACAGGGATTCGAACCGCCGACCTTCTGATCAGCAAGTCCTAGGCTCTGTGGTTTAACCCACAGCGCCACCCGAATCCCTGCA
Source organism: Podarcis tiliguerta (assembly GCF_965153285.1). NCBI lineage: Eukaryota > Metazoa > Chordata > Lepidosauria > Squamata > Lacertidae > Podarcis > Podarcis tiliguerta. The sequence continues at coordinate 96,366,438 of NC_139537.1, read as the reverse complement.
AAAATCACATTGTTCATGAGTAGGAATAGGCAGCTCACCACAGTTCTGTCCCATGCCTGCTTTTTCTTACCTCAAAGCCAGCTCCATCCCATCTTGTTCATCACCAACAAAAGTAGTACTTTTGAGGTGGGATGAGGACTGCTTCAGATTTACAGGGGCAACATTGACTCCTCTAATGGCATTGAAGATTCAATGGGGGAAAGACCTGGGAGAGTCTTTTGACAATGCAGAAATGGGACAAGATTTGGAGAAAGGCCTCATCCATATCGATACTGGAAAAAATAAGAAAAAAATGTCTTAAAAGTAATGCATCGCTTAAGGAAAATAAAATTGATAGCACAATCTCATTGCTTTGCTGGAAGAGCTGCAACAACCCTGACTCTCTCTCCATGTCCCCAAGTGCAACTTTTTTGGAGAAATATATTAAATGAAACAAGCACAAGCACAAAGCAAACTGTTCCTTTGGACTCTTAAAATTGTACCATTGTCTTATTATGGAAAATTGTACCATTGTCTTATTATTGTCTTTTCATGTAAAAGTCTTAAAACACATTCTTTGTCAGTGGCAAACCTCACTATTGCCTGATACTGGAAGACACTGGAAGAAGACCTTCATGAAGCACGGATTTCTCAATTACAGGGCCTGATATTAATGGACAAGCCTCCAAGTCTTTTTATTTTATTTTTATAAATGATTTTTCTTGGTTTTCCATGTAATCACATTACGTAACATAATACCTTCTTATTTTATCTATTTGGCTCAACTGAGCCTAATGACTTCCCTCCCTCCCGTCTGATGGTTTACAAAGTTAAACTTTACATCTTTACATTTTGCTTCTTTTCCTATCCTTGTTACATCATTACCTAAAATATTATATTACTCAACCTGAATAGGTAGCAATTTCACCTTACAAATCTTCAGATAACCCTGCTAATGATCTTAATTGCTTACAGTTGTCTTTCAAATATAATATTTGAATGTTTGGTCTCACTGGTTCCAGATTCTTCCCATCAGTTTCGCAAGTTCTGCAAAGTCCATCATTTTCATCTGCCACTCTTCTTTTGTTGGTAGCTCCTGTTGTTTCCATCTTTGGGCTAACAAAACTCTTGCCTCAGTTGTTGCGTATAAGAACATTTTTTTATCTTGTCTCAGTATCTCTCTACCCACTATACCCAGTAAAAAAGCTTCTGGTTTTTAACAAAAGTGTTTTTAAACATTTTCTTTAACTCATTATATATCATTTCCCAGAAAGCTTTTACCTCTTTACATGTCCACCACATATGGTAAAAAGTACCTTCCTTTTCCTTACATTTCCAACATTCATTTTTTTTTGTTCTATACATTTTGGCCAATTTAACTGGTGTTAAATACCACCTATACATCATTTTCATAACATTTTCTTTAAGCGTACTACATGCTGTAAAATTAATACCTTCATTCCATAACCTCTCCCAATCTTCTAACTATGTTATGAAGCCTCCAAGTCTTTTTATGCCACTTGGCGTGATTTATCACCTGTGCAGCATAGAAGGAAGCTTCAAAGAAACTGCTTTGTGAGGCTATGATTGCATATGAGCTCAAAACCTTGATCCTTGAAGCATATACAATTTCTTTATCCTCTCCCACGCAAAACCCCCGAATAAAACAACATGGGAGAAAATAACTATCATTTCTACACAGAACTTTGAAAAATATATCCGGGGTTAACCACTGACACCTTTCTATTATCTGTATATAAATTGTGTTTAATTTTGGCGTCTATTCCATATATTTCTACAATAGCTCTCCCTAGTGGATGCCTGACTTAGTGCTGCAGCAGGTATCTGATTCACAAGTGCTACTGATAGATGTATTCCAACATTATGCCTTGACACACTTGAAGCAGGTATCAGTTTAATTTACCACTATAAGAGACAGTAAATTTTATTTAGTGTTTAAACCATGAATAGACTTTGTATTGATATGTAGTGCAAGGGAAGATCTGACTCACATCTTGGGTAGAGTGTCAAATCCACCAGCCATTCATTTGGCTATGCCTTTCAATTAAAAGTGTAATATCAAAAACTTATCCCTCCTTCCATCTCTCACTCTCACGCACTGCCATTCCCTGTCCTCTATTACCTTTCTTGAAGCATGAAAAACACAGGAATGCAAGAAAGCACCTTATAGAGTCAGCCTATTGACTGGCATAGTGTTAGCTATTCCAAGTGACACCTGCCCTCCAGGGTCGGAGGCAGAGAGAGGTCTTTCCCAACATCCGAGGTCCCCAAACTGAAGGAGGAAGAACTTGTGTGGAACACACACAAAAGAAAATTTATATTGAAACAGTTGTACATTCAGCATTACGTATGTTCCTTTCTCACTGTCAAAAATACTTTTCAGGTTTATATTAGCATTTGTAAGTAGAATGGTTGCTCTCCCATAGACATTTTAGGAAGTGCAATCATCTAAGAGGCTGCTTGGAAGCCCCCAAGAGTGGCAAGTGATTTTTTTTTTGGGGGGGGTATTAAAAAACGTTTAAAACTAAAGACCTACTTCCAGTAACACTCTATAGTAGCAGATGAGGAAGTTATGAGTCCCCGAGTCTAAAGTTACTTGGGAATGGTAGAAGAAAGGTTTTACTGCTATTGGTGTGGTTGTTGTTTTTTAAAAAAAGAAGGTATATATCACCATGTAACTTAAGAAGCAAAGACAGCATCAAAAAGCTTGCCATCTAAATTTTGAAGGAAAACATAATGGCACAAGAAAGGACCAGAGTAACCCTCGCCACAGGACTACAGATAAGCACACTTTGGACTACTCAGTCAGAGGTGTGCAGCACAAAGCTGTCAGTAAGAGGGTAAGGGATAAGCCTTTACTCCAGGATTTTACAGCAGGGTGGGGAAACTTTTCCACCTGTGAGACACATTCTGTCTTTGACACCAGAGGAAGGAGAAAGAAGGGAGAAGCGAACAGAATCAACAACATACCGGAGGAATTAAAGATGCAGGGGTCTAGAGGCCATACTTTTCTGGTTATTTCTGAACTATGCTTGCTAATAAAAGAAGACCCACCAGATGGCAGTCGAAGCTTGCAAAAGCAATATCTCTCCCACATTGCCACAGCGTTCAGACTGGGACATATAGCACTATATTTCTGCTACTGGAATAAATATACTGTGTTCAGATTCAAATGTGTATGATGAGGACCTCACATGAAGAAAGTATCGCCTCGAAGTTTCACACAGGGGGCATTCGTTCCCAGACCCACTTCTCTTAATCGATAACAGCATTAAAAAAGGTGAAACTGTCGAGAACAAATTCAAAAGGAGCCCAGGTGTGCATCAGTATGTCCCAGTGGCATTATAACTATTAGTGAATAGAATATTTACCATATTTTTTGCACCATAACACTCACTTTTTTCCTCCTAGAAAGTAAGGGGAAATGTCTGTGCGTGTTATGGAGCGAATGCCTGCGGGTGGCAGGAGGGATCAGCTGCAGTCATGAGCAGAGGATCCATGGTTCCCCTTCCTTCCCTCCTCCGTGGTTACAAAGCATGGATCCACGTGGATCCTCAGGATTTTTGCATTGGGCTACTCCAAACTCACTGTCAGATCACATGTCTGTGGCCACAGCATGAACCACAAAAATCATATATCCACTATTTTGTTTAGAATATTTTTTTTCTTGTTTTCCTCCTCTAAAAACTACGTGCATGTTATGGTCTGGTGCGTGTTATAGAGCAAAAAAATACGGTATATAGTGATTCGCAGCCATTATCCCTGCAATCTGATAATGTGTGTGAAGCACTTTATAAAGCGCCTGTGGTCCAGATATTTATCTCCCCACCATACCCCAAGGGCCAACATTGACAGGTGGGTAGCTCCACCCCCATCTGCCATTCATCTGATGTCGTAGTGATGTCAGGTGGCTAGTTACCAATCTGTCAAAGTTTACCCATGGGGTAGGGGAGGTGTCTGCTTTGCCAGCATGTTCCACCCAACCCATCACCTGATACCACGCAGTGACATCTGATGGCTGGCAGATGAATATGGTTATGGGAAAATGGCCTTTCAGATAAAACTGGACTCCCTGGAGGCAGCCAGATGTCTCCCAACTCTGCTTACAACATAAATATTATTCTCCTTCTATTACTGGATGCAACCCATTGCATTTGTGACTCGGGCGAGATCTGTACTAGGACCTTCCTGGTCCACTTCAGAACAAATATCTAAGATGTGGTTTACATAATCCAAATAATCCACCTAGGCTTTCCCATCTCCTCTCCACTTCCTCACATGGAGGAGAAAGAGTGAAAGTTTTTCCTTCGACTTGGCTAGTGGATGCTGAATGTTCTTCAATTGATCCTGTTATATTTATGGTATTGAAATGTGTTTTGTATGTTATTATATTTCTGTTTTGCTATGTTATTGTGAAATTGTTATCATGCTTTTGTTTTGCTATGTTTTCATGAAATTGTGCAACCCTGCTTCTTTGTTGTAAGTCGTTTTGCACATGATGTGTGTCTGTGTGTGTCTGTGTGTGTGAAAAAGTAGCATACCAAGAAAATGAATGAAATGAGTGAATGACTAAACCATAGGTTCCTGTTATGTGTGAACTTGGGAAAGTGTGGCTTATTCCAAGTCTAGTTAGTTGGGATATCATTACCTCAGTAGTGGATGGAATTGTGGTGGCGATGCTGTTAACTGGAACTCATTAACCTGAGCATAATCCAGCAGTGTCAAAACATCTTCATTGGTTTCCTGTTTGTTTTATACAATAATTCAAAGTGTAGGTTGGGGGGGTGCGGATAACGTGCATAACCCTGAACGTCTTGGATCAGGATATTCGAAAGGCCTGCTCCCATCTGAACATGCCCATTTTCTGAGGTCAAGTAGGTACTGACTAGAAAAAGGGTGTTTTTGGCATGATTTTGGCCACAACTTTATTTAAATACACACACGTGAGTGGCTGCTTAGGCATTGGTTATGACTATCTGTCCTTGCCCCAGGGACAGAACTGACTTCTGGATTCCAGCGGAAGCCAGTCAGGGAAAACAATATTGGGGCGAAATGAAGCTGGGCAGCAGACCCTCACTTATCACCCGCATGCTCCCGGGGCTTGCACAGCCCAAGCCTGATGCCAGGGACTTGGACGAAAGGATGGCAAGCCCCTGGATTCCTTTAACGGAATTCGCTTGCAGCAGCACCATTGGAGGGGTAGGCACTTACCCCTCCACCAACCAATTTTAACCAATGCCTAACCGCCAACCTTACAAGTTGTGACGATTTGCTATGCAGAAGGCAAAAACCAAATGGCACCAGCCAATCAGCCAAATGGACAAAATTCCTTCCGGGCCCCTGCCCCAACAGCAGGCGACCAAATGACAGGCATAGCAAGGTCAAAGCAAAGAAAACCCCAATTCAGGTAGGGTGGGCGGGTGATCCGGTGAATGCAGCCCAAGAGGACGCCCAAAGCTGTGTGCCCAGTATTTAAAACCTTTGTCCCCACCCCCAAATTGGCAACATTGGAATCTACCCAGAGACACAATTACCCAATCACTGCCTGAGAACATCCAAATGGATCTGCCCAGCAACAGTGGGGGGGCCTGCTGGCCCCCACCGCAAGACGTGCTCTCTGTTAGGAAGAACACGTTTTGTGGAATACCTTCCATACAGACAATCTTTTGGCACCAGTGTTAACTACAGTGGCACCTTGGTTTATGAACTTAATCTGTTCCGGGAGTCCATTCTTAAACCAAAGCGTTGGTTTTTTTGTTTTTGTTTTTACAATTGTTTTTATTGATTTTCTTATTATATATTTATACATTCTTACAATATTAATAACCTAAAACTCTCATGATTACCACTTCCCTCTACCCCGCTTCAGGTTTTCTTGTTTCCACACTATAATATTTACACATTGATTTAGATCAGCATACTGTTCATATCTATACACGGTTCTTTCTATAATCTCATACAGAATGCTCCATCAATTATACGTTGTAAGGTTTATCTCAGACCTGCCAGTGTTCTTATATGTAAACACTGTTTCTCAAGGTAAGTTATAAATTTTCTTCCAGTCTTTTTGGAAAATCTGGTCGTCCGGCTCATGAATTTGTCCCGTCAACCTGGCTAATTCTGTGTACTCTACCATCTTTGTTTGCCATTCCTTGATAGTCGGCAGATCTTGATGTTTCTATCCTTGAGCTATCAAGGACTTGATAGAGTTTTAAACCAAAGCATTCTTTGGCGTGCTTTCCCATAGCAGCAGGGGACTCAATTTAGAAATGGAACACACTCAAAAGGAAGTGGAACATGTTCTGCTTCCAAGGCAAAGTTCACAAACCTAAACACTTACTTCCAGGTTTGCACAGTTCTTAATCCAAGTTGTTCATAAACTAAGCTGTTCTTAAACCAAGGTACAACTTCCTGAAAATCTTTTTTGTTAGTGTTTCCTATCTTAATCTGGGTGTTATATAATGTTTAGCTGTGTTTAATTTTTATGTTTTGATTATATTGCAAGTTGCTTTGAAGTCTTTTTTAAAAAAGCAGAAAGGTGGAACATTCCTCAGTGGTGGGGTTTGTAGACATATAAATAAATCAGTCGCCTATTGGTCCAGTCTAAATGTTGGTTAGATAGAGTATTTTAGTGTTAAGCAGATGGCTGCAATCTTACGAGAAAAATCAGACATAGAAATGTCTACATTAGCTTTCTTTTAAGTTGCAATTAAGCCTTTTATAGTTTTGCAGAAACATGTACTGAAACATCCCTTCAATTTCCCTATCTATTCAGGCCAAAATGAAGCAAGTTTGATGGCTTGTGGAAATGCTTCCATTAACAAACTTGGCTTTTGTTATTGTTTGTGCTGCTTACAAAAAAGAAAACGAAAGAAAGAAAGCGCCTTTATTCCCAGCTGACAAAAATTCCAGATCAGGACAACTGCAAGCCACATAATCTGAGCTTCAGCCCATTTGCCATTGTCATGTATCTGCATAAACAATTCCCAATGTTCCTGCTCTTTATGTGTGGGAGATACAAGTATATTTGAAATGTTTTTCAACGTCCCTGTCTGTGCCTTCAATTTAGTCTTTTTCTGCAGTTGCCAAGAGTATACTGCCACATAACAATGTGGTCTTATTTCCCTTTCATTATTGTATAAACCTCAGTCACCTACTCTACTAAAAGATTCAGACAGGCAATCAAACACTTAGAAATCCAACATAAAGGCTGCCAACCCAGCCTTAGCTGTATGAATCTTCCTCTCTCTCCTAAGGGCATACTCAATATTTTGCATTCAAATGCTTGTGAAGGTGAGAAAAGAGACATGCAACCAGCAAAAGCAACCAGCAATTGAAGCCAGTGGTCTGACATGTCAGTTCACTGAGGCCACCTGCAACTAGCTGTCCTGTCCTAAGATTTGCTGTGCCAGCAAATACTGTATTGTGCTTGCGGTAGTGAAGTCTTCCTATGTGTTAAGTTGTGGGCGAACATATCAGACGACACAGCGATTCTTCCAAAGCAGCTCTTTATTTGTAAGCTGGAACAGAACTGAACTGAGGAGCTCAGTCAGCCTGCTTATATAGAGCTCCAGAACAATGTAACTGTTGCAACTTTCTAAAACTATCCAATCACTGAACGTCACTTTGGATCCTTCATTTGCATAACTATCTACAGTATCCCCCTGCTGGCACAGGGTGAGAACTTCAGTACGTAACACTATGGAAAGGAGCATGTGCTAGGAAGGGAGGAGGTTCGAGGAGAGAGAGAGAGAGAGAGGCTGGCTCCCTATTCAATGGAGGGGAAAAGGAGAGTTGGGAGTGGTCAAAAGAAGTAAACTGTAGCAGGTGGGGAAGAGTAAATTTGGGTCCATTTCTTAGAAGCAGAGGTTGTTGCCCTCAATACTTTACCTCCCCTGCTAAGAACGTATGAACCAGGCTTCCTCAACCTCGGCCCTCCAGATGTTTTGAGACTACAATTCCCTTCATCCCTGACCACTGGTCCTGCCAGCTAGGGATCATGGGAGTTGTAGCCAAAAACATCTGGAGGGCCAAGGTTGAGGAAGCCTGGTATGAACAGACAATGATTCTACCCATGCAGAGGGGGAAATCATGTCAATAATAATGTATCAATACAAGCAGTCACCATCATGGCCCTGGCTAGGGCATCCTTTGAGGTCTGTGGCGGAAAGCAGGGCTGCACAGCTGTCCTCCATTAGGCAAAGGCCACTGCTGCCAAAACAGGAAGCAGGGAAGTCATGGAAAAGTATTTGGGAGGCGACAGAAAGATGGGTGTTCTTTCCTGGTCCATTGATGGGGCAGGAGTGTGCACAGATAGCGAGCAGTTAAAATAATGGCCCTAGGAGCCTTCAGAAAGGAGCTGCTTCCAGAAGAAGAACTGGGAGACTCTGCCACCAGGGGGTAGTTGGTTTCACCTGTGCTGCCCCACCTCCAGCCCTAGGAACCTTCAGAAGGGAGTTGCTGTCACAGGCATTATATGGATGGGTATTTTAATGAACTGAATAGAGTGAAAGTTTATGAGTCATGGGGTGGGGAGAGTGTGTGTTTATGTGCAACTCCTGCAACCAAGCTGGTGCTGAACATATTCTTCTGCTTTCCTTTGGACCCCATCAGTGAGGCTGAGAGAGGGGTCTTATCATCTGGCCAGCCCAGGACCTCCATACACATGGCCCAGGCTTGCGCCCCAAGTAGGTCATTTTAGTGCTTCTAATGCAGCGGTTTGACTTCATCCCCAGAGGTACACTCCATTGTCTCATGAGGCAGACAGGTGCCCACAACAACAGTGCTGAGGATCAAGGAAAAGAAATAATGAAAAACCCAGAAGCAAACTGTATTCTGCAACCAACATGTATAGCAAAATGCCCTGTTTTATAAATGCAATCCATATTATGTTGCAGAGCAGCCTTCGTAGCAAAATCGTAAGAATTGGAAGTGCACAAAATGTAAGGAACTGGTTCTAATGCACGGTGGGAAATGCTCACTGGAAGAAAGAAACCGTAACACGCCCTGTAGGATTTCAGCTTGTTGTTAACCTTTCAATGAAAAGTCAAGCTATCTTTGTGCTCTATATTACAGTTCACAGGTGGCCATAGCTGGGGAAAGGAACTTCTATATAAGAAAAAGCAAATACAGCTGTTTTTGCAAAATAGTTGTGAATGGTTGCCAGATTTCATCGTCTCAAGAAAATAATAACAGAGAAAATGGAGAGACAGAACACTGAAAAAGAGTGCTGATGCAGTCAAAAGAAGTCAGAAGTTTAGGGAATCTGGAAAAAGAGCAAATCTTATGGAGAAGGAAGCAGCAATGAAATTAGCCTGTTGAGAGCCAGTGTAACAGCAATAACCCAGACTGGAAAGCTATGGAAAACAACCCAGATTGGAAAGGTTATTTTAATTACAGAGAGATCAGCGGCTGAGCTGTCCTGTGAAAGACAGCCCATTTATTCCTAGCAGTATAGTACAGCTAGAATTATCAACAGAATATGAATTATTAGAAATACATGTTTAGGGATAAGGATATGGAATTTGGTAGGTTGTTCAAGTGTTCTCTGCTCCCGGGAACAGTTTTCTAATATTGTTTTCATATTAATTTATTTACTCCACTTACTCATTTCTGCTTGGGAGCTCAAGAGTAGCTTAAGCAGCCTCCTGTCATGGACTGGCTGGATGCTAGGAGTGGTGGGAGGCACCAGCCGGGGAACCCCCAAAGAAACTCCCAGGGGAAGAAGCCTCAGAACCAGGGGATTGGTGGAAGGATGATGGTGAGAGTTCAGAGGGAGAAGAATGGAAGGAGGATGCGTCAGAAGCTGAAGAGGTAGAGGGTTTAGTGAGCAGGAATCCAGCCCCCACTGTAGAGTGACGCATGTCATGCAGGAGATCACCAACAAACTTACATGTTGACTCTTAGCCTATTGGTGGTCTCTCCCATGCTTCTGCTATAACTGTGAGGTCATCCATGGCTGTCATTGAGGATGTCACCTAGAGGAGGGAGAAAGGTTGTTTTCTGCTGCTCCAGAGAAGCGGACACAGAGCAATGGATCCAAACTACAAGAAAGAAGATTCCACCTAAACATTAGGAAGCACTTCCTGACAGTAAGAGCTGTTCGACAGTGGAATTTGCTGCCAAGGAGTGTGGTGGAGTCTCCTTCTTTGGAGATCTTTAAGCAGAGGCTTGACAACCATATGTCAGGAGTGCTCTGATGGTGTTTCCTGCTTGGCAGGGGGTTGGACTCGATGGCCCTTGTGGTCTCTTCCAACTCTATGATTCTATGATTCTATGTTATCCATGGAAATCCATGTTGTCATGGAAAATTACAAAAGGCAACAAAAGGTCGACAAGCAAATCCTTTGCATGGTCTCCATATACGGTAACTAATCAACATCATCATAATCAGCAACAACAACTACTACTACATTAACTGGATGACAGCCCTACTCTACTTTTGTATCCATGGAGTGCTGATGCTATTTAGTTCTACTGATCGTGTGGACAGAATGAGAAGAGAAAGTCACTCCGTGTTAATGAGTCCAGAATAAGAGAGTGTAGTCTTGTGCCTACATTATCAGAGTCCACATGGCACTTACGTAGCACTTATAAGCACCCTTAATTTGCTTTAATGCACTTGCTGCTCACACACACACAAAAATCAATATGGTTGTCAAGGTGATAATCCTTAAGGAATGAAGGGTTCACTGTGGGCGGAATTTTTTTACATAAGATTAGCCTTGTTAATAAAAGAGGGCTAAGACTTTTCTTGCAGAGTTAAGACACTCACCCCATGTCCAGAGAACACATTTATTTATCACCAAGGCAACCTCCTACACCCATACTTACATTAACAGCTACTTTTTATGGTGGCTTGCCTATAGGATCCTTTGTGGGTAATACAAGAAACCTGACTGGGTCTGTGAAGTCTGAGGCTGAAGGTCCACTGAATTTGTCCCACAGAAAACTTTAAGGCAAATGTGTAGGTTTCTTCTCTAACTGAACATCTGAAGGATTTCAAACTTTCTATCACATGACAAACTGGAACTAGAAAATGTTTTGCAGCACCTTTTGCACAGCAAGAAATTCTCAGAACTGCCTGAAAACATATCAAAATGGGGGCTAAGTTGTCAACACAGCTTGATTGTCAAACAACATTTGATGTGCCACTTCAGAAAATGTTACCCGCTTTAAAACAATAGGAACAAAATGGTCTTAAATGGCTTGTAGCTGTAGATCAATTCTCAGTCAGAACTTTCTGGCTTTTAGAGGCAATGGTGAAAAAACTTTACACAGGAAATTGCCTAAAGATTGCACTTGTTTGTGAAACATTGACCCCAAAAAAGTTGGAAAGAGGGATGGGTGGGATTATAAAATAGTGAAATACTACATTCTGCAGTAGTATGGAGTCAGAGAGCAAGGGAAGGGAAGAGGAGATAAAATAGAAGGGAAAGTTCATATTGGATTCCTTCTGAGGGGAGTAGTAGAAATGTAAAGAATTGGAATTGCTGCATTTTCCCCCTACCGGGATTTTGTTTTCGTATTTTAAGACGCCCTCAGCCTTTGGGATAACAATGAGTAAATAACTGTACATATTTTCTATCTAACAACCTGTCATGACACAAAATATGTGATGAATTAGAAACACACAGAAGTACATTCAGAACAAGCTCCTAAATAAGATCTCAGAAGAAATTGTTGAGCACATTTTAGAGCTGGAGAAAACAAAATAAACTGAACACTCTAATCTTATATACTTGACCACTGTTAAATATCAAGCAGAATAGGTAACAATAAGCATTTGTTAAGAGGGCATAAAACACTGAAAGAGTCACTATTGAAGCATACTTTGAGGGTTTGTTCCATTTCATATTTCAATAGGAAATAGGCTTTGAAACCCAATCACAGCCAGTTCCCTGCATTTCAACATAAAACTGGCTGTGAGGAAAACAATGGTACAATCCAATAAACCAACTGTATCCACAGCTGCAATGAAAATCATGCAGGCAATTAGGATCAGGTGAAGGCAGAGAACCAACCTAGATTTCAGGCTCAAAGAAGTAACTCAGAATTAGGGTTGCCGGATTTCCGCAGACATGTTTTCTTTTTCAGAGGGAAAATCACCATCCGGGCGGATTTTTTTAAAGAACAAAAAACTGCAAAATGTTTGAGTTTTTATTTCTGTACCATTTGTTTGTGCTTCGAGCCCCAAAACCCATCCCCCATGGAAATAAAGACACAGTGGAGACAGAATTTAGTTTAAATGTTAATGGGCAAATTTTGGCCACATCTTTATTAAATACACAAGTGTGACTGGTATTGACTTAGGCATTGGTATCAAAACTATAACTGGCTCCTGCCCACCCTGCGGGAAGCCTGGAAGGGTAAACAACCAGCAGGGGGAGCTCTATCAGTGTGTATTGACTAGTGCTCACCCCTGGGGTTCCCGGGGGTCCTAGCATGGCCCTAGCCCCTCTCTGGGCTTCGGACGAGATTCAGACCCCCGGATTCCTTTAACAGAATACCCTATTCATTGGAGGGCAGGTGATGGCAGCACCTCAACTCCCCACATCCTCCTAAACCAATGCCTAACCGCCAAACCTTACAAAGTTGTGACGATTGCTAAGAGGTAGGCAAAAACCAAGTGGCCACAGCCAATCTGCCACATTGGGAAAAATTCCTACCCAGCCCCCATTCCAAAACAGGTGACCAACCGAAGTCCAAAGCAAGGCCAAGCACGACCTAATTAACGGGTGGGTGGGCGGGTGTTCGGCAGTGCGAAGCAAAAGGAGGTCCCTACATCACACTGCCAAATAAATACTCCCAACCCCCAACCTTGCCAACGCTGCTGATTGGCTAAAGGCCAGTGGCATAACTGTGGCACCACTGGCTTGGAGCGGGGCAAGCCGCACCCACAAACCAGTTGGGGAAGAGTTCCAGGGCCGAGCACAACATGGAGCCTCTGATAGGAGGATCCAACTTGTGGGACTGGCAGCTGGCAGCCGCTGGAATGAGTGATGCAGCCGCAGGAAGAAATGCCGACCAAGGAAGAATGGAGGATGAGGTTGACGGAATATGCAGAGATGGACAAATTGACTGGGAAAATAAGGAACCAACGCGATCAGAGATTTTCCGAGGACTGGAATAAATTTACAGAATATATCAAAAATGTATGTGAGGAGCAACTAACGCTTGTTGGCTTTCAAGAAGCTTTGTGAAAAAGACTGATTGAAATGTTGTTTGAAAAATCGGTTAAAATTAAGAGAGGTAAAGTGCAACATAAAATTAAGAAATGTGAGATGTAGAGATAGTATGGAAAATTGTCAAATAGGTTGAGGGAAGTCCAAAAGATGTTTATGTATAATGTGAATGTTAAATTTGGATAAAATGTATATTGGAAACTGAATAAAAATTAATTATATATATAAAAAAGGAATGAGTGATGCAGCCACAGACTGGGGTGGCCTTCCTGGGGCCGCTCAGCCTCGCACCTTCTGGAGAAGTTGCAGGAGGCCAAATAAAACAAAGGTAAGAGAGGGGAGGGAAGGAGGGGGCAGGCGAGGAAGGGGTCAGTGGCAGGCAGGGGGCGAGCAATGGTCATGTGGGATGGTAGGGGGTTTCCCCGTTTTTTCCTCACAAAATGTTGGAGGGTGTGCCATTTTCATTTTTAATTGCCATTATTAAATATTTGAATACACCTTTCATCTTTTACTGCACACACACTATTACTACTATTTCTCCCCCCTCGACACCCCCCCGGCCCACCTGTAAATGTGTCCTGGGAAATGTGTCCTCCCCCCCCCCCTAAAAAAATATGTCAACCCTACTCAGAAGTCACCAGTGAAAGCCTGAAGGTGCTTGGAGGTTTCAGTTGTTGGTGAAAAGACCCAAAGACAAGCAGGACTGAAGGCCTTGGCATTACTTGTGTGAAGAGGAGCTCCCCTTCAATAGTGGCTTAAACGAGGTGATTTTTGTTGGGATTGTGGAACAAGGAGATTTAATTTTCCCCTCTGCACCCCACACAGACATGAAGTTGTTCCATTTCAAGAACATGTTAATTTCACTCAGTTAAAGTCACATCTCGTTTGGCCCCGAATCTCCCTCAGAAGGGAGTGAATGAATGTTTTTCCCTTTTAGTAGGCCGGTTGAGGCCTAATTAAATATATTGTGGACAATAACTGGAAAGAACGCAGAAGCCCAGTTTGCACTATTTTAAATTCCCAGCTAAGCTGCAGCAAATTATGCCATTCCCCCCCCCACACACACACACATTTGTCACTGACAACATTTTCTCCTGTTGCTAACTCTTGCTTTTTGTCAATGATTTCGCTGCTCAGCCTTCTTTAAATGCATCCTTGACATAGGAGCTTGTTTGCAGCAGGGCCGTTTCTTCTTTCCCTTGTGTTTCAAAATACTCCTTCTAACAGGTTGACTGTCTCAAAATGTATCTGAACAGGCAACCTTGATTTCACCACTAACAAGGTGCCCCCAGGCAACCCCACCAGGCGATCACGCTCTTTTGTTCCCCATGCAGTGGATGTTGTATTATTTGCGAGACAGTCTTTGGGTTACGGTTTTGATGCCAAAAACGTTTATTAGTTTGCAGCAAGCGAAAGAGAATCGGACTGTCTGTCAAGTGCGCAGCTTTCTTTCTGGCAGACTTCAGAGCCACAAGCCAGTCTCTTTATGTGCTGAATCGATTAGATTTGTATAGTGGCCTACTGCACATAGGTAGAAATTTCCCTATGTTTCTGGGTCAATGCAAAGACACAATTTTTTTCTTGCCTAAAAATTGATATTCTAGAAGCGACCCTGTAAGCATTTGTTTAGACTAGAATGAAATATGCGCTTAAGTCTCTAGACCATGCTCTTTTCTGATGACAAATATTTAGTAGTAGTGGTAGTACTTATGCATTTCTGTACTTTCCAATTAACTGTGTCCTCAAAATGGTTCACAATTCAAATCAATAAAATACAAACAAAATCAATTGTACTAAAGGCAATCGGTATATAAAAGCAATACCAACTCATAATTAGTAAAATTCAGTGTAAAACTTCACAATAGCATAGCATCAGCAAGGAGAGTTTTAACATCAACAAAGGGTAGAAAAAATATTCCATGGAATATGATGATGCCAAATATATTTTACAATATGCAAATTGATTCAGATGCACTCTTTTGGTATTAACAACCCTGTAAGTTTGATGAGTAACATCTCTCTGTTACAGAGGAGGGGAATGTGCAATTGAATATAAGGGCTTATTTAACTATATTTAGCAAACTTGGGGCTTTTTTTCAGTCGGAACTCACCAAGAACTCAGTTCCAGCACCTCTCGGGTAGGTGCTATTGCCATTATAAGAGAACAAGGGAGGCATTCATTGTGAGTTCCGGCACCTCTTTTTAGTAGAAAAATAGCACTGAGCAAACTTATGCATGAAGGGAGGAGCATGCATGTTGAATGTCTATTCTGACGGGCAGTGTCTCTCTCCAAAACCTCAGGGAGAGGCTATAGTCACATGCTTCTTCTAACTGGAGGTGTGAAGGACTGAACTTGAGACCTTTTGTGTGCACACCTCTTGTCATTGGATTATGGTGCCTGCACTGAGTGTAATGAGCTTACCTTATGTATGTTGTTTATGTTATTTATTTCATAAAATCTATACACTGAAGTTATGTTTGTTTTTGTTTTGTTTTGTAATAAAGCAAAGTGTATAAGTACATGTCTGCTTATAAAGCAAGGGTGTACTTCTCGGTTGGTTATAACTTGGTTCTGATAACCCCAAAGTTGCAGGTTCGAGTCCCATATGGGATAACTGCATATTCCTGCATTACAGGAGTTGGGCGAGATGATCCTCAGGGTCCCTTCCACCTCCAAAATTCTATGATTCTCACATCAGAGGGGAGCAAAACTCAAGCCCTCTCCCAACTTCTTTCAGCAGTTTCCCCCCTGCCTGGCTCAACTACCAGAATGAGCTCTCCATCTCATTTTTGTGTGAGAAGTAAAACTCCCTCACTCTTGCTTTATATGTGAACAAGGAATATATAAAATTGTCCCACATGGCTAGTTCAGCCCAAAGATCCAATATATTATCCCAACAGTTGTCAAGGAACTGAAACCGAACTCTGCCTCATACTATCACTTTTAAGATTCATTCCTCAGTTCTAGCAGATTTCCCCCCAGTTAATCATATTTGATATATCCAAATGAAATAGAGGTGGGCAAAAAACTGTTGGGAATCTCAGGAAGTTGCTGCACAGAGGTAGCTTCAGATCAAAATAGTTTGCTGCTGCAGAAGATAAGGCTTTAGTAATACAGTTCCAAATGTTGATATATACAGTGGTACCTCAGGTTAAGTACTTAATTTGTTCCGGAGGTCCGTTCTTAACCTGAAACTGTTCTTAATCTGAAGCACCACTTTAGCTAATGGGGCCTCCTGCTGCTGCCACGCCGCCGGAGCACAATTTCTGTTCTCATCCTGAAGCAAAGTTCTTAACCTGAAGCACTATTTCTGGGATAGCGGAGTGTGTAACCTGAAGCGTATGTAACCTGAAGCGTATGTAACCCGAGGTACCACTGTATACACACATACAGCTTGCATTTAGTTATAAAATCTGAATTTTGAGAGGTGTTTTTAAACAACAGAATAATGAACAGAATTATGGGGAAATATTTTAAAGTGGTTGTTGTTGTTGTTTAGTCGTTTAGTCGTGTCCGACTTTTCGTGACCCCATGGACCAGAGCACGCCAGGCACTCCTGTCTTCCACTGCCTCCCGCATTTAAAGTGGTAGAAGCTGGAATTTGACAGAGCCACCCACCCCTAAATACTATTCCCTCAAGACCTTAAGGAGTGAGCTGCATGTGTCTTCTCAGAGTCTGAGAGGAAAATGGAACCTTGGAGACTTGTCTTAATGTAGCAAGATTAACGGGCTTCTCACACAAGCCAGCATCCGAGACTGGAAGTGTTTACCCGAGCGAATGCATTATAGATAGTAGTAGGGTAAAAGGATAGCTCTCTAGAATGCATTTAAAAACCCCTATGAACTTACAGAAATGTAAAAACATCAAAGATCTCTAAAACACTTCTACCTTTCTTTAAGACACATAACACTCCTTTTTGTCAGAAACAATTCTGAAATGTATGTAGGCCTAAATGGGGATTAATACCTTGAACCAAAAATATATATGTGATCCGTGCAATTCATTAAAAATGATTGAAATCATTTCCTTAAATTGTATACGTTAGTGGGTTTTTATGTCAAAAATCTCCTATACTTTTGATGCTAATAGTGCATACACAAAGGGCTATTAACATCCAAAAGACCTATATTTGTTCATTCCTGAAGAAATGAATCATGGTTTTGACAGCTTAATAATCTTTTTTTTTTTTTCCTATTCTCCTGAGGCTGTACTATGTAAGACAAATTCCTCTTACTGTGTAAGACAAGACAGAACTGCAAAAACATACCTTGAAATACTGGTTTGCCTTTGGGAAATATAGTCTAATCCTAAACTTACTTACTTGGAGGCAAGTCCTGTGAGTTCGGTAGGATTTACTTAGGAATAACTTTCTTTACAATATCAACGCACAACTGAAATAAGTGGGAATTACTCAGATTCAGGGCTGGCCCAGCTATTAGGCTGGGTGACATTGCTGCTGCCTCAGGCAACAGAAACTGCCAGTCCATTGTCCCCATGGGCACCCGGCCTGCCTTACCGCCTCCACCAGCAGCAGAGAAGTAGTGCTGGCATTGGAGCCAATTTCAGGTTAGATTGCATCCATTTTGGGTGAGATCTCACCTGAAATTGGTGCTGATGGTGTTTCTCCATGTGTGGTGGATGCAGGCAGCAGCAGTAGAGTGGGAGGAACATATGGTGGCAAGGTGTGCCGGTGCTGGTAGTGGCAGGAGCAGGGCAGGGCAGAGTGGCAAAATGGGACATGCCACCTCTGCTTAGAATACAGTGGTACCTCGGGTTAAGAACTTAATTTGTTCTGGAGGTCTGTTCTTAACCTGAAACTTTTCTTAACCTGAAGCACCACTTTAGCTAAGGGGGCTCCTGCTGCCGTTGCGCCACCGCTGCACAATTTCTGTTCTCATCCTGAAGCAAAGTTCTTAACCCGAGGTAATATTTTTGGGTTAGCGGAGTCTGTAACCTGAAGCGTATGTAACCTGAAGCGTCTGTGGTGTATGTAACCTGAGAGCCAGTGTGGTGTAGTGGTTAAGAGCGGTAGCCTCGTAATCTGGTGAACCGGGTTCGCGTCTCCGCTCCTCCACATGCAGCTGCTGGGTGACCTTGGGCTAGTCACACTTCTCTGAAGTCTCTCAGCCCCACTCACCTCACAGAGTGTTTGTTGTGGGGGAGGAAGGGAAAGGAGAATGTTGGCCGCTTTGAGACTCCTGAAGGGGAGTGATAAAGCGGGATATCAAATCCAAACTCTTCTTCTTCTTCTGTAACCCGAAGTACCACTGTATATTCTACTGAAATGATGTATGTAAGAGAGGGATGTTTTCAAAAAGACAAAAATGTTGGGGTGGCAATTAAGGGTTCCATCTTGAGGTAAATAGTGACACCGAATCTTATTTAATTTGAAATTGTTCTATGACAGGAGTAAATAATACCGTCCTCACATTCTCTTCCCCTATCACTCACTCTCCGAGTTTGACCCACTTCTGCCTCCCTGCCCGTGCAAAAACTCTCTGGACCAGGTCCTTGCAACTCCCCCCCTCCCCCCACTCTGCCTGCACACAAACGAACTCCTCCCCGCCCAGCCCCACCCTAAATTGGTCACACCCATTCATTTCAATGGGTCTACTCTGGCTCCAACTATGTTTGGAGAGAGATGCCACTGAAACATTTCCTTCTAGAAAAGTTTTTATTAAAAAAAACTGTAATGGGAAACTAAAATTCTTCTGCACTTCATTAAGGGCCCTATGGGATTGTTTAGAAAATCATACCACTCTTAAAAGGTTATCCGCTTTCCTTCGATACCAGAGTTCTGGAGCAATCTCTAGAGAGCTGGATTACATTCCTCTAGCACCTTTTTAGTTTCACACCTATTAATTTTGCAAAGTTTCCCCACAGGCAATTTATGATTAATGTAGGATGCATGCAAATATACACGGGCGGCGGGGGGGGGAGGTGTTGCAGACAGTTTTCCTCAAGTCTGGCTTCAATAGCTAATGCAAAGACCCTCACACACACACACACACATGCTAGCATTTCCACTACAGATATTTCCACCACTGATAGAGCTTCTAGGCTTTCTCCTCTCATTATCTTTTGGCAGACTGTCCATCATTTCTAGAACTATTTCTCAAAACACTGCTTGCATTTTTTAATAGTGGGTTTGACCATGAAAGGCAGCCTATAAATATTTTAAACAAGCCAGTGTTGCATAGCTGTCAAGTGTCCCTTATTTGAAGGGACAGCCCCTTATTCCAACACCATGTCCCTTATTTTGGCTGCTGGTCGCTTATTTTCAAATCTGTAAGTTGACTGCTATGCAGTGTTGTTGTTCAGTCGTTTAGTCGTGCCCGACTCTTCGTGGCCTCATGGACCATAGCATGCCAGGCACTCCTGTCTTCAAACAAGCCAGTACTCAAATGTTAATCTTTCACCTTTCCTTGCATTTGGGATGGGGGTTAAAAACAAAGAGAAGCAAAATTTGAAATGCTGCAAACATAGTTAACTAAGGAGTTCAACTTTGTGCCCATTTTGAGGATACTTTGACTCATAAAGCTTCCCTCTATAGATGGGTATGAACAGGGAGAGGTTTGTGTGAGCTCATTGCGGGATGTGGTCAGTGGGATATACCCAAACTACCCTCTCCTTTTGGAAATGAGCTTATCCCCACTGCTCAAAAAGTATAAGGACTCCGGATTTGTGCAGATGCTTTGATCTACACCCAGTTCCTTTTGCCCACTGCCACCACAAATATACACTTCAGTTTGGTCTAGACAAGAACAAAAGCCCATCCCCCCCCCCCACATTCTCTACCTGCAAATTTACCAGCAATCATTTACAACAGGCCAAAGAAAGTTACAGCCCTCATGCCCAGATATACGCACTGAAGCACTCCTCTGAATCTAGTTTTTTCCTATTCAGTTTTGCACATATTGTCTACATTTGCCACTCACCCAGCAGCAGTCACTGGGAGACATGTGTCCAGCCAGCTTGGTAAGTGCCCTGGGGTGAGAAACATAAACATCTCTGACTTCCTTGAGCTTTCATGCTCTCTCTCTCACCCTGTTACCCAGTAGCCCCTTCCTTTAGGAAACAAAGCCCTTAAACATAGTTCTCCAATGGACCATGATATTTGGTATAGTAGGCTTCAGATTGACCCGGCCAATTTGCCAATAGCAGTTTAATCAATAGTTCCCTAGCTTGATCATATTGTCCGCTATGCAATAAAATATGCCTCATGCAGTCGATGTCCTGAGAGCACACACAGATCCTATTCTGATAAGGGATGCCTCTCAGTCTGCCATTTAACACTTCTGATGGGAATACATTTAATCTGGCTTTGGTGAAAAGACACTGATATGTTGGTATAGACAAATTTCTAAGATATGCAGGTGTCTGAAAATTGAACCCATAGTGAATTCCTACTGCTAATGGGGCACAAATAACATGAGAATGAGATCAGAGATCACTATGTGATATGTCCCAGAGCCTTTGCCTCAGAGATTCAAGGGCGTATCATAGCCAGACGGTACAGGAGAGAAGGTGGCATACCAATCGAAGTGGCTTTTCTAACCATAATTTTCATCCATGAGCTACCTAGATGTTGGACATATGCATGCCTTTTGATATGAGACTTCCATTTTCCATTTTCCACTTTCACCTCTTTTTTCTGTAATATTTTGTCCAGATTAAACATGACATTTTCCTATGGGATGACATGGAGTAGAAACAGCATGTGTAAGTTTGACTTAGGCTGCATTCAGACAGCATTTCATGCCATTTTCGTGACGTTTCTTTACCTGATAATGTCCACTCAACAGGTAACACATCATAAAAAGAATGTTAGAATTCAGGATACAGTGGTACCTCTAGATGCAAACAGGATCCGTTCCGAAGCCCCGTTTACATCTAGAAGCAAACGTAACCAGCGACGGCACATCTGTGCACGCACGCATCGCTTTTTGCTGCTTCTGCGCATGCGCGTGATGTCATTTTGAGCGTCATGTGCAAGCGGCAAAACCCAGAAGTAACGCGCTCTGGTACGTCTGGGCTGCCGCGGAGCGCAACTCAAACACACTCATCCCAAAGCACATTCAACCCGAGGTATGACTGTATAAGCAGTAGCATTGTAAAAATGGCAATAATCTGGACCTCTGAGTACACAAGTGTCACAGGTAGTGCAGGGAGAACATGAGAAAGGGGGCTTCTTTTGACAACAAGTCCATGTCTGGAATCTCATGGTTATGATCTTTTTGCCTCGTATGCTATGAGTATGCCTGTCACATTTGGGCCGCTGAGTCCACTATAAACTGTATTGTACCATTTATTGGAATAATCACATCTTGCTTTGCTCCCCAATTTGCTTAGACAACAGCCATAAAGAAGTTCAAAGAAACATTCACCCTTGTTACTGTCGTTTGGCAAAATACCATCATTATTTTCACCAGTAGGGGGTGAGGAAGGAAAATGTATGAAAGCTTCTTCCTCACGGATAACAAGCACTCAACACACCCTGCAGTTGCTCAAACAGCTGCAGCGACTCCAACAATACTGGGTGAATTTTGAATAAGGATTCTAGACAGACACCAAACAGTAAAGGTTGATTTGAACATGCCTTGTTTGTTTTTCTGTTCTCTTAAGACAAAAAGATTACTGCACTGTAAATTGACAGATCTAAAGATAATGCACTTTACTTTTAGGAGTCTAGATGCATATCTATAACACTGGTTCTCTGTCAATTGACTGAATCTTTACTATCTTTTCTTTAATTGGCTCTGACTGACTCTTAAGTTTTTCTGAGCTGGTGATACAGAATAGGGGGGGGTCACACTGGGCCTGGTCCCTTCCTCCCTTAACCACACCCCTCCCCATCTTGACCTTTCTCCTTTAAAACAAGCTTTGTTCAACATAACTCTTAGATCTCAACACTTCAGCAAAAGGAAGAAAAAGGAGCATCGTGGTCTCTTTGGACCTTCTTAACTACAGCAAAAGTTTTACTTGCAAATAATTGCATTCCAAATTACTTATAAGACTTTGCAAACTTGTAGTCACAAACTGATCCATAGTATGGATCAGCAAATCCAATACAGACAATAGTGAGCCAAACCAATCTAAGTCTTTTACATGTATGCACCTGAGATCAAACAAGCCAAACTGCTCTGTATACTTTTTATTCTCAGCAAGGCATTTGACAAGGTGCCCCATGATATTCTTGTAAAGAAGCTGGTAAAATGCGGTCTTGACTATGCTACCATTCAGTGGATTTGTAACTGGCTGACTGACCGAACCCAAAGGGTGCTCATCAATGGTTCCTCTTCATCCTGGAGAAGAGTGACTAGTGGGGTGCCACAGGGTTCTGTCTTGGGCCCGGTCTTATTCAACATCTTTAACAACGACTTGGATGATGGACTCAAGGGCATCCTGATCAAATTTGCAGATGACACCAAACTGGGAGGGGTGGCTAACACCCCAGAGGTCAGGATCACACTTCAAAATGACCTTGACAGATTAGAGAACTGGGCAAAAACAAACAAGATGAATTTTAACAGGGAGAAATGTAAAGTATTGCACTTGGGCAAAAAAAATGAGAGGCACAAATACAAGATGGGTGACACCTGGCTTGAGAGTAGTACATGTGAAAAGGATCTAGGAGTCTTGGTTGACCACAAACTTGACATGAGCCAACAGTGTGACGCGGCAGCTAAAAAAGCCAATGCAATTCTGGGCTGCATCAATAGGAGTATAGCATCTAGATCAAGGGAAGTAATAGTGCCATTGTATTCTGCCCTGGTCAGACCTCACCTGGAGTACTGTGTCCAGTACTGGACACTGACAAAATGGAACGTGTCCAGAGGAGGGCAACCAAAATGGTCAAAGGCCTGGAAACGATGCCTTATGAGGAACGGCTAAGGGAGCTGGGCATGTATAGCCAAGAGAAGAGGAGGTTAAGGGGTGATATGATAGCCATGTTCAAATATATAAAAGGATGTCACATAGAGGATGGAGAAAGGTTGTTTTCTGCTGCTCCAGAGAAGCGGACACGGAGCAATGGATCCAAACTACAAGAAAGAAAATTCCACTTAAACATTAGGAAGAACTTCCTGACAGTAAGAGCTGTTCGACAGTGGAATTTGCTGCCAAGGAGTGTGGTGGAGTCTCCTTCTTTGGAGGTCTTTAAGCAGAGGCTTGACAACGATATGTCAGGAGTGGTCTGATGGTGTTTCCTGCTTGGCAGGGGGTTGGACTCGATGGCCCTTGTGGTCTCTTCCAACTCTATGATTCTATGATTCTATGACCAGTGTATAAGTACTCCTCCCTGGGAAAGAGTATATGAATTATTGTACCATTTTTTAAAAAAGGAAAAACACACCAACTGCAACTGATCAAGACAAAATCGAGCACCTTCCTAAGGGGAAAAGATTGAAGCATTTTCTTGGTATGTATGTATGTATGTATGTATGTATGTATGTAATTAGTATGCAACGCTTCACCCGTGGATCTCAGGGTGGCTCACAACAGAAAAACTCAAAAATAACATAAAAATTACAAGAATGGTGTCTCATCCACCTCACGGTGCAGACAAAAGACCCCCACCTGCAGCTTACACACTTTTTTATAGTTTTCCACAAACAGCTTGATTCATGCATCATTGATTCTAACAGCCCCCATGTGTCACCCAGTTCCAAGGGTCCCCAGTTGTCCCACCTTGATGTAGTAGTTATAAGCAACCATTGTTGGGACTTTCCGCTAAACCTATTTGTGCTTGCTAAGCCTTCCCTAACTTTGTTGGTTCTTCTAACTTGTGGTTAGCATAATCTACTTTTGTGCTGATATTCACGTTTCTCAAGCATTAATGTACTTAACACCTAGCTCGGCCACAAGCATGTGAGGGGAGACTGGAAGAGAGTGGTGTTGAATTCCACTCTAAAAGTTTGACTCTGATATTTCACCCTTTGAGATTTTCACAAACATGCTCAATAATTTTGATAGAACTATTTGTTTTCACATCAAATGATGGAGAATGGTCAGAAAACATCCGTTTTTGTTTGTTGGTTTGGTTTTAGCACATTAGCTAAACCATCCTGGAAGCATATTTAGATAAGCCATTCCCCCCAGGAATTACCAATGCAATCAAAAGACTATGGGGTACAAGTGAGAGCGTATTCATTAATGCAGAGATCCCAGCAGACACACATGGCCTTCAGTAGGTCAGGGAAGTGATCAATGCTTGCATTCTAAAGCACAGCTTAACTAGGGAGTGAGTCCCAGAATGGCATAGGACTGGACTGTAAGAAAACTATGATAGATACAGCTTGCCTCAGCTTGATTTCACCTCAGTGTGTAAAAAAGAGGTTTCCTCTCTAAGAAATGGGGGTGGCGGGGAGGGAGACAGCTATTCAATTATTCTCTTTCAGTCTCTGGGTTATCTTCCTCAGCACTGAAGATCAATGAGGTACAACCAATATATCAGCTTCTCCTTTCCAATCTTCATAAATTTTGTCCATGTCCTATGAACTTTTCGCCACCAGCCTCCCCTGAATTTTCGGTCATCTCCAGTTCCTCCCTTTCATTAGGAATCAGGGACAACCTTTGCACCAATTGGGGATTTCAACCCAAAACAAGTATTATGTGCAGAGGAGGAATTTTCCTCAGAACCACAGCAGGGGAGGAAAGGGTTAAATTACCCTATGCTTGTGATCATTTTCACACTCTCACACACCACCTGATGCTATTTGCATTAAAATCAGCATTAGAAAAAGCTGGACTGCTTTTTCCAGCTTATTCCCCCCCCCCCTCATTTGTGTAGAAGGGGTGAAAAGAATCCACACCTCCCCCCCAAAAAAAAAAAATTGGGGGAAAGTGGGATCATTTTGGTGAATTTCTTTTGGGATAATTAGCAATAAAAAGTGGGAGGGGGAATTGGCTCCATATTCCATATTGTTGCTTAATTTAAGGTGATTACGCACGCCACACAATGTCTGGGGTTTTCCCCCTTTTTACTTAAAAAAATAAATAAAAATCTAGGGTTGATTACAGTTTGTATAGATGAAAAGGCAACCATTTTTAATAAATACATACATAGCATTGTGAAGTGACATTCAACACGTGATACCACTGGTGTACCTAAGCGCTATATATGCATGTTTCTGTAAAAAGTGTGTTTATGGCAGAAAAGTGGCAGGATTGCTTTTAAGGCTATATAGCTCATAGAGCGGAATCTCATTGCTTTTGGCATCGAGCACCAGTGTTTTGCCTTTATTTTTGCAAATTTAATTCCTTGCTGACTTTTTCAGAGATTGCAGGTGAAATAATGTCAGATGACTATCCAGAAGGAGATTTGGCCTGCATTACCAGACACAACTCTGTTCCTTTGTTGCACTGAGTTGGTTTCCTGGTGGGACCAAATGAGACAGCTCATCCACAATGCCTTTGAAATAAGGAACAAAGAACACTGTGAAGTGTGAATTGCTACTGATCAGAGAACCAGCACAGGTGTGAACACTGAATATGCAAGCAGTATTAGGGTATAAAATTTAGCTTTTCAATGGCAACTTCTGGCAATAAAATCAGACACCAAGACATGCCACTAATGTTCCAATGACTTGTGTTCTGCCTATGAAATCCAGCTGTGGGATGATTCTCACTCCCCTCCCTGTCTATTTGACTATTACAATTTACCCATCTCTGCTGCACAAAGCATATTCATTTCAGCAAGACTACAGCATTTAATCAATTAGTTTCTTTATTTTAAGTAGTTAAACATCTTTTGATTGATAAAAAATGGTGCCCATGAGCAGCAGATTCTTTTTTTTGAAAAACTACTGTTTTAACTACAATAATTTTTATTTTATTTTTAAGGGGGCGAAACCATGGTTGGTGTACAGCATTATAGAAGATGCATGTCCCCTTCCTTCTCATACAGGAGAGAATACCTCTTCTAAGTTAGGTACTGCCTTAATGTGTGCATGCTTCATTTTAAAGCAGAAGTATACTTGTACTTATGCTCCACAAATATGTGGAGATTTACACAATCAGTGAGGAAGTTCTTCTTTGGAGTAGAACTGTACTTCTATTCATCTCCAGTTTATTGTTTTCTCTGTGTATATTAAGCTGCTTCTCGGCCTTTTGGCTAAGATCCATAAGTGTATTAAATGTGATTGTTTCAGTTTGCTTGTTCAAGCAAAGTGTGCAAATCACACACATGCACACATCCTCTATTATTCCCTATTATTTCCCAATAAGAATAGCAACATCGGAAACAGTGTTGTTCTAGAGCAGTGATGACCAAACTTGGCCCTCCAGCTGTTTTGGGACTACAATTCCCATCATCCATGACCACTGGTCCTGTTAGCTAGGGATGATGGGAGTTGGAGTCCCAAAACAGCTGGAAGGCCAAGTTTGGCCATCACTGCTCTATAGCTTCAGTCTGCCAATTCCATTTGGCAAACCTAGGGCAGTCACACAATACTGAAGAGTTGGTACCTCTTAAAAATGAGAAGGCAAGCAAACCTTCCAACATGATGTGGCCCAAATTCTGGACACCATCTTCTGGGTTCTAATCCCACCCAAATCATGTGTCCCATTGCTCTTACCAGGCTGCTTTCTATGTTCTTATGCATCCTTGTTAAATTCTATTGGACTGAGTAGACCATAGCTGTCAACTTACAGATTTGAAAATAAGGGACCAGCGGCCACGAAAATAACGGATCAGCAGCCAAAATAAGGGATTTTCTGAGCACAGGTATGTTCAACTTCTGAGCCCCTCTGAGCCAAAGGCAGAAAGCCCAGCCAGCAGCCAAACAAAGCTTCAAGTGGTGGTTCCCACAGCGCAGCAACCCAGCAAAGGGGATGCAATAAGGAAAACCACCGTCACCTCTCCGCTGGGAAACGCTGAGTAAAGGCGAGTCCCCAGGCAATGCGGCCGATTTGATTGGCACAAGGCATGCAAGCTCCACCCCCCAGTCGTTCTTAGACTCCTTATTGGGTGAGCAATGCAGCCAAGCAACACAGTTGGAGCCTCCCTCCTCCCTGGCCGGCAGGGAGGGAGAGAGAGGAGCTGGGAAACCTGGGAAATTTAAGGGACATCATCAATAAGGGACAGCAGCGGGACACAGTGCTGGGATAAGGGACTTTCCTGCCAAATACGGGACGGTTGACAGCTATGGAGTAGACATGCAAAGGATTGTGCTATAAATTGCACAACATAATATGAGATGTAGTTGATCACTCTTTCAGCCTATCCCTCATATATGGAAAGTCTCTAACAGCTCAGCAGGAGAAAGAGCATAATATATTCATCCTGTACCATTAAAATTGTCAGAAACTCAGCTGTTTACTGTGCTGGGACAGGAATTTGAACCTATATTATCAACTCTGGAGCTGCCAGATTCTGAAGCTAATATTCTATTCCTGCCTCATATCGTTCTATCCCTAAGGATACATCTTCTATGAAGAGTCATTGATTTATATGATCTGCTCAAGCCAAGTATTTTAGCATTCTGTTTCTCTTCATGGCTTTTATGGTGGGAGCCATTGATTTTTACTTTTTGTTATAGATTTTAAAAATTGTTCTTTAAAAACTTTCCTTTCATCCTGTATGGCATTGGCAGTATTGGGGGGGGGGGGGAGAGAGAAATAGAGGAACCAAGATTTTCTGTTCACTTAACTATGCAGAGTACAAAGGTGAAATGGTATATTAAGCTGTGTGAGTGTCTCAAAGGAGAAACCTGAACACTTTTAGAGAATATGTCTCCAAAATGACTGCTGTAGGTGAGATTTATGCAAATACAATAGAAGCTATCCTGGAATAGAGTCTTTAACAGAGACAACCATTGAAGACATTTTAGGATAAGCATTCTAATGCATTTGTGCATTAAAACATGGATAAAATTGATTGAAACATTATTAGCTGGATTAAAAACACATAGGATGCAATACTTACCAGCGGTATAAAGATCTTACAGCCCTTTCCACACTTGAACACACAGTTTATAATCATCAATCTTGTCTGAATAGCAACTTGGACAAGTGGATTGCAGAAGCAAGCCAGACCCAACCCACTAGGATGAGCCAAGTTTGGACAGGCAGATCTCCAGCTGAGACTTGGCTCAGTGGGGGCTACACTGACTGAAGGCCCTCACCCTGGCTCAGTGGGAGATACGTAGGCATGAGTCATCCATCCCAACTCAGCCAGGCCTCAGCTGGTTCAATCAAAGCAAGTATCAAAACAGGGGCATTCTGAGGGAGTGATGGGGAGCAGTGTGGGATGGGGCAGGGGGAAATTCACCCCACTGCAGTCTCCGTTCAGCTCTGTCATGTGACCTACTGTAGCAACCTAGCAGAAATGACACTGGCAAAAAGGGTAAGTCAAATTCCATGTTAAAGCCTTGTTGATGGCATGGCTGTCATTCATTACCTTGCAGAAAACTGAAACACAGCACCTGTGAGATGGTTGCATATGAATCCCCAAAGCAAGAATGTTGCACTTTTAAAAGCCTAATAATAATAATAATAACAAGAAGAAGAAGAAGAAGTCATCTCTGCCTAATAATCTTTGCTGAAAACTTCAGGTATAGGATAGTATATAAATTAAATAAATATATAACATAATTAAATACTGACATGGGTTTAAGTACTGATAACAGCGGTGGGCTGTTTTGTTGTTGTTATTAGACAAGATGGTGGCTTCTAGCAGTGTGATATTAGTTCTATGCATAGCACTTTTACACACCGGAAACTGAGGGTGACATCCAGTGACGTAACGTGGGGGGGGGGCGGCCGCACCGGGCGCAACATCTGGGGGGGGGGCGCTCGCACTCGCAGCTCTCTGCCCCCTGCTAAAATCCACGGGTTAGGGGGCACAAATTACTTGCCTTGCACCGGGTGCTGACAACCCACGCTACGCCACTGGTGACATCACATGTTATATTATTTAAACATTAACTGCACTTCCTAAGTTAAGCACATGAAATCATCATCATGACCAAATTTTGATACAGAAAGTTGAGGTACAAATATTTTAATAATAAATAAATGAATAAGATAATTAGTTGATATGTATTCCTTAACACATCAGGAAATGTCTGGCAGCAAGCCAAGACATGGGGAGGGTGGGGTATTCAGGTATGTTTTACTGAGAGCAGACCTATAGAAATTTGTGGATATAACTTAGGGAGGAGTCCTATGCACAAGAAGCTGATGTAAAGCACATTGGTGTAAACGAAGCCAGCATAAAGTTACACCAGATCGAAACCCCATTGGGAAGTGGGGCAACTGTTGCTGATCTGCCTAAAGCATACAGAGGGAAAACAAGCCATTGAAATAGTGTTCTATGCCAGGTTGTCAGGACAAAGCTGAATGGACTTAGGATCTGCACCCACACCCTGGCCCTGGTCATGTCCCTGCCACACTCATGGAATACTCCTTGTCATAGAATCATAGCATCATAGAGTTGGAAGAGACCACAAGGGCCATCGAGTCCAACCCCCTGCCAAGCAGGAAACACCATCAGAGCACTCCTGACATATGGTTGTCAAGCCTCTGCTTAAAGACCTCCAAAGAAGGAGACTCCACCACACTCCTTGGCAGCAAATTCCACTGTCGAACAGCTCTTACTGTCAGGAAGTTCTTCCTAATGTTTAGGTGGAATCTTCTTTCTTGTAGTTTGGATCCATTGCTCCGTGTCCGCTTCTCTGGAGCAGCAGAAAACAACCTTTCTCCCTCCTCTAGGTGACATCCTTTTATATATTTGAACATGGCTATCATATCACCCCTTAACCTCCTCTTCTCCAGGCTAAACATGCCCAGCATTGTGGGGGACTTACACTGGCCTTGGCTCAGCCATCTGAGTGAGAATGAGCCAGTTACACGAGCATGTCTTCACCTGAGCCAGAGTTGTGGACTTAACATCAGCTGAGCCCTGCTGAGCTTGGGGAGCCATTGCATCTTAAGCTGCTCACCCTGGTGGATCTTGCCATAGGATTGCCCCCTTAAAGGTAAAGGTAAAGGTACCCCTGACATTAAGTCCAGTCGTGGCCGACTCTGGAGTTGCGGCACTCATCTCACTTTATTGGCCGAGGAAGCCGGCATACAGCTTCCGGGTCATGTGGCCAGCATGACTAAGCTGGTTCTGGCGAACCAGAGCAGCGCATGGAAACGCCGTTTACCTTCCCGCCGGAGCGGTACCTATTTATTTACCTGCACTTGACGTGCTTTTGAACTGCTTGGTGGGCAGGAGCAGGGACCGAGCAACGGGAGCTCACCGCGTTGTGGGGATTCGAACCGCCGACCTTCTGATCAGCAAGTCCTGTGGTTTAACCCACAGCGCCACCCACGTCCCCTGCATCTTAAGCTGCTCATCCTGGTGGATCTTGCCATAGGATTGCTCCCTTAGTCATGTTTATTAATTTCAGATGGTGTCTTTTGAGTAACACTTTAACTATCACCCAAGAGAACGTTCCCTTGATAACTTTGAGTATAGATTTAGATGAGAAATATATAAGTTTGATAGATAGTATTGCAGTAAACGAATTCGTTCCCTTGTGCAGAACCTTTGAGCAGACACCTTGTAACAACTTCCTGTACTATCTCTGTAATATTTATGAATATGCAAGTTGAGCAGAGAAAGAGTAGAAAAGCTACTTTCTTCTTGGATGTAACCAGTAAAGTTGGTGTTCAAAGATGGGTCATTCTAAAGATCACTTATGGAGGTAGAAGGATACACAAAATAGATGTCTGTCATGTTATGGCTTGCTACATGAAGGCTTTCCTGCTTATCAGTGGTTTTTCACAGAATCATGCCAACAGAAGATATTTTATTCATCTAGGTTTTTAGCAAACATTTTAGCAAAATAAGGGCATGCTCATTTTCTTTTTGTGATTTAGCTTGCGGTGGTTCCATCAAAGGAGTGTATTTCTGCTTGTTGATAATATGTTAGGCTTTGTTAAAGATCTGCTTGTGTTATCTTTGCCAACACCCCTTGTAAGAATCCCTGGAAAGGAGAATATTGGAGTCACAAAAGCTGGAGAAGTAACTCTAGGCACAAAGCAAAAATCCAGAGTGTGGCAATTCACCTAGAAATGATAGACCACCTGCACGTTTTCTAAAGCTATCTTCAAATCAAATACTCAAAAATGCTTTCTGTGAATCACTCTGACAGAAATATTCTTCAAGCATGAAAGGCCCCTTAATTTGAATCATTTGGTAGTGTGAAGAGCCTATAAAGTGAGACGGCCCTACCACAATATACTCCATATATAGACACAGCTAAAAATGAGTAGGGTGTTTCAGATGTGCCATATTTTCACTTGGTTCTGCTAATTTTCAGCGCATTGTTACTAGAGGCTCCATTTAGGATTCTGGGGCATGTTCTAAGCTGCACATCCAGTCCACATGAAGCACTGATGCAAGAAGACTAGGTTTCACCATTGCCCTGTTTGAACTGAAGTCCACACCGGATGCAGCATTAATTGCGTGGATGCATTTGACATGCATGGTGTTTGCTACCTAAACAGCAACCGAACAGGCTCAAAATGATGCCATGTGGGAGGAAGAACTGTAATCCTTTCTCCCTTGCCCACCCCAAACCCACTCCAGTTCCAACAACAACAAAAATCCCCTTTCCGAAGCTTCTGTTTTGCATTTCAAGGACTGCATCCCTTTGCACCAAACGATGCAACATACAATTTGGCCCTGGGAGTCACCAGTCAGAACACAACCCTAGCTTTCCTACAGCTGCACATTTACAGGGAATAAGCTTGTCCCTTTTACATCTCTTCTAGGAAGGGCTAGTGTGAGTACAGCTATATGTAATTGAGAGGCAGTGTGGTATAGTGGTTAAAGTATACCTGGGCCCACCAGGAAGGCAGCTTCCTATGTTCCTTATGCAGCAGGTCTTTACACCTTGCTGAATATCTTGTCTCTCACCTTTTAAAATCTTTCTGCCTCCACCCACTGAAGTATGGAGTTCACACTACACAGGGACACTTTCACTGCCTCCACCATGAGGCAACTGAAAGAACAAACTTACGGTGATTTCCTTTGCCATCTCCAAAATGGAGGTGTGAACCGGCCTTATCTTTGGGTGTTTTATTACAAGGGCGATATGCTTGCTTCAGAAGGAATGTTCCATGCAGCCTGAAAGTGTCCTTTCAATTCTGCTGCAGCCAGTGCCACCTCCGTAGACGAACTGACATGATAACTTTTTCAGCTCTTTAGGAATACAGTCTAAAAAGGATTTTGGTAGTACAGAGAACAAATACTTCTGCAACAGAAATATTTTTAAAAAACACCCACATGGTGGGATTTGTGGGGGAGAGGATGGGTGGGAGGAAGGAAGAGAGAACATCTCTTTTAATCTCATTTGTTTCATCTTCTTCTAAGAGGCTCTTGCACTAATTGCCTTTTGTTTCATTCTATTTAGATTAGCTGCACATAGGACTTTGAACTAAAGAAACCCAAATGTCACACAGACTCATCTATTTTTGTCTCACTGTACAGGCACTAAAGGAGAAGAACTTAAATGGGATTGCTCTTCTCAAATTCCTTCAATTGTCTCAAGTGGTATTATGTCAGACACTTCCTTTCAAACATGGCTTACATTATGTTTCTCTGGTTCTCCCTTATATCTCTGCTATTCCTTGTTGGCTCCATCAAAGTACTCTTGTCACTTTGCTATATTATCTCCCTTTCAGTTCCCAGCTGTTCTTCAGATGCTTTATAGGACTTGTTAGGGGTCACATTCGAGCTCTGAGTTTTCTTTTTAACACATAGCTGGGAATTTCAGCCACAAGCCCACTTGCATCTTCCACGGAAAATATTCCCAACGAGAATGGCTTGAGGGAGGGAAGGGTGGTTGAGGGGCAGAAATCCTCCTTCTGAAGGTAGCATTTGCTTTTAGGGGGGCAGGGAGAGTTCCCCACTGCAAACCAAACTTGTTTCAGGAGGCTCCACAACATGGCTATTGCTGCTGAGAAGGCCTTTTCTCAAGCGCACCTCTGGAGGGGGCACATCCTCCAAGTGTCCCTATTCTCCAGGGACATTCCTGATTTAGAGAAGCCATCCCAGTTTCTGATTTGATCCCAGAATGTCCCACTTTTCCTTAGGATGTCTCTATTTTCATTGGAGAAATGCTGAAGGGTATGGAGTTATCCAACCCCCGAGCCGTCTGAAGTCAATCCTATATAGGGATCGGTTTTTTTTTAATGTTTAATGTTTTATTATGTTTTTATATATGTTGGAAGTCGCCCAGAGTGACTGGGGCAAGTAAACTACAGAAATTACTCTGATTGCTGCATTTCACATTAGCTGGTGTCCAAACACTCTTCCGAGGGGAGCCTCATGTAGACAGCATTGCAACAGCCCAATCCTGTATGTGACCAGGGCATAAGGGGCACTAGCAAGATCCTCATGATCCAGGAAAAGGCGCAGCTGGTAAGCAAGCCAAAGCTGAGCAAACACACTCCTGGGTTCCCTGGAGTCCTGAGAAGGTCACCTGGACTCCCAGGAGCAAAGCCAAATCCCAAAGCATTCCCAACACCACCAAGCACAGGGCATCATTCCAGCCCTCTTCAAGGGTGCTGTTCACAACCACATCTACCCATCTGCCCCAGCATCCTTTGGCCGTCTTCAGAAGTACTCAGTACTGGAAGAATCCACCCAAGCAGAGTTTCCCAAACAATACCCTCATAGTCCACTTGAAAAGGGCAGAAGGTTTTGCTCTCCCAGGGAGGTTCGCCTAGTTGCCTTCATTATACATCTTTCGGCACCATGCAAAAACGTTTCTCTTCAAACAGGCCTTGGGCTAATTAACATCCGATATTATTTTAATGAGTTGAGGAAGGGTGAACGTGTCCAGAGGAGGGCACCCAAAATGGTCAAAGGCCTGGAAACGATGCCTAATGAGGAACGGCTAAGGGAGCTGGGCATGTTTAGCCTGGAGAAGAGGAGGTTAAGGGGTGATATGATAGCCATGTTCAAATATATAAAAGGATGTCACATAGAGGAGGGAGAAAGGTTGTTTTCTGCTGCTCCAGAAAAGCGGACACGGAGCAATGGATCCAAACTACAAGAAAGAAGATTCCACCTAAACATTAGGAAGAACTTCCTGACAGTAAGAGCTGTTGGACAGTGGAATTTGCTGCCAAGGAGTGTGGTGGAGTCTCCTTCTTTGGAGGTCTTTAAGCAGAGGCTTGACAACCATATGTCAGGAGTGCTCTGATGGTGTTTCCTGCTTGGCAGGGGGTTGGACTCGATGGCCCTTGTGGTCTCTTCCAACTCTATGATTCTATGATTATCTTCTTGTTTTTCTTTATGTTATTTTTTAATTTTTGTTTTGTATTTTTATGTTGTCAACAGCCCTGAGATCTTCAGATGAAGGCTGGTACACAAATTTAATAAATAAACAACAATGCATATTATCAACTTATTTTGAAGTTCTGTTTTGGTGAGAAGTTTATGATGAGAAATAATGTCATAAAAACTAGAAATTCCACAATGTTTCCAAAGGACCAAGGTTCAATACTAGGAGTAGGGAATCATTAGCCTGGAAAGAGAGGTTGGTGCACCTAATTTACGTGCAGGAACATTGTAATTTAAGCCGGTGCAGGAATGGGGTTGCGTATCATGGGCAAAGTAGTTGTGAAAATCTGCCTTTGAATCTTACCTAAGACGCATGAGGGAAAGGTAACCTAAAGACA
The DNA here is from genome assembly GCF_965153285.1 of Podarcis tiliguerta. NCBI lineage: Eukaryota > Metazoa > Chordata > Lepidosauria > Squamata > Lacertidae > Podarcis > Podarcis tiliguerta. The sequence goes on along the minus strand of NC_139537.1, from coordinate 96,331,571 downwards.
TAGGAGCCAACTCCTAGGGGCTAAAGTTCATTTGGCTACCCTAATAAAATATTTGAGGGGGCCGCCCTCCAAGTTGATGGGCCATTCAAATGGTGTGTGTGCACCGTGTCTTATGATTATGTGGGGCAGTGCTTACCTGCTCTCTCCGCCCCGCCCCCCAATATTTTATTCAAGTTGGCACCTCTGCCTAAAGAAGAGGGACCATTTGCCACACAGTCCTTGTGTGGCAACTACTACAATTAGTTGATTCAGAGTATCACACCCTTACTATATAATCCAGGGTCATATGAATGAACAAAACTATTTGAAGCGGTCTTGCTTGAAATATAGTCATCTCATCTGTCTGCTTTTGAGCTATTATCCTTGGAAGATTTTAATCACAGTTGCTACTGAATTTTGCCTAAAGGAACATCTTGAAATGAATTTTGAGGCTTCTACTCAGGAGAAACATCTGAAGAACTGTGAGTGAAGCATGAAGAATTCCAATAAGACATATGAGTGGGTGTTTAACTACTGCACCTCTCTAATTCCAATGTGCCTAACAAAAAATAGGTTTCAGTGTGCAGAAAACAGTTATTATTGCCCTTCAGTGGCAATAATAAAGCAGATGACAGATGACTGCAGCCTATTACTGTGTTATAAGTCAAGGGACCCCTGACCATTAGGTCCAGTCGCGGACGACTCTGGGGTTGCGTACCTTTAAGTCAAGAGGAAACCACAGTGGGGCTATAGCAGGTGACTTTTAATTTAGTAATACAGTCCAAACCTTTATGGATGCCGGCCTGCTCACTCCAGTGGATGAGCTGGAAATCAGACTGACAGCACAACCAAAAATGTGCCAATTTAGAAGTAAGTCCAATTGAGTTTAATGAAACTTACTCCTAGGTAAGTGCATATAGGATTGCAGCCTGAATTTTCTGAGGGGAAGCAACAGAGAAGGTCTGAATCATGATACAGGTGTATAACTTGTATGTTCATAAATAATTGAGGAGTTTGTAGCTTTTAAGTTGCACCTTTTATATAAAAATATGTATAATGTTAGTTCTCTGGTGGCATGTGAGGTTAAACAATAAAACATTAAAGATCACAATAACATAACATTCTAAATGCAGCCAAAACACAGCTATGAAATCAACCAAATCTCTTTAGAACAGGAGCAAGAGACTCAAATGCTGCAGCAAAACAACAATTTAAACACAGAGCAGAGAAGTGAAACATGCCACAGAGCTACACTAGTGTTAGATCATGGCCTAATGAAAGTTTTAAAGGCCTGAGAAAATAAAATGGTGTTTGACACCAAACATCTCTAAGTAGATAAGTAGGTGTGAGTGAGCTACAGCTCTATACATTTTTTACCTGGGAGTTCAATGAGATTTACTTCTGACAGAACTGTGAAGTAGGTGCTAGATGGCATACCCTCCAACATTTCTTCAGTGAAAATTGGGACTTCCTATTCCATACCCTCCAATATTTATCCAATGAAAATAGGGGTGTCCTAAGGAAACACGAGACATTCCAGGATCAAGTCAGAAGCCAGGACGGCTTCTGTAAATCCGGGAGCACCCCTGGAAAATCGGGACACTTGGAGGGTCTGAGATGGTCATCTCTGGCATTCTACTGTCAAGGGACAGCAAGAGATAACATTGCTGCCACCTTTGCCAGCCGGTTACTTGTGCATTGCTTCCAAGTATAGCAAATGGACTTGCTCAGCAGCAAGCAGGGAAGTAAGCTGAGCATAAGGACCCATCCGGGAACCAGGCAGGAGGGGTAACAGTGGCACGGTCCATGACTGCAGCAGAAGGCTTACCAGTACAAATAATCCTCTGGGTTACTACCTGCCGAAACTCACAGCAGCACAGCACTGTACTGTGTCTCTTGATGCAGAACAAAATGTGCAGCAGACACAATTTGGGCTGGAAGTGATCAGTGTGCTGATTATATTGAAACCCAAAGTCTGTCTAGGAGGAAACTTTGGAACGAGCAGGGCATGGCTAGAAATGTACGTTCAGAAACGAATGAGTTTCTGGGCCCAGTTCAAGGTGCTGGTTTTTTACAATTAAAATCCTGATTAAGAAAATTCAGTAAAAATGTAATGGGCCATTTTATTCTTTTCTCAGCTAATATTTTATCTATTTTGCTGTCCAGCATCTATGTTTGAATCCACAAAACATAAAAGTTTACTCTTGAGTTGTGCTCTCTTTTAAACACCTTTGATGATAGTTCTACTGTATTTACAGTGGTACCTCGCAAGACGAATGCCTCACAAGATGAAAAACTCGCAAGATGAAAGAGTTTTTCGTTTTTTGAGTTGCTTCGCAAGACGAATTTCCCTATGGGCTTGCTTCGCAAGACGAAAACGTCTTGCGCCTTTTTCTTAAAACCGTCAATGCATTCCTATGGGAAACCGTCAATGCATTTCCTATGGGAAACCGTGCTTCGCAAGACGAAAAATTCACAAGACTAAAAAACTCGCAGAATGAATTAATTTCATCTTGCGAGGCACCACTGTACATCAATTTCATTTACAGCAGTCATTTTGGAGACGTACTCTAAACGTGTTTAGTTTCCCCTTTGAGACTCTCATGCCACATTATACCATTTCACCTCTGTACTCTGCATAGTTAACTGTACAGAAAATCTTGGTATCCATTTTTTCCTCTGCTGCCAGTGCCTTGGAAGATGAAAGGAATGTTTTTAAAGAGTTTTTCCTTTTAAAGAGGAAGGACACTAACGAGAGAGCCTATTCTGAACACTCACCATTTGAGGTTGGGTTGCCATATAGTGAGAGAAAGGTCTTTTCAGTGGTGGATCAAACTTTGCAGATCTCCTTTTTTCTTTTTAGAAGATCAGCCAGACAGATCTTCTGATTTTTTGGAGGCTAGCTAACATCTTCCTCCTCTCTCAGAAGAAGCTGAAGTCAATGCAGGGTTTCTACTTTAAAGCTACTTTGAAGCTACTCTTACTGATTGAGTTCAGTTTTATTATTCTTACAGCTTCTTCTTGTTGTACTTGATCTTATTGTGAACCATCTTGAGAAGCTGTTGTTTGGGGTAGAAATCCATAAACCCTTTTCAGGGTTTATGGGGCCCTTTTCAGCCCAGGAACCACATGGACAATCTTTGTGGGGTTGCATGTCAGTGGGGCCATATTTCAAAAAGTGGGAGGAGCAGCAGGTGTGATGCTTGTCTTTGCACAGTGGGCTGCATTGAAGGCATGCACAGTTCAGAGGTTTCTACCTATACACATCTCCACCCAGGAAAGGAAGAGACATTACTGCAGTCCAAGGACACCCCCTAGCCAGGCAAAAACACTCACCGAGGGGGTACACCAGGACCACTTAGGAACGTGGTGTGGTGTGGGGAGAGTCCCAAGGGCCAGAGAGGCTTGGAGGCCACATTTTGCTCCCACCTCTGATATATTGGTTGGTTGGCATCTTTCTGTCTCAAGAGACAATGGAGGAATGTGCCTTTGAGGGGGAAGGCAAACCATTGGAGAGTTACAGCGCCTGCTGTGGCTGTAGAAACCGATATGGGAGAGACACGTTTGCTGCAACTGGGGCAGATGGAAGCGTCCGACTGGGCAACTGCAGATGCACTATGTCATTGCTTCTCTTTGCGCTCTTCCCAGGGGGTCATTCCTCCTCAGGTCATTGCTATGGATACACATCCTGGCTGTCTGTCTCCAGGCATCGTGGTTGTCTGCAAGGGATTCCCACACAATAAGAGTGAATGTTGCTAGAGTTGGTCTGCTAATGGGCCTGGTGCCTGAAGTCAGCTCTCCGTAGAGCACATTCATGGGGACCCTGCCATTTTCTTTTCTGTGGGCTTGACCAAGCCAGCGTAGATATCACTGAGACAGGAATGTGAACATGCTGGAGATGTAGGCTTGGGAGAGACTTTTCCTGCCATGTGATGCCCAAGGTCTTATTGAGGCTTTGCTCCTTTCTGGTGTAAGTTGTCCCTGACTCACTACCATAAAGCACTTTGCTCAACACACAAGCCTGACATAAACAAATAACAATCCTATGCAGAATTCCTCTTTAGCAAATATAATTGAGTTTCATCGGACTTACTACCATGTACTGTAGATGTACATTGGGCTGCAGCCTATATGAGATTCTGATACAGCTTTGAAATCATGCTCTTTTCTAGGGGGGAAAAAGCAGATTCCACTATTTGTGATGAGATTGCAAGGCAGAAGTAAAATCAATATGTGTGAATGAATTTATTACATGGCACAGCAGTCCCAACTCTTTCCGTTTCTCCAAAAAGATATTATGGAGGGATGTAGCTGTTTCTAGCTAACTAGATTTTCCAAGGAGAACAAAGAAGGCGCTGAAAATTCATTAGGACTGCTATGCTGTACAATGCATGCGTTCACACCTATTGGCTATTGCTTCGCATTGTATAATTTATCCTTGTTTGGGGCTGTTCTGTCTTGTGATTCTTTAGATCAGTATGGCTTTTAAACTTTTTGCCCATGGTAGAGCTTTTTTCAAGGCAGCTTGCCTGACAGGGCACAGCTGTCATGGAACAATTCTACATTGCAGAGGATTCAGAGGTGCATTCTAGTAAGGTATGCAATCTATTGCATAGGCCTGTTTGTCCTTGTTGCAACAGTTTGGGTGCCACCCACACCCTCTGCTGAGTGGTGGCAGGAGTCCAGGAGGTTCCAGGCACTCACCCTGGGGATTTGCGTGTTTCTGTTGAGAATCAAGACATGGCAGAGGCTATTGTAGCTTTAAGAAACATGATTTTGCACACATTCGTACGGCCTTGTTATCTCAAGAGGAGCTTGTTCCCCACAGCAGTGCAGTGCAGCACTTAAACCAACCTGCCAATATCGTTCTGGCCTTTTCTCAGCTGTTCAAAGCCTCCTGCCAAAGGCGCCCAATTCTTCCTGCGACATCACACCCAGTTACCCTGGCAACCTTCCAAATCTCCTGTCTCTGTTCACACCTCTGGACAGTGGGGAAGGACAATTCTCTTGTGTTGCCAATGGACCTCTATGGTTCTGGTTGTTCCTTAATGGTGCTAGCTTGGCCAGGTCATTGTGCATAGGCTAGCCCAGGAATTCCTCTGCGGTTTGTATTTCTTCCTTCGTAAGCTTGTCAGGCACACCCCAACCCAGAGGCATTGCTAGGGGCTGGGGGCGGTAGGCTTCAATATGGTTTCTAAATGCATTTGGCTGAACTCCCCTAGAAGCCAACTTGGAATTGGAACCCCAACAGTAGATGAAGTCAATGCTGAGCTGAGGTAGCTTCTGCTTGCTTGCCATTTGGGTGGGTACATTGGCGTACTTCTTGTTAAGTGGGGCTTCCCCATTGAGCACAGAGCTATCTCTGCATGCAGGCAGGTCGATCACAGGGGTGCCTATGGTTGACTGCGTGACTAATAAAAATGGCACTCCCTCCTAAGAAGAAGAAGAAGAAGAAGAAGAAGAAGAAGAAGAAGAGTTTGGATTTGATATCCCGCCTTTCACTCCCTTTAAGGAGTCTCAAAGCAGCTAACATTCTCCTTTCCCTTCCTCCACCACAACCTACACTCTGTGAGGTGAGTGGGGCTGAGAGACTTCAAAGAAGTGTGACTGGCCCAAGGTCACCCAGCAGCTGCATGTGGAGGAGCGGAGACGCTAACCCAGTTCCCCAGATTACGAGACTACCGCTCTTAACCACTACACCACACTGGCTCTCAAGAAAAAGCTCAACAACTCTGGGCACACATCCCCCAAAAAAGCTCAACAACTCTGGACAATGACAATGGGTAGATCACTGCCAGTTTTTTATACTGGGAGTAGATTGCAGTCTTTTGAAAATTGGACATGCCTGGGCTAGACAAATGGATACCTCTGCTCTATCCAAACCCCCAGGTGGGTCAGGGGTTTGGGTCACTCTGCTCAGCCCCATACTGAGCTGGTCTTATGGTAACAGTACCATTCACTGCACTCAGAAGTTACCTTCTCTGTCCTTCATCATCATCCATTCCTCAATGACTGAGGCGTGCTCATGGGCATCTTCTAATGTTACCTCAGTAACCCACATTTTGTGGTTGTGGTTGTTGTTGTTGTTAAAGCTTTGCTTCTGAAACAAGAGCAGCTACCCAAGAGAAGGATATCGGAGGGTTTCTGCTACAAAGGTTCAAAGAATCTGAATTCATTTCTATTCTAGCCAATATGATTCTTTCCAAAATGCATTTTTTCCTAAACACAATTAGGTCCCAAAAGGGTAAAACACAATCAAAGATCTTCCCTCGCCCAAGTTCTTAATTCGCCTTACTGAAGCAAATCAAGAACAAATCTGAAGTGAACATTGGATTTGCCTGAGGCAAACTTATGAACTCGGCGCTCCTTTGTTGCTCTTTATATTGCCTTTTTTCCCTCTCGTTTGATAACTCTTCAAAATAAGTCTAGAGTCGTTTCTCTGGTTACACAGAAGTAGTCTCTGTGGAATTATTTCATTTCATCAAAATGATATAAAGCAATGATACTTAGAAAAGTCTCTTACAATAATAATAATAATAAAAATTCTGGCTTTTTGTCCAGCTGAAATGCAGATAAAACATTCCTTTTAAACACAGAGTCCATATTAATTAGTATTAACAGTAATGGGTATATGAGAATGTGAAATGTGTGTGTAGTTCCCCCTCCCATGGAAAAAATGTAATAATAAATGGCATGTAAATGCCATAAAAAAATAATCAATAAACAGTGCTTTTTTTCTTTAAAAAATGTTTAAGGGTACTCTCATTTTGACTCAAGAATACCACTATTTTATAGTTCAAATCAAAGGACAGATCGTGAATCTGAGGCTCCAATACATTGGCCACCTCATGAGAAGAGAAGACTCCCTGGAAAAGACCCTGATGTTGGGAAAGATGGAGGGCACAAGGAGAAGGGGACGACAGAGGACGAGATGGTTGGATAGTGTTCTCGAAGCTACAAACATGAGTCTGACCAAACTGTGGGAGGCAATGGAAGACAGGAGTGCCTGGCGTACTCTGGTCCATGTGGTCACGAAGAGTCGGACACGACTAAACAACAACAAATAGTTCAAATCGGAAAAAATAAATACAGTAAATGGACAAAAGTACAAATATTCACAAAATGTTTAGGGGTATGCGTACCCCTGCGTACCCCCAGAAAAAAACCACACTGAATAAACTATTATATAAATGAAAATTCTCTAAGAATGCCAAATATTCTTTCCACTGTATTTTTAGAGAGTCCCCACTCACTCAAACTTATTATATTTCAGAGACATTTAAGAAATTATCCTGAGGGGAATAAGGCTAACTTTCCGTGCATCACTGTTCCTCCTCTGGTGCAGACACAAGAAAGAGGCAGAAATATTTTACTTAAGATTTTGATTAGCCACAGTTAGCATTAAGTTGGAATCCTCAGCTGTAGTTCCCCTTAACTGTGGTTTGTTGAAAGGAGCCAATTTCATAATATACAACTGGAATTTAACCTACTGCAAATAAACTATAGCTGTGGTTTCTCAAAGTTTGTCAGGTTGGTTGACACAATAAGCTGTGGTTAATAAATATTAAAAATATTTAAAAGGGTAGGCTTCTAAACTCCTCCTTTCAGCTTCACCAGGAGGGGAGGGTTCAAGTACAGGAGGAAGAATGGATTTCTAATAAATCACAATATGGCAGCACCTGGAGTTTTCCTGGCTCACACTGCCTCCCCTTCCAGCCTCCTTACCTGGACAGCAATTAGAGTTGTTCATACATACACACATACAAGCCTTCCTGTGTGGCACTAGAAATTGTTTTCAAGCCCAGTTGCCATAAAGAAGAACATTGGAGATTGGGGGCATAGCCAGGAAAGAAAGGATTAATCCTCCATTTTCCATGTGTTGTGAGCCTCTCCCTACTGAGAGTTGCCCCCCAGATGGCAACTAGGCTTGAAAAACAGCCTCCCATTAGCTCAATTGTTGTTGTTGTTGTTGTTTAGTCATTTAGTCATGTCCGAGTCTTTGTGACCCCCTGGACCAGAGCACGCCAGGCACTCCTGTCTTCCACTGCCTCCTGCAGTTTGGTCAAACTCATGCTGGTAGCTTCGAGAACATTATCTAACCATCTCGTCCTCTGTCGTCCCCTACTCCTTGTGCCCTCCATCTTTCCCAGCATCAGGGTCTTTTCCAGGGAGTCTTCTCTTCTCATGAGGTGGCCAAAAGTATTGGAGCCTCGGCTTCAGGATCTGTGCTTCCAATCTGTGATTTCCTTAAGAATGGATAGGTTTGATCTTCTTGCAGTCCATGGGACTCTCAAGAGTCTCCTCCAGCACCATCATTCAAAAGCACCAATTCTTCGGCGATCAGCCTTCCTTATGGTCCAGCTCTCACTTCCATACATCGCTACTGGGAAAACCATAGCTCTAACTATATGGACCTTTGTCAGCAAGGTGATGTCTCTGCTTTTTAATTGGCTCAATTAAGAATATTTTTTTCCAGTCCAAAGGGCATTGGGGGGCGGGATCTCAGGTGGGGATGTAGGGGTTAAACCTGGGGTTGGCAAGGTTTACCTCGCCTGGGCTGGTACACTCCAGCAGAGATCCTCTGTGGGCTGGATCACATGTTTAAGTGTGCACGCCCACGATTTCCGGTGTCTGCGTCGACACAATTTTCAGCGCTGCGGTAGCGAGTCCCACGCCACACTGGTTTAGCGCATTGCGCAGTGACTCACTGAGTGGTGGCTCGGTTAGGGGGTGGCTCGGGGGCTGGTTAAACAACCCCCATGGGCTGCTTGTGGCTCTTGGACCTTAGGTTGCCTACTCTTGGGTTAAACCTTCCCCATGCACTGAGATCCCCAAGAAAATCACACCCGCACCCCGGCAATTAGGCTTGAACAGCTCCATATTTAATATGCATATTGAGGCACAGGTATGCCCATATAGGAAATAGGCGTTGTGTAGTCCTTTATAGGTTCTATATAGCACTTTGAATTGGCACTGAAAATAAATTGGGAGGTGTGAGAGCGAGAAAGGGTTGAGGTTAGCAACCCTTGGCTGAAATATGTCCCCAGCCCTGATATGTTTTGACATCTCATTGCAGCCATAGGGTTTCAGAGGGACTTATTTCTACCCTCTCAGCACGTGTGCTTGGCGGGTACATAGCTAGCACACAGGGTCAGTTTGGAAAAAGGGAGGTGTGTGCCTTCGTCCCCAACCACCTTTTAGGCCCTAGGCTCACCTTGTTCACTGAATGCCCCTGCTATGCAGTGCCCGCCCCCAGGAGATTAAGCTTGCTCTTCATTGGTCAGTTTTCTACTCAGCCTGAAGAAGACAAATCTCTTTGTGCAAACATTTTGGAATTAGCTAAATTGGTCAGATCCGTTCCTGCCCACAATGTATTACAGTTGTTGCTGCAAATCTTGTTATTATTTTTTTAGTGGTTTTACTGTTCTATTTTAATGGTGTTTTTTTATGATAATATCCTATTCTATTTTATTCGTGACCACAGCATTTGCTGTAGAAATTATTGTAAAGTGCCTTAGACTAGCCAGATTGAGGGTGATCAACAGATAATAATTGCCAATGATAATAACAAAAACTACAATGCTGTTTGGGGTATCCGCGTCAGTAAAAGGTGGGAGGAAGGGAGGAAGAGCTTTAAGAGGGCAAATCAACACAGGTGGGATAAATGCTCAAAGTCTTGTAAAGCAGGGCTGGCGATATTAACTTCTTTAAAAACTGCAGTGTTCGAGAAAGCCATATTTAATTGAATCACTTGTAAAGCAGATAAATTATTGGTGTGTGGTTAAAAAAAAGCCATACCTTAGTAGCTAAGCCGATGACAGGATGCTGAAATGACATTTACTGGAAATAGTAGATTTATACTACTCCTGTTATCATTTTAATTAAGCAAGTTTCAGCTGAGTGAATATGAATGGCGAGAAAATTTAGTAAATCTTTTGTCAAAAGACAGATTTACTATGGGAGGGGGAAAGACATGCATAATCAGGATAACAAGGAGGTAGTTAAAATCATGTCTGATGAGTTGTTTAGCAGCCATTGACTTTACGGCATAAGCAGCATTTTCATTAAGCATTCTGTTTAGTTCACCAAAGCCAATATCAGAGCCCTTCATGCACACCAGTTCATGACTTTATTGGGACCTGACAACAACTCATTCACCATATAGCCCAGATATATCCTTCTTAGAAACTGGCTGTGTCGTAAGTATTTCCTTGAGAAGTGTTTTTTTTTAAGAAGTGTAACAATATGCATGCATCTACTCAGCACTAAAACTAAACTAAACAGAAACCTAATCTGGGTCAGGAACAAGTAAATTGTTCCTTTGCTTGCTATAACACAGAGAAAAAAACTTGTGTGTGTGTGAGAGAGAGAGAGATTACATCACAACATTTCCCATGATTCCTAATCATTGGCCATGCTGACTAGAGCTGAAGTCCAACTTCTTGCAGGGCCACAGGTTCTCCATCCCTGATAAAAACTAATTTCTCTCCCCCAGTTTCCTGAGAAATACCTCTGAATGAGATTCTGGAAACCCAGTGCCAGTTGGAGATGAAACTGGCCCAGTGGGACCAATGGACTGACATTGTATAAGGAAGTGATATATGTGACTTTGGTGTTGTTACCCTTATAGCCCATGCTCTGAAGAGAGCCATTAAACTTCAGCGACAGTGCTGAGGGAGGCCAAAGTATTCAAGAGATGGGAAGGAACTGGCAAAAAGTCTGTGTAGTTGCTTTAGTTAATCCTGAAGTCCATCCTTGGTGACTTCAGATATTTTTGTTTTGGATCTAGTGATGTTGAAGAGAGAGGAGCTGGAGGTTAATAGATTCACATGCTGAAACACTCACAAAGGACCATTATAATTTGACTTAGTCTGACCTTCTGCATAATGCAGACAAGATATGCATTGAAAGGCCCCTGGAGCGAGCCCAAATTGTCTAGTGTAGCTTTGGAATAAATATCCAGACTTACTTTTGTAAGATACAAAGTTAGCCCTATGGGAGAAAAGTAGCGGTCTTGGAGAAAGTGTGAATCTGGAAGGAGTTTTAGTGCCCAGCAGTGAAATACAACCTGCAATGTAATCTAGTCTTGAGCATAAAATGATACATCTCGGTGGAGTGCGATTAAGTCTATTAACATCTTTCTTCTTGTTATTAGTGCACAAAAACCATTAATAAATCTTTGACATAATTTCTTTAGACAGACTGCACACACATTTTATGCCATCAAACCATAATGACTCTGTCATCTTTATCATGCTGGCTGTGTCTACGATCAGGACATTGTAAATAAGTTTGCTTTAAACTATGAGCCAGAAAATCAAGACTTCTATTCAATCATCCCTGGCTGAAAGATTTAATCACGGACAATAGCCATAAATCTCGCTTATATTCACTGTTGGGCAAAATCATATGCAGGTTTTCTCCACATATTTTGTCCAATTGCCTCTGTAGTGTCACAAGTGAACCCAAAATATTGCAGTAAATCTAATTATTGTAATTCCCCATTCTAATGGTATTTATGATGTTCTGTTTTCTGAGCTCCAGAAAGGAGCCACTGTATTGATGTTGTCTGATCAACTAGAGAGACTTCTCCAGCCTGAGTTTTCATTTTAATGATTTATGCCAAATCGCATCACTAGACTTTGATGAACAACTTTCTATCTCTCCCCTAACCAAAGTCAAATTATAGCTGAAAAGGATCTGGTCCACATAACACAGAGGACTCAACCCAACAGAAGTTAGTTGCAGGTAAACCTGCAATACTTTGTATATTTACCTGGGAATTAAGCCACACAATGGAACTTGCTTCTGAATAAATATGCTTAGGATCATGCTGTATGTGTAATCCTGTGCACACCTACCCCAAAGTAAGTCCCCTTGAGTTCAGTGAGAATTGCTCCTGGCTGCTTAAGCTTAAATTAGGTGCATCCTTAGCTGGGCACAGAAAGCCCCCATCATGCATGAGATGAATTTATCTATTCTCTCTCAAATTGATGGGCATAGACGTGGAAAAATGTCCCGAGCAAACTTTTCTTTAGTTGCAGTTGGAATATATGATACCCATCATAATAGGATCAGAGCAGGTAACAACATTTGTAAACTATTAGTAGTAATGAGTAGGATCTGAAGCAAGCTGCTTCAGTGCAAAGGTAGGGCTGCCATGTTTCAAACAGTGAAAACCCTGAAATAAAAGCTGTTCAGCTTTTTTGGGCAAAATTGCAACAGCACTGCCAACATGGGCAGCCATATGTCCAGATTCTCCCACCCCCCACCCCCCGGCATTTTGACCATTTCCGCCTGGACACTGCTGTTGAATGCGGTATTCCAGATATGTCCAGGAAATTCTGGATGTTTGGCACTGTTCCAATCAGGAAGCCATGTTCTCCTTTATTAAACTCCATTCTATTGCTCCTCCCTCCAGATTTTCTATTCTTAGCCTGCCATGGCCATGGAGCATGTGCCGTTCTCATTGCTTGGTTTTTCATTCAAACCCTTTATGATTTTCACCCCCCTCAAGATTGTAGGACAGCCTTCCCTATCCTGGTGCCTTCCACATGTGCTGGACTGCAATTCCCAGCAGCCACTAGCCAGCGTGGGCAATGGTCAGGGATGACGATGATCTGTTGATTTGTGAATTGCCTCCCACGTCTGCGTCCCAAGGTGATTTACAGACACACCCTTAGAAATGGCTAAAGTGATTTCAAAAACAGTACAACAACAGCTGAGGATAGGTTTACAAAACAACCCAAAGTCAACCCCCAGGGCAGAGGCTTTTCATTTACTGTAGCTGAAAAAGTTTGTCAGGACACAAACACCTTCACTTGCATCGCAAGAAAGGATACTATTCCACAGCATAGCTGTCAACGTTCCCCTTTTTTTTAAGGGAAATTCCCTTATTCCAAATAAGATTCCCCTTAAAAAAGGGGAAAAGTTGACAGCTATGTTCCACAGAAGAGGGGTAATCAGCTCCAAGTTACTGTGGAGCGAGCTTCTGCTATTATGGGAGCCTAAAGGAGAGATTCTCCCTCAGAAGAACCCAATGACCTCCTGGGTACGTAAGGAATATGGCAGTGTCTCAAATAAACTGGTCCTGAACTGGGAAGGACCATGTGTGTTAGTAACCAAAATCTTGAAAGCAATGGTGTGAGTTTTAGCCCAGAACATTTAGAAGCCATCAAGCTGGGAAACACTATTGTAGGATATATTTAAAGTCCAGTGTAACCTAGCCTTTAATTAATGAGCCGTGAGTGCTGTTTTACTGTCTTTTATTTTATTTAGCTATATTAATATAGGAAGAGCAGAGAATTGACACAGACGATAAAGGCTCGGGCTCTTGAGCTCTGCCTCCTAATATATTGTGTTGAGCTTGCTCTCTTGCTGATTTTATAGCTGTGCTTGGAAGAAACAAACAGAATTACTGCAAAGGAGAGTGAAACCCACTGTGTTTTTATGGGACTTGCAATCTTAGATGTTGTTTAATCTTTATGAAATTTTAAAATCTTTTAGCAAATTAAAAGAGGGAGGGAACAGAGGAGGAATCTAACAAGGATTAAGCACTGGAAGCCAACCTAGGTCTTCAGCGCTAAGAATCTGGTGCATTTGAACGTCAGGTGAGAAATTCAAATTTTCATTAGCAATGCACTTCACTGAACTTACCATTTTTCTTAAATTCTGGAGGGCAGAGAGAGAGAGCATATCTAAGCAGAACTATTGGGGAAAAGATATATCAATGTTTTGCAGTAGAAATGTCTGGGAAGGCAATAAAGGCTGGAACAACGAGGAACCAAATACAGTGAAAAGTGTCAGCCAGGTTGGTTGAGTAGATCATAGTAAGGATAGCAGACAAACAGAAAGGGAAGAAAGAGAAACTGGGACATTGCACTGGTTTCAATTGGAATTATTCCAGCCTATTGACCAAATTCAAGAAGGAAGGCAACTACTGTTGTAAATTGCTGCAGCAATTTTTTATTTCCGGTTTCTCCAAATATGCAAAAATCCCATATTTCTGCTAAGATGCAATATCAGAAGACCACAAGAGCATGCTGGTCCAGACCAGTGGCCCATCAAGTCCAGCATCCTTTTCTCATAGTGGCCAACCAGATGCCCTTTATGGGAAAGCTGCAAGCAGGATTTGAGCCCAAGAACCATCTCCCCACCACACCACCACACCACCCCGGTTTCCAGCACCTGATATCCAGCAACCCATTTTAAACATATTCTTCTTCTAATGTTAATATTCCTCTAAATGTGGCTTCATGTGATAGAAAATAGCAGAACCATGACATTCAACTGTTAAATAGATTATCTAGGTTTTTGAGCAGTTACCCAACTAATGAAAATCCAGTGGCCATTATCCATTCTGTGTGTCTAGGGATAGGATTCCCATAGACTGTCTCCTGCTCTCCCTAGATGGCCCTTAGCTCACCCATGTAATACTGGGCACATAACTGCCCTTAGTGGGATGTTTGGCTGTTCTTCCCATATTAAGATCCAGACACTTTACTCTCCTAGATCTATAAACATGGCTTAGGTAAAGGTAAAGGGACCCCTGACCATTAAGTCCAGTCGTGGCTGACTCTGGGGTTGCGGTGCTCATCTCGCTTTATTAGCCAAGGGAGCCGGCGTACAGCTTCCGGGTCATGTGGCCAGCATGACTAAGCCGCTTCTGGCGAACCAGAGCAGCGTACGGAAACGCCGTTTACCTTCCTGCGGGAGCGGGTACCTATTTATCTACTTGTACTTTGACGTGCTTTTGAACTGCTAGGTTGGCAGGAGCAGGGACCGAGCAACAGGAGCTCACCCCGTTGCGGGGATTCGAACCACCGACCTTCTGATCGGCAAGTCCTAGGCTCTGCGGTTTAACCCACAGTGCCACCCGTGTCCCCATAAACATGGCTTACTCTTGCTCAAAAGGGATGGCTTGTGTGTGGTGTTTCATCCACTACAACAGTTCTTAGATGAGATCCTCTCTCTCTCTCTCTCTCTCTAATTTTTATTAATTTTCCATTTAAACATATATAATCACATCATTATTATCCACTTTACTTCTTTGGCTCTTTCGAACCTGTCAACTTCCTTCCCTCCCACCTCTTGGCTTACAAAAGTAACCTTTATATCACAGCATTTCATATATTTTCCAATTCTAATATAACTCATTACAAAATATCTCAAAATCTGAATAAATGTAGAAAGGTAAAAAAATTCTCATTACAAGTCTTCACATAACCGTACTAGTGTTGTTAATTGTTTACAATGGTCTTTCAAATATTGTATAAATTTACTCCAGTCTTTTTGGAATACTCGATTGTGCTGGTTTTGAATTTTCCCCGTCAGCTTCGCCAGTTCCGCAAAGTCCATCATTTTCACCTGCCACTCTTCTTTTATTGGTACTTCTTGTTGTTTCCATAAGGGTTCTTGCCGCTGTTGTTGCATACATGAACAGTATTTTATCTTTTTTTGGTATCTCTTCATCAACTATACCCAGTAAAAAGGCTTCTGATTTTTTAAACAAATGTGTTTTTAAACATTTTCTTTAACTCATTATATATCATTTCCCAGAAAGCCTTTACTTCTTTACAAGTCCACCACATATGGTAAAATATACCTTCCTTTTCTTTACATTTCCAACACTCATTAGATCTTGTCTTATACATTTTAGCAAGTTTTGATGGTGTTAAATACCATCTATACATCATTTTCATCACATTTTCTTTAAGTGCACTGCATGCAGTAAAATTAATAACTTCCTTCCACAGCCTTTCCCAAGCTTCTAACTGAACATTATATCCAAAATCTTTAGCCCATTGTATCATCCAGTGAGATCCTGTATTATACTGCTGATGTTTCTCTGTAAGTGGAAATCATTAGATGAGTTGTTATTGCTTATACACTTGGGACATGGAACAAATGTTGCAGTGTAGCCAACCTTCTTTAAGAGGAGTGCTATTGTTCAAGGCTCTGGCGATCCTGGAAGATGAGGCTTATAGCGCTGTTCAGGGATATTTGGGGGTGGGATGTTGAGAAGAAGCACTGAAGGAAAGGGCATTTCTCTTCTGCCTGTCTTCTGAGGACTTCTCCAGCTGCACAGCTCACAGAGATGAATGCCTGAACCAGGACCGAGTGCGTGGCAATCTAGTGAGAATATACATGTCTGTGCCAATTAGTCTGAAATGTGAGAAATCAATACATGTGCGATTCAGCTTTTAGCATTGTGGCTATATCCTGCAAGAAACAAAGACTTGTATCCTGGTATTTTGTTTTTTTAAAACAAACAAAACAAGCAAAGCAAAGAATACACAGTTGGGCCACCTTGTTGAAACCTGGTTTGGTACCTAGAAATCACTATGGTTACATACCTCCCCCCCCCCCCCACTTTTTTGTACCAATACAATGCTTTTCTTATTTTTCTTTTTTTTGGTTGCAATCCTTTGGGTGGGTAGGAAAAGGCTGTGCTACTTTAAAATAAATGCTTTCTGCCTCCTTGGAGGTTCTACTGTTCGTGCAGGGAGTTTATAGAGGCCTGTTGTTTACCGGGACTTTGAAGTTCTACTCATGCAAGGTAGAGACTAGAGTGCTCCCAAGAACCAGCCTTGAGGCGTGGGTGGGGAGTGGGGGTGTTAATCCTTCAGAAGGCAAGAATGCTTTGTGAGAAGCTGTATCTTGAGGCTTTGATGTGCTGTCTGCAGAGAAATCCTCAGATTAGTAATTCTGCAGGCTGCAGAACTTTTCTCTTCTGCTAAAGGTTTGACTTATCCTTGATAATTAAAGGAGGAAAGTGGCAATTTCTGATTAAATAGATGGTTCCTAATCCTAATTCTCTATTGTTCCAAAATGTTTATAGTCCCTTCTGAAGAAATATATGAAGAACATGCTAAACTAGAGGGAATGGGGAGAATAGAAATATTCACAAGGAAAAATGGGATGGGAGGGAGGGAGGTCTTTTCTGAAGCCCATATTATTTTCACATTTATGCATTTAAAAAAGGTAAAGGGACCCCTGACCATTAGGTCCAGTTGCGGACGACTCTGGGGTTGCAGCGCTTATCTCGCTTTACTGGCCGAGGGAGCCAATGTATGTCCACAGACAGTTTTTCCTGGTCATGTGGCCAGAATGACTAAGCCGCTTCTGGTGAACCAGAGCAGTGCACGGAAATGCCGTTTGCCTTCCCTCCAGAGCGGTACCTATTTATCTATGGGGATTTGAACTGCCGACCTTCTGATCGGTAAGCCCTAGGCTCTGTGGTTTAGACCACAGCGCCACCTGCAACCCTTATTTATGCATGTAACATACATTTAAAAGAGAGAGAGAAAAAAAACCCCTCCAATTTGCTATTTAGAAACAAATCATTCTAATAACAGATAAACAGTGTAAGGGCAAGCAGGGAGCCTGATAGGGAAACAGGATATGAGAGGAAATAATTTCTATGGAAGAGAGTCACTACAAACTACCATTAAGAACAGAAGGGCCTTACTGGATCACATTGGCCTGTGGAAAGCCTTCAAAAGAACCCTTCTAAAACAACCAACCAACCAGGGGATGACCCCCCCCCCCATACTTTCCCAAACGTAGTGGTAATACAGGACTGTTGATGTGTTCTGCCTTTATACTACCAGGGAAGCCCAGGAGGGAATTGGGCTTGAAGGATTGGAGGAGATGCTTGGCTTGGTGTATGTAAGACAGAATGTGCATCCTTTGAGCCTCATGTGACCTATACAGATCCTTTAATCTGTGAGGACACATTTAGTTAAAATGATTAGTCTGTGAAATCAATATCCATCTGTACTGCAGTGCATGAAGTGAAGTGGTGACGGCGCCCTAAGGCAGTGGTTTTCAACCAGTGTGCCGTGGCACCCTGGGGTGCCTTGAATGATGGTCAGGGGTGCCGCAGGCAACACTGGCCTCTGCCCCTCTTTCTGTCCCTCCTTCCTCTGATGCCTTCTCACATTTCTGCCTCCCAAAGGCTTGCACAGCTGTTTGTTGCAGCTGCTCTGGCTACAACCTTTGTAGGCAAATGGTGCGTCTCGGGCTGGTTAGGGGGTGCTGGTTACCAGGAATTGAGGTGGCCTTTGGAGTAAGCAAGCAAGCGGGCAAGGGAGTCCAGCCAGCCAGTGAAGATCCTTTAGGACCAGTGTTTTATGGTCCTGGCAGCCACTCCCAGTCACCAGTCTAGCTGCCGCATGCACCGCTCCAGTGTGATAACCAGCATGCACTGCTCCAGTAAGACAGTCTGTGGGCAGGTAGGGTTTCAGCTGTTGTACCATATGGAGACATCTGGACACAGAATGGACCTGTGCCTCCATGGACAGCTGTGAGTCCAAAATGACACCCAGGCTGTACACCTGGTCCTTCAGGGGCACAGTTACCCCATTCAGGACCAGGGAGACCCCCACCCCTCTGTCCCTCAAAAACAATACTTTTATCCTGTCGATATTCAACTGCAACCTGTTAACCGCCATCCATCCTCCCAGTTGCCCTTGTAGTCCGTGTTCCTTAGAGGAAAATACAAAACAAAAAACTCAACCCTTCCGCAAAAGGGTAATAAGAATATGCAGTTGCCTTGGTTTCTATTAGGCATGTCCTGGGCAACTTCAGGTAGTTTTTGTTTTGGTTCTAATGATGCTGCAAGAAAGAGAGAATAAGATTAATAGATTTGCATGCTTAAACAGTCACAAAGGACCGGTATGCTCTGATTTCATCTGACCTGCTGAATAATACAGATGAGAAGATGCACTGAAAAGTCTCTGGAGCAAGCCCATGTTATTTGGTAGGTTTAGAATACATATCCAGATCACTTACGTAAGATATAAAGCAAAGTCCTTAGATACAACTCTGCTACCTTACTTACCCCAGCTGAAAAACATGCCATTCATTCATTCATTCATTTAAAAAAAGCCTTAGAAAGAAGCTTGAAGCTTGAGAGGCAGTGGCGTAGCGTGGGTTGTCGGCACCCGGGGCAAGGCAAGTAATTTGTGCCCCCTAACCCGGGGCAAGGCAAGTAATTTGCGTCCCCCCTGCTGCACTGTCCCTCCCCCAGATAGTCCCTCCCTCTCTCTCCGCACCGCACCGCACGCCTGGCACCCTCCCCTCCACAGTGGGCGGTGACCCGGCGGCTCGGATCGGATTCGCACAGCCAGCACTGCAGTGAGAGAGAGTGAGTGAGCCAGGTAGGGGCAGAGAGCTGCGAGTGCGAGTGCGCCCCCCCCAGATGTTGCGCCCGGTGCGGCCGGCCCCCCCTGTACCCCCCACGCTACGCCACTGTTGGGAGGATTTTCTCCATATAGAAATTAGGAGAAGGCTAAACCACAGAGCCTAGGACTTGCCGATCATAAGGTCGGTGGTTCAAATCCCCGCGATGGGGTGAGCGCCCATTGCTCAGTCCCTGCTCCTGCCAACCTAGCAGTTCAAAAGGACGTCAAAGTGCAAGTAGATAAATAGGTACCGCTCCAGCGGGAAGGTAAACAGCGTTTCCGTGCGCTGCTCTAGTTCGCCAGAAGCGGCTTAGTCATGCTGGCCACATAACCCAGAAGCTGTACGCCCGCTCCCTCGGCCAATAAAGTGAGATGAGCGCCACAACCCCAGAGTTGGTCATGACTGGACCTAATGGTCAGGGGTCCCTTTACCCTTAATCTCCTATAATGGTCCTTCAAATAAACACAGTGAAACCCTCCTTAGGTTGCAATCGTTATGCACGCTGACATGGAATTAAGTCCCATTGAATACAACTGTATTACTTCAGAAGAAACATGCATAGGATTCCACTATAAATGAAGTAACTGTGATCTGTGTGTTAGAGCACTGGATTGCAATGTTCAAGGCAGCTTTGCACACTGAAGTGTCAATTGGGGTCCCCTTGTGTTTCTGAAGCAATCTCTAAACACCTTATAAGATTCTGAGAACTGATTCAAATTTCTGCCCAGGCCTGTCAAACTTTATCATTGAGCTGAACTTAAATTGTACTGCAGAAGGAGGAGATGACCTTCCAGTACCTTGTATGGCCCACACACAAAACTCTTTTAGTTGGTGGGAATGTAGGACCGGGTCTTCTCTGTGGAAGCACCCAGATTATGGCATTCTGTCGGTTATATGGATTCCATCATGGATGACTTTTATGTGGGCTGCAAAAAAGTTTTATATTTTCCTTGTCTTTTTACTCTGAACTTTTAAAATTTTAATACTCTGTTTTAATTCAAGTGAAACTCAGTATAAGGAAGCTTTATAGAAAAATAAAGAAATGGAACATAGCTACATTCTTCTGTGTAGTGGTAGATATTCAGTATTTCTCAGAAGTTATCTGAGAAGTTCATGCTCTTATTTCTGATCTCATTCATATTCATTGATGAATAAACTTCTGAAGAATTTCAGACTTCCCCAGAACACATTTTGAAAACCACTAGGATTTTGATTCAAAGTAATTTGTTTTTCTTTCAGATTTGGGCATTGCTTCACGGCTGGCTCTTCAAATGTGGTGAGTTTTGACATGGTGGAACACTTGATGGGTAGACATTTTCACATAAGCTGACTTCATCGCTGACAATTACATGAGACCTCAGCCATTCTCCATGACCAAATATTTAACTGAACCTTCAGGTTCAGTTCTTTATGTTTTCACTCTCAGCTTCAGACATTTCCTGATTTTAGACTGGGCTATATAGCGTCTTGGCACATTTTTGCTTTATATCTATCACAGTAGTACTTCATTGTCAAAACATAAATATCTTTTTAAAGTATTTGATGTGCATCCACTTGTCTCTGCAGCTGTTTTTTCTACTACTTCCTTGAACACAGGAGCCTATAAAGTTATTTGGAATATTTATTTGCCTCTCAAAATGTTATATCCTATTTCCTTATAATTCACTGCAGATTGAAGATGAGAAAAGTACCCTCATAATAAATGGCAGACTTATTTTAAAAGTACTCTTCAGAATTATAGGGTATCAAAAAGCATTTGGAAGTTCTCTTTGTGAGGAATACGTAATCATTTCTCCAGAGTGACACCAGATAACTTAATTTACATTACAAAGCCGAAGTCTGAATTACTGCTCAGTCCACAGAACAAACACAGTTGGGTTTTATATATATATATCACTTTTAATTTAAAAACTTGTTATATTTCACTTCTGAGCAGTAATCAATACTTTAAATACAGACAGAAAATCAAGACATATTAAACAGAAACAATAACAAGCAAATGGAAGGTGTTCCCCTAAGAAAAATCAGTATGAATTTTAGAGTAAAATGCGGTCTTGACTATGCTACCACTCAGTGGATTTGTAACTGGCTGACTGACCGGACCCAAAGGGTGCTCATCAATGGTTCCTCTTCATCCTGGAGAAGAGTGACTAGTGGGGTGCCACAGGGTTCTGTCTTGGGCCCGGTCTTATTCAACATCTTTATCAACGACTTGGATGATGGACTCAAGGGCATCCTGATCAAATCTGCAGATGACACCAAACTGGGAGGGGTGGCTAACACCCCAGAGGACAGGATCACACTTCAAAAAGACCTTGACAGATTAGAGAACTGGGCCAAAACAAACAAGATGAATTTTAACAGGGAGAAATGTAAAGTATTGCACTTGGGCAAAAAAAATGAGAGGCACAAATACAAGATGGGTGACACCTGGCTTGAGAGCAGTACATGTGAAAAGGATCTAGGAGTCTTGGTTGACCACAAACTTAACATGAGCCAACAGTGTGACGCGGCAGCTAAAAAAGCCAATGCAATTCTGGGCTGCATCAATAGGAGTATAGCATCTAGATCAAGGGAAGTTATAGTGCCACTGTATTCTGCTCTGGTCAGACCTCACCTGGAGTACTGTGTCCAGTTCTGGGCACCACAGTTCAAGAAGGACACTGACAAACTGGAACGTGTCCAGAGGAGGGCAACCAAAATGGTCAAAGGCCTGGAAACGATGCCTTATGAGGAACGGCTAAGGGAGCTGGGCATGTTTAGCCTGGAGAAGAGGAGGTTAAGGGGGGATATGATAGCCATGTTCAAATATATAAAAGGATGTCACATAGAGGAGGGAGAAAGGTTGTTTTCTGCTGCTCCAGAGAAGCGGACACGGAGCAATGGATCCAAACTACAAGAAAGAAGATTCCACCTAAACATTAGGAAGAACTTCCTGACAGTAAGAGCTGTTCGACAGTGGAATTTGCTGCCAAGGAGTGTGGTGGAGTCTCCTTCTTTGGAGGTCTTTAAGCAGAGGCTTGACAACCATATGTCAGGAGTGCTCTGATGGTGTTTCCTGCTTGGCAGGGGGTTGGACTCTATGGCCCTTGTGGTCTCTTCCAACTCTATGATTCTATGATTCTATGATTCTATGATTCTGGTTGCAAGAAAGTTAACTAGGCTCACACAATTTATGACCCCCCAAGCTGACTGAACATAGTCCACCCCCTGTGGACTATGACTGCCTGCCAGGTCCTGCTAACTCTTTTTTTTAATCAGTCTCAGGCAGGCAGCCCCTGTTAGGCTACCATACATGGTGGGATTGCAAGAGACTTTAGAAAGCAGGCCTGGAAAGAGGCTGGCACTAGCAGACAACTGACACATTATACATCTAGATTTTCCCTGACATTACCAGAATTTGAAAGGCAGAATTGATGTCCAGGAGGAATTTCAAAAAGGCGGTGGTTTGTCCTGGATCTTAGGCAAATCAATTGAACAATCGTGTTGGGGGGGGGGGGGGCGGTTCAATAAATAAAATAAATAAAAGCTCAACAATTTTTGGGTGTCCTGGTTTTTACTTTTTGAAATATGGCAACCCTACGTTATGCATCAGTTATAGTTTGTATGAATGGGCTTCTTGCGCAAGCCGTGTAACATTTGATTTGTTTCTGATTTGATGTGATATTTGCATTCCATTTTTCCATGGGAGAAGGATACTGTCAGAAGAGGCATTGTCATCTTACATGAACATTGGAGAAGCATTGCCCACAGATGATTCTGCTTGAGTTACTCAGGACAAAATAATGATGAGCCAGTTTAAAGGCATCTGGAGGAAAGGACAGGTTGGGCTGGATGGCATTTTGTTGGAATCTATTATAACTTTTAAATCAAGCAGGTCTTTTAATCATGTCCCTCTTCAACAGGCAGGACCGGCCCACCCATGAGGTAGAGTGAAGCAGGTGCCTCAGGCGGCGGAGTCTCACCGGGAGCTGCCCCTGTGGGCACTGAACCCACCGCTGCCAACACAGAGCTTGCACAAGAGCTCTGTATCATCTCACTAGAAGCCTGCTAGGATATAGTTCTGTTCCACCTTAAAAGGGAACAGGCATGACTGTTGTGTCTCACATGCCTGTTTACTTCCAGCACTTGCTGGGAACTTCCGTTTTGTATATTGCTTTTGCTGTTTTGCTGGAGACGAAGGGAAGCAGACATGTTTTTCCTTTGTTCCTGAACTATGCTGAATAAATGCTGTAAATATGCTTACACATGGCTTTTTTCGCCACTTCTGTTGTGGAGATTTATTCACTCTGCTAATTAGCGTGCTCGGTAGCTTCAGAAGGCTACTGAGGCTTGAGTCGCTGATTGATTGATGCTGTTCCGTGACCTGGAGATCGCCCGGCTGCCGGCCGGTGGCTGGAGCCAGCTGGGGGGGGGGCTGCCTGATGCCCCTGTCTCCCTGGCAGCATCCCAACAAAGCCACCAATGCACAACTCCAGTAAGCAAGGCTTCAGTGTCGGGTCAGGAAGGCTGTGGTGGCTGGCACCTTCCCATTTTGCCTCAGGCTAGGCCATCCTTGTCAGCAGGACTCATTCTTCTGTTTCCTGCTGGTGGGACATATATGTTTGGTTTTCCCCATAATCTACTGAAAGGCTGGTTTTCTGCATCTTTAAGTTAAGATACGTGCTGAGGGGTTTTGCCACTGAAATGTTTACTACTATGACATTCTGTAGTAATAATCAAACACACATCAAAATGACTTTCTCTGGCAAAAAACCGAAAGTGATCACTTTTAGAACCCTTTGCTGAAGTTCTTGTGATTTAAAAGTAGGCCACTTCTAGCTAAAAACAGAACTTCTTGAGGAGGCATGTTTAGCATACAGTGGCATGGAGTGTTCCCAAGGCAGAAGCAGTAAAAAGTACATTTTTAAAAAACTCTGCTGTCTTTCCTCTGAGTTAGAAACATTTAAGAAAGGTTTTGTAGAAAGCAGCAAATGCTTCAGCAGATGGAAAGGGATTTCTCCTTGTCATTCCTTCCTGAAGGTCAGAATCACAAGTCATTCTTGGGTACTACAGAGTCATGGAAGAGCAATATACAGGGTGATTCATAATGAAGTATATGGTTTCAATGCACTGTAAAAAAAGAAGAATGTAATATATATTATGTTATCTGTAATAGAATTGTAGGGGAATGCTTAAAGTTTTTTTTTTAGAAACAGTCACAGATGTTCTATGTGTACACCCTTTGTCACACGAAACACATTGAACCGGTAATTCATTTCTGCCCAAACGCGACTCACCCTACGTATTGATTTCCCCGGGCTTCCTTGAATGGCAGTGTAAACACTATCGACTTCTTCTGATACACACGGCCATCCAGGACTTCTAGGTTTGCACAAACAGCCCATAGTTTCAAAATTTTTATGCCAATTGTAGATACATTTTCTGCTTGGAGGTTCCCCCCCCCCCCCGAATAGCGATCAAAAATGCCATCACACAACAGTTACAAATTCCGTTTTGCTCAATTCAAGAACACAAAACGCCTTCTGCATTGCAGACGCAGCCCCTAGTCACATAACATGTGCACTATCGCCTACGCCACTTCTCTCAGTAGCGGAACACAAACTTTATGAGTACATCTACCTCACGGTTCGCATTTGTGGTCCGAGGCCTCGCCTGTTACTGTCTTACAGCAGCTGGAAATTGTATACTTCATTATGAATCACCCTGTATAGATATGGAAGCTGCAGTAACCTCCTGTAGGACAATGGATGTCAGTCCCAAACTCCCTTTCTTCCCTTCAGGAACAGTGGACATTGGATGACTGTAGGCCCCGTTGCACTCTCATCTGGCTGTGGATCATCACTGTGCAGTGGCAAAGCAGACATGGCTGCTTATAGATTTAAAATGTTAATCTGTAACACACATAGGCCTACATGCATTGAGGTTGACTCGCGCATAATAATTAATTTCTATATCCGATCCAAACAGGTGATAAATATCTGGAAGGACAAGATTTATTTTTTTAAAAAACTATTTATGGCTCTCAGATGCTCCTGGTTGCATACGTTGTTCAGTGTGAAGAGCAAGGCACTATAGACAACATGCACTTTAGAGGCTAACAGGCAACAAAAGTCTTGTTATGCCCCACTGTATTTCACCCACGGGATGAACTTAGATGACTCCTGAGTGCTTGCCGTGTGCAGTTCTAGTGCCCAATATGCCTCTAATAAAAGTTCAGGCTGAAATATTAACAGAAGCGCCACTGAAATCCTCAGCTGGCGCATTAATTGCCCTCTCCCTGAAGTCATATGCTCTTGTCAAAAGTATAATTATCATGTTTAATCCTCCTTTTGTCTTCTCAGTGAATTACACTACTGGGGACAGAATGTCCAGCAATGTCAAAGTTGCCGGATCATTCCAAGGAAAGAACATTTATCTCTCGCGTTCAGATGTTCAGTGAA
The DNA here is from genome assembly GCF_965153285.1 of Podarcis tiliguerta. NCBI lineage: Eukaryota > Metazoa > Chordata > Lepidosauria > Squamata > Lacertidae > Podarcis > Podarcis tiliguerta. The sequence continues at coordinate 96,305,961 of NC_139537.1, read as the reverse complement.
CAGCAGAGGCAATATATCCAAATTTTATACGTTGGACTGCACCTAAGACAAATATGCACTTACAGGAATTCTGTACTGATAAATTTTGTTCTCAATTACAGGCAAAAATGCACAATTTCTCCCCATCCAGAAATAAACTTTCCAATTATGACTGGTCTGAAATATAATGTAGAAAATTGTGTTGTGGGTGGGGGCAGCACTTGTAGATAAAAAGTACCGTATTTTTTGCTCTATAAGACTCACTTTTCCTCTCCTTAAAAAGTAAGGGCAAATGTGTGTGCGTCTTATGGAGCAAATGCAGGCTGCGCAGCTATCACAGAAGCCAGAACAGCAAGAGGGATTGCTGCTTTCACTGTGCAGCGATCCCTCTTGCTGTTCTGGCTTCTGAGATTCAGATTTTTTTTTTTCTTGTTTTCCTCCTCCAAAAACTAGGTGCGTCTTATGGTCTGGTGCATCTTATATAGCGAAAAATACTGGTCTTCATTTGATCTTGGCTTTAGTTTGCTTGATGGGTTGCCACCTTCCATCAAAGATTCTCAAGTGTTTTGCTTGAGTAGGCTGTTCCAAACTCACCAGGACATTTTCTTTTAGATAAAATATGAAAACAAATGTGCTTATTTGGCATATTTTTATCCCACCTTTTTCAGAAAAGCATAAGCATACCAGAATAAAATAACACAAACAATAAAAGCAGCACGATAAAAGAGCAAAGGGTTATGCAGTAAAATCAAGCCAGCAATTGAAACTAAGATAAAATGATGGTGTAGATAAAAGGTAGATGACTGAGACTCCAATAACAATAAATTCCACTTAAAGGCAGGTGAGAACAGGACACACTGTGGTGGCTGAATGATAACAGAGATGGTGGCAGGTGAACGTGTCTCAGCATCAAACTCCGGAATCTGGACACTGCCACTGAAAAGAGCCATTCTCCAATAGTTGCTTCTTAACTCCCAAGGACTTGTGCACCTGAAAAGTGGCTTTTACTTCCTATCAACTGCAAAAGGAGGCGGTAAATCAGGATATATATGAGCTCATTCTTGCTTCTTGCCAGTAGGGTGATCCCAAAGTTTGAAACAAACAGGTCAACGAGGAAGCCTCTTGGTTTACAAACTTGGGAATGGTCCGATGGAGAAAGAATTGCTTCAGTGGCCAGCTAACAGGTTAGCAGACACCTGCAACTCTTATGGAAATGAGAAAGAGGAGTGATGTGTGTGTATGTGTATTTTCCACTGTTTGCATGTAATTGGGCTAAGAGGGGTGTAATTTGTGGCCTACTCAATGATGCATGGGATAGGATGGGCTCTTGTTCACCTTTTCTTAAAACAGCTCCCAAGTACCCATCTTTGCTGTGAACCTTCGTGGAACTTGGTGTGCCTGATTTCTGAGTAGTCATACCTCTTGTTACGTTTGGTTCAGGTTACGTCTTTTCAGGTTGCGTCCCGCTGAGACCCGGAAGTACCGGAAAGGGTTACTTCCGGGTTTCGCCACTCACGCATGCGCAGATGCTGAAAATGACGTCATGTGCATGTGCAGAAGCGGCGAAACACAACCCGCGCATGTGCAGACGCGGGTTGTGTTCTGCTCATGTTGCGAACGGGGCTCTGGAATGGATCCCGTTCGCAACCAGAGGTACCACTGTAGAAATGCATGAAATGTCTTGCTTCCCACACTTGGAGGAAAGACTCAGACAAGACCCTTGGCTTGGGATTTTCCCAGAGCTTTACCAAATCAGCATACAGTCTCAGTAGCAGCTTCAAGTATAGGATACGTAGTTTAATAGTGCCTAAGCAGAGTTTGAGGATATATGGCTAGGCATAGGCAAATATATTGTCCAAACACTTGACATGCCCCTTCAATTCTGCTTTGAAAGAGCAGGTGGAGCCAGTCTGTCTTGCAGTTCTCATCCCATGTAGGAAGACTATGCTTGTAAGCAAATGTTTCTACTGGGGGTGTGCTGCTCCTGGGTCTGTTCATGCTGGTGTAGATGGTGGTGCATCTTTAGTGATGGGACTTGAGCCCAACTCTCTGACTGTCCTGCCATCTCCAGCTTAGCCAACTCCACCAATTCACCACCTGTCACTTCAGGTCTTTAGGAGACTGACTCAACCAATTCTCCCTGATCACTGGGAAGCCAAGTGACTGTGTGTCAGAGCCCTCTTCCCCATCACTGCCCAAACTCTCCCTACCTCCAATCCTAGGGACCTCCTCTGGCAGATTCTGCCACTCCCAAGCTGCCCCACAACATTGAATTGCACTGTAAATTGCCATTGCCCCGCGCTCCCGGGCTACTTCCCCCTTTGCCGGCAGCCTTCCCCAACTTCTTTCCGGCGGTTCAGGGGAGGCAAGGGAGCCACGGCCGGGATGGGCGCCAATGTCCTGCATCCCTGATGGCCCTTGTGGTGGCATCCTGGGCGGGCGGGGGGGAGGGCGCTCTCCATTGTGGCCTTGGAAGGCAAGGCAGGGCCATGGACCTTGGGCAGCCGTTTCAGCAGTGATATCATAAAAGCCCATTTTTGTAAGGTCGCGAATATAAGCCACACTTTTTTGGGGGGAAAGTGTGGCTTATATTTGGGCCAATACAGTATTCATAATCTGCGTAATTTGTCACTCTGGTTAAGTATGGACTTTTCTACTATTTCCTAGCACTGCATATGCTATTACAGAAAAGATAATAAGTGTATTGTGCTAGTGAATATTTAATTCAAAAAGGTGTCTCTGCAGACCTTCTGCAGCAATTCTTTCTGTCCTATGAAAAATATAGCATGGCCTTCCTATTGCCACCCTCTGGGATTTACAGCTTCTGTCCAGGCTTGACTGTTGCTTAAGACTTCTGCAGGCCTCCCTGCTTATTCCTCTTCCTCATCTCTTTGCTTTTCTCCACAGAACCATCTTTGGCTTTGTCAAGTGGGGAAGAGATTACGGTATTCAGAGCTACAGTGGTACCTCGGGTTAAGAACTTAATTTGTTCTGGAAGTCTGTTCTTAACCTGAAACTCTTCTTAACCTGAAGCACCACTTTAGAGGTTCTGCAAAACCAGCTTCCCTTCAAAACTGGTAGGAGTTGTTTGGGTTTTTTTTTTTTAGGAAAGGAAGAAGCAATATTTATATAGTATCTTATTCATGGATTTGGATACTGGCCTTTTAAAAAAAGCTTTCTTTCTTTCTAGTTCAGTTACATCGCTTGTTGTTTATGTGAAACAATGCTACATAACCTCATTTTCATTCTGGAATGAATATATATATATAATAATAAATGTTTGCAATGCAAAACACATAACATATAAATGGAAGGAGAAGAACAAACATACATAAATTTATATCCTAATTATGTTTGTAAAGTGGTAATATATTCTTGTGCTATTGGAAGCATCAAAATAGTCTCTTTATGAAGAAGGATGTATGAGGGCACACCAAACCTCAATGAAACAAGGCATGAGGCAGATTCTAAAGCACCAAACAGATCAGTCCTGCATAACTTGTTATCTACCAATGTAAACTGGCCTTCCTTCTGGCCCCTGGACACCTCTGCCTCACAATTTATTATGATCCCAAGGAAACCAGGAATTGTAAAAATGCCCTTAACGCATCATCCTATGAGTCTTGTGGGTTGTAAGCCTTAAATAGACAAATGTCTTTCAGTTGCATTCTGTATGATTTTTTCAGCACAATGGCCCTTTACAAGGAGACCCAAGGAGGTTAGATTGGCCTCAGCCAGGGGCAGGGCCTTTTCAGCTCTGGCCCCGGCCTGGTGGAATGCCTTACCACAGGAGATCAGGGCCCTGAGGGATTTGACATCTTTCCACAGGGCCTGCAAGACGGAGCTGTTCTGCCTGACCTTTGGGCTGGACTCAGTCTAACCCCTGCTTTCATTTATTTATTTTTGATGGAATCCCTTATGTGGGATTTATATATAAATTTTCCCTCGGCTCTTTTTGCTGGCCCATGTAGGACCAGCATGGATAGTTGGCCCCAGGGAATATTTGATGTTTTCTCCCCTTATGGCTTTGATATTTAGGCTACCACAAAAACGAGGCTGCATTTTAAACTGTATTCTAACTTATATTTTAATCAACTTTAAAAAATAATGATTTTACTGTATTTATATTTAGTGTTAGCTACCCTGAGCCCAGTCTTGGCTGGGGAGGATGGGGGTACAAATAAAATATTATTATTATTATTATTATTATTATTATTATTATTATTATTATATCCTAGTCATCAGGGTCTTGGGTGAATGGGAACATTTCCCAGACAGAAGAACCTGTGTGTACTCAGGGTGCCCCGTTAGAGGGTTCTAGATGTAAGAGGAGAGCAGACAGGCCATAGAGCTTCCACCAGAGGCCACAATTCTTGGCACGACCCTGTACAAAGTTTCAGGCCTCCAGAAGGAGTAAATGGATATTATACTCAATGATGTAGCCAAACTCTTCCTACATCTGAAATCAAAGTTGTGGCTTTATCCCAGATCGTTGTCTGTCCATTCAGCGTATTTGTTCAAGACTTATCACCAAGACTTTAAACGTTTACTGCCACAGGTTTTCAAATAGAAATGTGATCAAGAAACCTAAATAACACATTTTCATTCATCCAACATATATTTTTCAATCGAAAACATGCAGTACCATAAATGATTTAACAAGATCTGATTCTATATACAGAACTACTTCGCACTCCCAGACCCTGGAAACAGATGCTCATCACAGCAGAGGATAGACATTAATTGTACATATATATTTTCCTCGGAACTACTGGGCACATAATACATAAAGTACAGTTTTATAAGTGATGTACTTAGCCTGATCTGAAAGGAGATAAATCAGGGATATTAATAAAATGAAACAGGGATATTAATAAAATGTGTTTTTTATTTGTTTCTTTCCCCTCCCAGCTATTCTATCAAAACCCTTGCTGACAATTATTTGTTGTAATTCCCCACAGCTGAGGAACAGAATAGCGTTCTAGAAAATGAAGCTGCAGTAATAAACATTTTGTTTGGGCGTGAGAAAAGTGCCAACATCTAGTGGTGGACAAGAGCTTATTGTCACTAGATGGAAGAATGTAGCACTGCCACCAAAAGAACATGGTTCTATTTTAACACCAAGGCTCTAGTAGAAGCCATAATGACAATGATTATCATAATTATTATTATTTGTCGAGTGCTTAAAATAGACGAAGCACTCGCTGTTCTTCTTGCCACCTCTCTTAAACAAATTTGTAAGGATGCCTGGGGCATATTTTTCACAAAGATGTGGTCTGCATTACCAACACGTTTTCTGTTGAATTTCCAGTTGTGTTTCTACTTCGCCACATTTTTGGTTCCTTAAATGTAGAAATCATACAAAATTCAGAGGGCCCTGCAAATATGACTGGTCATCTGGCACTTCAAATTAAAGTCGAAGTCTCTTTGCTTCAAAGTGGTGCCAAAATTTAGGCTGCACCAGATTATCATTAGGCAGTAGATCCCCACGCTAACTTCTGTTGAGAGACTACACTTGTCTGGTGGGGCACAGCATGCTGACGATGCTAATGTACATCACAACATTGATTTCAGATGCAACTTTAGAGAAACCTAATTTTAACAAATGATTCCTAGCGTCACGAGAAGAAAGTGCTAGGCTTAGCAAAGTTACTTTGTTGACCCCAATACTCATTCCACTCTCCCTTCAATGTACTTTTATTGCCGAATCAGTCAGAGTCCCATTCATCTTAAGTGCTGAAGCTGGGGGGGGGGGGCATATGTGCATCCTCTAGGTCCAGACTTGGAGGCTACTCCATAAAATGGGCGACACGGGTGGCGCTGTGGGTTAAACCACAGAGCCTAGGACTTGCCAATCAAAAGGTCGGCGGTTCGAATCCCCACGACGGGGTGAGCTCCCATTGCTCAGTCCCAGCTCCCGCCAACCTAGCACTTTGAAAGCACGTCAAAGTGCAAGTAGATATATAGGTACCACTCTGGCAGGAAGGTAAACAGTGTTTCCGTGCACTGCTCTGGTTCGCCAGAAGCGGCTAAGTCATTCTGGCCACATGACCCGAAAGCTGTACGCCGGCTCCCTCGGCCAATAAAGCGAGATGAGCGCCGCAACCCCAGAGTCAGCCACGACTGGACCTAATGGTCAGGGGTCCCTTTACCTTTTACCATAACAACTAAATAGGATTTTCATTCTCCTCCAATGGCGCTCGCTTCAAAAGAGTCAAATGTTTTCTAGTACCTGGTTCAGGTGTTCACAGATGTTCTATCCATAAGTTCCCACTTCCTTCTCTGCCTCCTTCTATTTTCCACCCAAACCTCATAAACCTTTTGCGGGACAGAAAGAGGAAGCAGCAGTAGAATCTTGAACCATCCTTTTACAGGCAGGAAAAGGGATTGGCACTCCATGTCCCCTGACGGCGGGGGGGGGGGGGGAATCTATTTGTGTCAATCTCCACCAACAGAGGTGTCAAGGGGTGCTTTGAGTGTTGGGGTGGGCAGGATGTTGCTTGCCCCAATCCTACTCTTGAGGAACACAATAGGGCCACTCACATTTGCAACATCTGTAAAGTGACTCCCCGTTTGTGGAATTCTGTCCCCAGGGAAACTTGCCAGGCACCTTCATTACATATCTTTAGGCAGCAGGCGAAAACATTTCTTTATAACCCGGCCTTGGGCTGAGTGACATTCTATGGCCTTTTAAATGTGATTGTGGGAGGAGGTGCTACTAGTTTGTACTTCATTGGTATTTTGTGTTCCGAAAGTTTTGAAACAGAGCAGCTTTCCAAAAGCTAAGCCAAATAGAGGAGTGTGTTTGGAGGGAGTCTGTATTCTGCCGCAGGTGGCTGCTAAGCTAGTTTTAGAAATACAGTGGTGCCCTGCAAGACGAATGCCTCGCAAGACGGAAAACCCGCTAGACGAAAGGGTTTTCCGTTTTTCAATGCGCTTCGCAGGACGAATTTCCCTATGGGCTTGCTTCGCAAGACGAAAATGTCTTGCAAGTCTTGAGATTTTTTTTCACTCCCCACCCCCTTTTTCTAAGCCGCTAAGCCGCTAATAGCCTTTTAGCAGCTAATCCGCTAATCCCTTAAACCTTTAATAGCCGCTAATAGCCGCTAATCCGCTAATAGTGCTAATCCGCTAAACCGCTAATAGGGTTGCTTCGCAAGACGAAAAAACCGCTAGACGAAGAGACTCGCGGAACGAATTAATTTCGTCTTGCGAGGCACCACTGTATTACTATGAAAGAGATACCAGCAATAGCTTCAGTGGCCATGTTCCTTAACACCACAGTCCAAACTCAAAATCAGTTGCAACGAGAGAGTTTAGATTCAACAGATCTTGGATTTTTCTGGCCACCTGGCATAAATCGCCAAAAAGAAGTATTCTTAGGCACGTTGGACCAAGGCAAGACTTACACCTATTCTGAATACTTTCCAGTCATGTGGCATAGAGCAAAAACCTCAAAACGCAGGCCTGTGCTCAGCCAGCAGAAGCCCCCTCCCAGAGGGTCCTGAACAGAATTTGGTCTAGAGGTAACTTATGCTTGTGTAAGTTACACCAGTTTCCCATAGTTAGGATTGTTCTGTAAGTAAATGTGCTCTGTACCATTATTTTACTATCATCTCTAGTTCATTTAATGCGCTCTCTTGACCACCCCTGTGAGTCCCATGTTTTAATGCGCTGGGCATGCAGAAGTGGTTGTTATTTAATGAGCTAGCACAGCTGTGATTTGAGATAATTTTCTAATCTCTTCTTCAATAACCAACTGAAATTGCTTACGTTTCACTACAGTAACGCTAATGCAAAGCGCAGACGTGGACAGTTGGCATGAATGCATGACAGCAGCTAAACTATGTGGCAATCCACTCAACCTTTATAAGTTACCATCAGACTAAATGGGAGCCCACCACTACAGGCAATATTAATTTTACAAAGGCTTTCTGTATTTGTGTTTAGATTTCCACAGCATCTTAAAGTTTCTGGAGAAAAGTCTTGAAAAATACTGACTGGACTGGTTTTTGAAGGTAATTTGTTTCATCCTATGTAATCATGCATAATTTGCTTCCTTTTGTGCCAAGAAAATAATGGTCTATCATGTGTTTTGGTTTGGCTCTTGCTGAAAACTTTTGGTGCAAATGCCCTATGTGTCCATGCAAAGTTGACTTCAGAAATAAGGCAGAAATACAACAAAGAGCCATGGTATTGAGAAATGCAGCATAGGATCTTCTTCCACTGACTCAAGAATCCCATAAAACACCAGGTTCAGATGGCAATCGCGTTTTCAAGATTTGAAAGTTCAGATTGTAGGTCTCTAGCAACTTGCTTCATGCTTCTGACCCGTTTCTATCACTGCATTACACAGAGAGATCAGATAGATTATTCAAAACCTCAGGATTTTTTCCTCTGTCTCTTTTCTTCTGTAGCTCTGATTAAATCCACTGTAGGCGCTGGCCATGATTCTCTGTTGTATCACATTCTTTTAGCTTTTGTCTACAAGTTAGGCTTTGTGTTTTACCTGAGAGATTCTGTTAGAATAATGATGGTATTATTGGGATGTTGGGACTCAATATTCTGTTCCTTCTTTTCACAGGAAATGTTCAGCAATTCACAGATTGATTGATTTTGCTGTTTAATGTGTTTTCTACCACTGTTTTCTTCTAACAGAAGCTCAGAGTTTTTGGGATACACTGCTATCTTTTGAGGGGTGTGGGGTAGGAACACCTACAACAACCAGGAAGGAGGGTCCCAGTATTTCCTCGCTACAGGTTGTCAACATCAATAATTGCTTCCAAGCCCAGAAAAGACGGTTGCAAGAATGAAGTCAGATGAGAATGTGAGTATATACAAAGTTCTGGAATCAGAAGCAAGTGTATTGGTAACCATGGCAACACAAACATAGAGGGCTATCGCAAAGGGTGGTGATTAGAATCCAGCTTATAACTGAAGGAGATTTCTCAAGTGATGGAGGCAGAGATTCTGCAAACTTCACAATTACAGGAGGTTTTATTTCCCCAAGCTCCATGTTGCTTTGCTCAAGCAAAAGTACTTTTTTTTTGGGGGGGGGAGCAGAAAAAGTCTCACCGAGTTCTGATGTTTATGAGCAAAGTAGCATGGAAAGTATCATATACACTATAGGTAAGCCCTGGGGAAAATAGTTTCCTGATCCTGTCTCTTAGTTATCTATCTGGAATTTTCATCTTTCAAACATGGGCTAAGTAGACATGGCAACACATTAATTGATTTATGTGCACGGAATCCAACTCTGATTGGAAAATATAGTTAACAGATGTGGTTATGTGACATTTTCTGCTGGGAGGGAGTCACCTCTTTTTCACACAAGTACCCTCTAGCCTTCTATTTTCAAGGGATCCCTACACACTTATTTCCTCTTATTATATAGAATTCAGGTTATGAAAAAATTACAGAATTACACATCATGCTATCCCACATTCAGTATACTACTAGCAGATGTCTGGAAAATGAAAAAGCTTGAACAGCCAGTCATTGGGACACAGATATTTTATTTAGCTAGCAAATGGGTCTGAATGGGAAAACCTCACATTTCCCCCACCCCCATTCCCAAACTTGCTCAAGGAGCAGCACCCATCAGAGCTCCACACAAAGCTTTATCCCTGCTACAGTTGAGGTCATTCATGTAATTAGACTCTCCTACACCTACTATTGAAACCAGACTCATTTTGGTGCCTTGATACGAGTTCAATCATGCTTATGACATAATACAGCCAACAGTGACGTTCATGTAAAGTCTGAGGGCATTTAGTAACCACAACAATATGACTTATGCAGCTCATTCGTAGACAAGGCAGAACTTTGCAAAGGCAAGGTGATCCATGTAGTTTGGACATCTTTTGCGGGGGTTTCATACATGCAAAGCAGGTGCTCTGCTATTGAGACACATTATGCCAAAACAACCTGATTTGCAATGTTTTTGTCTTTGTACACACTGATGCATTATCCCTTAGGGACAAACTAGGTATTACATAGCAGACTTATGTAGCAGTCTTCCAATGTGGTTGTGTCTGTGGGTTTTTGTTCTTTTTAAGAAAAGGAAAAGAATTGAGGAAATCTCTCCCAGTTTGAAGTGAGGAATGGGCTACATAAACCTTTCTCTCCTGGCTGTTTTGCTACTCAAAATTTTCTCCCTGCTGCTCTTTTGCTTATGGAATAAAATATGTTTACTCTGATTGGAAAGGCAATCTGGCAGTAGGAATTTTGACAGGAAAAATGTCTAGCTGAAAAAGGTTAAGCAGTGCCTTCCCTGCTATATTTCCACTCAAACTGGCAGCTTCCTTTGGATAAGTTCAAATTTTTAAAACATGTCAGAAGATTGTTAGTCTTCTGCCACGTAATGACCAGTTCATCCCTTGGTTTCAGTAACTTACAACAATAAATGGATGATCCTTATGGTAATTAAAATTAAGCCGAGTTTGATTAGAACAATGATGGGCTCAAGAAACACATATAAGCATTATAATGTTTTTGTCTCTCTTACTGCACTTCTAGGCCCCAATGGAATTGCCTTAGAATTGCTGCATGTTATCTTTACATGATGTGATGAGCTGCCGTTTGCCTGTCTTCCACAAGCTTCTCACATGCAGGAAACGTGTAAAAGCATTGAAAGAGACAAGAATTCACATGCTTTCATAAGAAGTTAAGGTAGATTTGTGAGTGTGTTCCTTTGGATCTCCTTTTTTTTGTAGCAAAGTCCCATTGGGTCAAAAGGCTCAGTCTTCCCTCAGTGTCGAGATGTTTCCCAAACACAGAACATAACATCAGTGCAATCTCAGAGATGATGCATAATTCTAGTGGGAGGGACAGTCCGTTATCAGAGAAACAATCAATGTGTTGTTAGTGTTGAATCATTTCTGATGAAGAAAGAAGCTAAGCCTTTCCAACCTTCATTCATTACTTTAGGAGGAAACATTATTCTCTCCTGTCTATTGTCTGAGTACATGGCAGGAGAGCGTAAACCATTTCAAGATAAGGCCTTGAGAGAGAACGAGAGACAGAAAAATAAATCAGTTACCTACATTTTCTTTTAATAAAACTATGGTTTAAAAAGTGACAGTGTGCTATGACGGTTTCAGAGTTAAAATGTCTAGTGCTATGAAAACCATTCATTAAGCCGCTCCAGTCCTTTTGAAGAGTTGGTCTTGGGCATGGCTAGTTTGCTATGTCTGCATTACACAGCCTGTAGAGGAGTATCTGAACTTGCCCCTTTTGTGTTCATAGAGGGGCTCCTACAACAGCTGGTTGATTTTTCCTTGTTCAGCCACTGAGCAGTGTGTAATGACTGGAAAAGGCATCAAATCCTCATTATTTTTCCTCCCCATTTTAAACTTCTTCAAGTTGTGGTCAACAGAGTGCCGAGTGTATCTATTGATCCTTATGCTCAACAAAGTTTTGTCTCTTGTTTCTCTGACAGAAAAATCCACCTAGAAGTCAATAAAATCCACCGCTGATAAAAATCATGGCTGCTTTATGACTACAACGCAGGCCCCAGCTCTTCCGATGTTCAGAGATGCCATCTGCAGAGAAGAAACAAATATCAGCTTCAGAGTTTACATTTGGGAGTGAAAGGCTGCAGTTTTATGGCATGTACTTCTGAGGTGTCAAAAGAAGCAACTGGTAATTCAGCAATACATTATACAGGAAACCTAATATTGCTGCATCCTGCTTGTTATGCATGGAAGGATTGCATTAGTGGTGGAGTTATGAGCTGGAGTTGAAGACCCTGGCCTAGTGCCTCGCCTCCACAACTGCTATGAGGGACATAAAGATCTACAGTATCTGCAAACTGCAGCTAACAAATGCTGTTCTCCGTTACTCATTAATAACCTTTTAAATTATGGAACTGTTACAGCTTCAAACATGTATACATTAACTGTCTCCAAGTATTCCACAGCATTCATGCTTGCTTGTTTTAATGTGCTGCCTTCTGCACTGGTAAGTAGATGATTTAAAAAGATCCTGGTTAATGAACATGTGTTTGTGAGTAGCTCAAGCAATATAGACTCTGCTGATCATGTTTCTCTGTATTGTAACAGGGTATAGGAAAAGGTTGATTCTCCCTCTATTGAAAAGTCTTCTGGGAAGATCTCCTGAAAATTTGGAACTGTTTTGCTTAAGGGATGGCTCTTACTAAGAGAATTGCAAGGGGGGGGATTGACTTCAATTCAGATCAAGAGAATTCTTTTGCTGGCTTCTTGAAAAATATATAGAAAGAAATAAGTTTTATTTGCATGTGTTTTCATTACATTTATAAGCAACGTTTTAATGTTCTCTACAGTTAGGCACGTTAAAAACAAATTGACAAATAAAATGAAGACACAAGTAAAAAGTGTACTTTGCAATGTTGGAGTCTTAAAACTACAGCAAGCAGTAGTAATTTCAACTAGAGTGGTACCTCGGGTTAAGAACGTAATTAATTCTGGAGGTCCATTCTTAACCTGAAACTCTTCTTAACCTGAGGTACTACTTTACCTAATGGGGCCTTCTGCCGCCGCCACACGATTTCTGTTCTCATCCTGAAGCGAAGTTCTTAACCTGAGGAACTATTTCTGGGTTAGCAGAGTCTGTAACCTGAAGCGTCTGTAACCCGAGGTACCACTGTATGTGGAACTCTGGAATTGCCACTTTTTTCTCTAGAGCATAGTGAAATATATTGTTTTACATTCATTGCATATCATGTATCACATTTCTATTCTTGTGACATTTATACTTGCTGAAATTGTTCCTATGATTTTGGGAATAGAGTGAATGATGAAATATAAAGCCAAAAGCTAAATCATTGACTTTCCAGGTCAGAATTACTTTCCTTCCTGCTGTATAATTTATCTGCAAGAGGTTTGATTTCAAGAAATGCAAAAGAGCACTTTAACAAATGGGCTACGTGCTCTTGCCTTTCTTGTAAGGCAGAATAGCTCGGAGGCACACCCTTCTTACATTCAGTAAAAGACTGTCATCCACGTGTTAAGATCCTAAATCACAGTATGTAAGCTCCAGATTTGTAGCATTTACATATGGAGGAGAGGCAGACTTTTTAGCACAGTGATGGGGAGACTTTGCCCTTCCAGATGCTGCTGAACTACAGCTGCCATCAGCCCCAGCAAATATGGTCAGTGGCAAAGGATGATGCGAGTTTCAGTTCAGCAATATCTGGAGGGCCAAAGGTTGCTAACCCCTGTTTTAGCAGATTCCCCTTCTCACATTGCGGCATGGACAAACGGACAGCCAAGTTGATGGGACAGGTCGTGAGTTAGAAATATAATTAATAAACTCCAGTCTTCTAATTCAAGCCTTTTAAGTGAGCCACCTTTAACTCCCTTACCCACAGCACAGACAGAGGTGTCTCCTCCATGCTGGCTCAGCCAGGATCCAGCCAGCTGAGCCAAGCCCAGTAGATCTTAAACTGACATAATCCCTGGAAAAGAGTCATGGTGGGAGTGGGACTAGAGAGGGGCAGATTTTCCTGGATCCAACGGCCTGGATCCAAAGGCCATTCAGCTTAGTCACATGTCTTGGTGACCCAGCACAAAACACTATTTTAAAGTCTTGTGTTCCATCTGCCAGGCTTAGGCATGGTTTGGATCTAGTGCAATTTTTGGTTTGAACATGGTTTGGATCTAGTGCAATTTTATGCTGGTTTAATTTATGCCAGTTTCTTGTGTATAGGATTGCTCCCTTAATCATGTCTATTAAATTCAATGGGTCTACTCAGAGCAGAACTGGCATTAAACACCATCCTGCAAGCATACATAAAATAGTATTGGAATGAAAATAGTAATTACCAAATAATCCTACACTCATAAAGTTTCTAATAAAGGTTTGGGACATGTAGGAACAGAAAAGCTGACACTTTTGAATTTGCCACAAATGTCTAGCAATTTTTAATCTGTTACAATTCATAGTTGCCATATAGAAAAATGTCCTAAAACTTCCCATAGGAACATATTTCTCTTCCTGTGAATTCAAGCCGAATAGTAAGTCTCTAAGGATGATACAGACTTGATGGATATTATTCTGACTTTTTGTTGAAAGGCTGCATCCTTACTCATGGGCTTTGTTGCCTGATGCAGCAATGCACACAACAGAAACAACAACAAGGGCACCCTCTTGTTTCCAATTCCTATTGTACTTTGCTTGGAGGCCACTGGCTCTTGGCTTCAAAATGTATGCCACAACTACCTTGGGAGACATTGCTTCAAATGCCAATTAAGCCAAGCATAAGCTCAGTGGGGTGCTTCAGACAGTCTGCTGTCTGCGAGACTGAATTTCCTGGAAGAAATTATGCCCTCCCTCGCTGGGATGTTTGGAGGGCAAGAACTGCCAAACATACTTACTTGGAAGGTGTCCCACTCTAATCAATGGGGCTTCCTTCCCAAGTAAACATGGATTGGTTCATGGTATAAAACTGAAATACCGGTTCAATGCAACAACAACTTTGGAAAATAGTAACTATAAATTGTAGTTAATAGAAAGTACGGTACTTTTTAAAGAAACGCTATCTTATGTACACAAAACATAAAACTGGGGGAGGGGGGAACACGCTTGTCACAAATATGAACACCAGAGACTTGTAACAAACCCTGATGTATTTTCAAGCTGAAGTATTGTAAAATACGAAAGCAAAAAAAAGGAAATAAGGATTCCAATGAGAGATCTGACAAATAAGGTTATATGGATAACAAGATACTGCCATTTTATATAACTTTTTTTTGGTTTCTCTCTCTTCGGAGAACTCTTATAGCAGAGAAAGCTAAACAGCAGTTATAATTGCATAGCTGCGGGGATCCTCGCTGCCCACTAGTTCCAACAAGCCTTCTGTGAAAACTGTGCAAAACATAAAACCACACAACTACCTGTGTCCATTCATTAGTTTGGGGGTCGTATGACTCCATGGTGTTCAGGTATGTCTGCCCGTCATATCCACCTACTGCATACAATTTATCACCGAGGATACACACTCCAACAGCATCACGGGGCATGCTCAGTGGAGCTACCATTGTCCAAGTATCCGTTTTGGGGTCATACCTGCACAACAAAAGGGAAGGTATATCTCATGAAAGAACATATTTAGCAATCCAGCCCATATTCAACATCAGCAGAATTATTCATTCATTCATTTGTCATGAACTTCCCAAAATCAACCTCTTTAGCAAGGGGGGGGAGGGGTCTGTCTGTTGAGATTCCTGCTCCGTGTTTGCAGTCATGAGACTGTTGTCTATCACATGACGGTGTATGTTTTCATTCCACAGCGTGGGAAGTGACGGAGACAGGATGTTTATGTTACTGTGTTCCGTGAAGTGGGACTATTGTCCTTTGTTCTTTCTCTCTTTGCTGTCTGATGAGAAAGAGGAAGGAGCTAAAGCAGAATGCTCTGAGTGTACTATATGTAAATAAAAGTAGATTAGCCAAAAGGCTGTGCTACTGAGTTCTGTTACGCAAACTGCAAATACTCTGCGGATCCCTAAGTGTGCTGATGCTTCATGGTATCAGTTGCTGTGATGTTCAGGCAGAAGAAAGCTTTTGAAGCTCCCAAACGATCGACCAGGAGGGAGAGAACATGCCAGTCGGGCATGTGTCTCTGCCAGAGTCCTACAGGAGAATAGGACGATCCTAACACTGTCATGCCAGAAATACTGAATTCACAAAGGTATCTTCACTAGGTTCCTTTCGGCCATTCAAGTGCTTTTAAGAAAGGTTATTATGTACTACACCTTAAGTCCCAACCAGCCCTATTAGTTTGCTGTTTAATCAAGTCCCTCCTCCCCTACTATCCACTACAGCAAGGCTCCATCAGAACCAGATTATCCAACATGCAATGCTGGCTCACCAAGCAGGGATATCTCAGCGAGGTGTGAGAGCTTAGTATGTAGCTCCAAATTCTAGGTAAAGGCTTTTAAAACTCAGAATCCCCACTTCAGTTTACTCTTGCAACTCATATGGTGAAAGGTCTACAGGAGTTTCAGTAGACAGTGTCTATCTGTGCCTGACTGGTAACAATTGGACCTAATCCTATCGCTTATTCAAATGCCATGCATAATTAGAATCTTAATGTAATCAGAAATTGGTTTCAAGCAATGGGTTCAAAGTATTGCAGGTTATAAATATCAAGATGGCTGATATATACAAATTTGTAAATGCATCCCACATTTCCCCAGGGAGCTCAGTTCAGCCTAGATAATCAGAAACCGAATTGCATCATGCATCTCTGAGATTTTAGCTATGAATATAGCAATTTCCTTGTTGGATCAGACAATTTGGGTCTGATAGCCCATGGTTCTGCTTTCAATTGAAGAAGATCAGAAACTTCTAAATGCTTGCAAGCATGGCATGCAAAAACAATCCTCTGTTGTTGTCCCTAAAATATGGCATTCAGAGGTATATGGGTCTGTGCAGAGTTCCATTTCACTATTGTGGCTTACCATTTATGAGAATATCCATTATGAATTTATCTAATTCTTTTAATAAGCTATCTAAGCTTGTGCACATCTTGTATGGGTGAATTCTGCAAGTTGATTCTGCTGGCGAGGTAACATTTACAATCACTGAATCTTGAGTTCCAAACCATTTTGGGTAAGGAATAGAGTGATTAAATGCCCACTTCACTTCACAATTGGCTATCAAGCATATTGAATTTGCTGTATGCTTCCCATCAAAATGAACTGGTTCATAGATACATTTTAGGACATTAAAAAAATGTATGAAGTATGCAAGCATCAAGTAGCACAGAATGTGAGCATCTCCAGTGGGTTAAATCATTATTTAGTAAGATTTATCTCCTAAAAGATATTCAACTATTGTCAGCTTTTATTAAATACTGATTGTAAAAATAGCTTCTACTTTTAATTCTCCATTAGGATTTAATTGGGTGCCATTGTTTCCTGTGAAAGCACTTAAAAGCATTTCTTCTGTTACTTCATTTGTTAAAACATTCTGTGTGTGGAACGTTAGGCATTTTTACGATTAGCACTGTAATAAAAGCTCTCAATATTTTCCAATTTCAAATTAATATTAATGAGAAATTACTTTATTAGACTTTCATAACAATTATTTCACTATAGATGATGCTGGGGATTGTAAGGGCTTTTAACAAGTGGAAAGCTCAAAAACCTTTCTCCTTGCCTTCAGCTTGGTCGTTCAAATTGATTTCTTTTTGTATTCAGGAACTTTATGATATCTCCTGCTTCACCCTGGGGCACATCAAGTTATTACAGAGATGAAGCATGCAGCCATTTCTTTAGCAGAAGAAACAGCATTGCAAAAAAGAAGCCAACATTTGAACTACTACCCTAGTATCTTTCACGTTCTGTTTTGGGGAGTTCCAAGTATTTTATTAATCCCTTGCTACTTGCATATTAGAAAAAACAAAAGGATGGTAAAAAAAGGAGGTGGCATTCTTGTTTGGGCTGTATTTTCTTTTTGTAGGTTTTCACCTTGATTTCTTTGTGGTTGAAAATGACAGTCCTGCAAAAAGCACCCTATTAAGGTTTATTTCCCTCAGGCGTGTGGAAATAAAAACACACACTTGCTGATACTGATTGTAATATGTCCATCAGCCACAGCACTGCAATGGTCTTGAGGTCGATGCCCCCTTTAGCCTTAATTTAATGTAATATTTAACTATTTGTGACACACTGCTTTTTAAAACAAAAACTGTGCTTGCTTTTTGAAGGGGTAAGGTAAGGTAAGATAAATAAACAAGTCATCTGATAACAAGTCTGGGGAACAATTTATACGAAAGAAGCTGGAATAAAGGAAAACAAATGTAAATTAAGCTGGTGTAAAGCTATGCCAGAACAAAACTCACTCTCACTGAGCTGGCCTAAGCCTAGCAGAGGGGAAACAAGCCTTTATAATAGTGTTTGAATTACGGCATCCTTTCTGCTGCCTTAAATACATGTAACCTCTACATGTCTGGATCACCTTGCCGAAACAGTCTTTCCTTTAACATAAGGTAAATCAGGTTCTTGCATATTGGAATTATTCCGCAACACACAATTTATTGCTGGAAGGACTCAAGCAGAGCTAAAAGTGCTCCTCCACTCTGCAGAACATAGCTATGCCTCTCTCGCCCTGATCTCGCCACTGCGATCCATGTGACAGTCACCTCCAGGCTTGATTATTGTAACTCACTCCACGTGGGGCTGCCCTTGAAGCTGACCCAGACACTCCAGTGGGTGCAGAATGCCGCGGTGAGACTCCTTACGGGGTCTTTGCCGTGGGATCACATCCAGTGCTATACCAGCTGCACTGGCGCCCAGTGGAGTACAGGATCAGGTTTAAGGTGCTGGTTTTAACCTTTAAAGCCCTATATGGCTTAGGACCCTTGTACCTATGGGACCACCTCTCCTGGTATGCCCCACAGAGAACCTTACGGTCTGCAAATAATAACAGCTTGGAGATCCCAGGCCCCAGGGAGATTAGGCTGGCCTTGACTGGCCTGGTGGAACGCTCTGGCACAAGAGATCAGGGCCCTGCGGGATTTGACATCTTTCCGCAGGGCCTGCAAGACGGAGATGTTCCGCCACGCCTTTGGTCAGCCTGACTCCCCTTATATTTTTGTATAAGAACTAGTATGAAAGAGGCCTCCCAGCATTCTCACAGACCCATATAAGAACAGCGTAAACAGTTGGGCCTGATGAACATTTACAGTTCCCAACCCTAATCCTGCGGAAAGCCATCTAATTAGATTTTAATTTGATCCTGACTTGTTTTTAGGAGGTAATTTATTTATTGTTTGATTTTATACCAATGTTATATTGGTATAAATATATTTGACATTATATATATATATTTGATGTCAGCCGCCCTGAGCCCAGTCTCGGCCGGGGAGGGGGGCAGGATACAAATAAAAGTTTATTATTATTATTATTATTATTATTATTATTATTATTATGCCCCAGATGTCAGAGAATGGGGTTAGCGTAACAGGTAGAGCAATGGTCTAATTACAAGGAAGTTTCAAATCAATTCTGAAAGAGAAGAACAAAGAGCTGACAAGCCATTTTTAACTGGAAGTATATCGCACAAATTATTCAGCGAAAGTGTTACATCTCTGTCATTTATTGATCGGCATGAACAGATTTTAGAAATATTTCCAATGATGAAATTAACAGGGGAGAGCTAAGGAGGAAAGAATATTGATAGCTTTGCTTAAAAATGGGTTGTATTTATTGTACTTGGGAATAACTAATTTCAGAACAATGTTCAGCTTTATATATTGTTTTTCTTATTGCAATTAACCTGTAGCTGTTCTTTTAAGAGTTTGTTTTAATAAATTCAAGCCATAAGACAACGGAATACATATTTATAGATGTTTAAGGGAGGAAGGGAACAGTCAAGTTTGCATTCAGAATCACTACGTAAAAACACATACAGAACGGGTACCTTTCAACATAGTCCAGGAGTCTGGAGCAGTGGTTAGAGGCAGGAGCATCATGGCCTCCGACTGCATAGAGAAAACCGTCACATGTAGCCACCCCAACGCCTCCTCTCCTTTTACACATTGGAGCACACATGTTCCATTTGTTTGTGTGGGGGTCATAGTACTCCATAGAACTCAAACAAGAACTTCCATCTCGACCGCCAACTGAATATAACCTAAAATAAACCACATACAAATTACTAAGCATAACGTACAGTAATAGAAACCAAACTGGGAAACATGTTCCTTTCCGCACATATCTACAATCTACATACAGGGGTGGGTCGACTGTGAAACTAATGGAGCTTAAGCTTCGGGGCCACTAATCCCAGAGTGGCCCCAGAAGCGACTTAAAACTGCTGAAAGGTTTTGGGGCTACTAGACCCAAACTGAGTTGCATGACTCATATTGATTCATTTTTTTCTTGTATATATTTCCACCATTCCAAAGCTTGAAAGCCTCATTGCTGGTTGCGAAGGGGCCCCCATGGCAGTGCAAGCTTTGGGAGGCCCAAAATGGAGCTCAGCCACTGCACTCATACAGTTCATATGGTAAAAATGCGTCAAAACCATATGCTGAATAGCTATGAAAAGAGATTTTAAAAACAAACAAACAAACCTTTACATTTCTGCATACAAAATTCACCCGTTTCTCATTTTTGGCCCTTAGAGCTAGCCGTAGCTAGGTGATCTTGCGCCCCTGGCAGAACCATCCAGATTGCGCCCCCTACCCACGGATAAATTAGCTCTTCTTTCCACCTCTCCTCCAACCCCAAACCCCCATCCATTCAATTCACGCTCTGTTTAAAGCCATTTCTTATGAAGCAATAATCAATATTTATATTTATGGACATATTTTTTAGCTGGTTTTGCCCCCCCCCCATCGCCTGTGTGCCTGGTTGGGGCCCACTTCACCACCCCCAAGCTATAGCCCTGGAGGTGATACAAACCCGGAATTTCCTGATTCATCACTGGGGGAGAGGGCAATCCTATGGTAAGATCAGCTGGCATTAAGTACCCAAGCCCAGCTCAAAGATAACACCAGCATATTATTGAAATTAATGGGGCTTACTTATGAGTAGGCATGTACTAATGGTGCTTACTTACGGTGTAGACACACGCTACACCAACTCTCAATTTAAGTGTTTGTCGCAAAGCATTAATACGCTTTTATGTCAACTGTGAGACATAATTTCTTACAGACTGCCATTTAGGATTGGTTTATACATAGAAATCAGGGGTGGGGGTGGGATTTCTTTAAGACTACTTAGTATTGCGATGGTAAAGTGTTCAGTAACTAAAATTCCAAATCCATTTGGAAGCTTGCTCCAGGGCAAATAAAACATAATTGGTTCCACCCCATATAAGTGCACATGAGAAAATTATTCTGATTGCAGTCTAACAATGTTGACACACTGAATGCATTTCTTATAAGAATTCTTTCACAGCTTGTTGCCTGTTGTACACTGCCTAGAGAATAATAAAATTTATAGAAATGTGGAGCATTTTAAAGTCCAAGCACTGAGCAATTTGGGATGCAAAACCTCCGATCAGTGAAAGAATTATTTACTTGGAAGCTTTTATAGTCCTAAGTACTTCATAAATTCTCAGCTAGTTAAATGTATATTTAAAGTTTCATTGTTAATGAAGCTGTATTCTCCTCCTCCTACTGTATCTTATGAATGCATGGCATTTTGAGGTCCTCTCATCAGCTTCATACCATAAATATCAAGGGAATCTGGAAATTCTTGTATTGTGTGTGTGTCTCACAACAGGAATACTCTCTCAGAATAGTTTACCTATGTTCACATTTTGATTCCAAGGGAAATGATGTCAAGTGACTGGGCTTATTTTGATTTATTGTTCTATAAATTAATCTGCAATTTATAAGAATCAAATCATTATTGTAGTGGTTGGCATAACCAATGTAGCTTAGTATACGTTACTGTAAATCCACAAGCATATTTAAGACTGAATGCAAGTAGAAAGAACAGCCACATCAAAATGTTTATGCCTTCTAATTAAGTAGCATGCTTCACAGTGCAACACTCTGCATATGTATTCAGTAGTAAATCTCGCTGAGTTGCATGGAACCTATTCCCTTGCAGGCACAGGTGCATAATGACCGTGGCAGGTGAAGGGAGGGCCACAAGAACAATTGGTATTGGGTTGGATTAGGCCACAACCTTATTGATTACAGGAAAGAGTAGATTTGGCTAAGGCATTGGACATGTAGCCTGCCTGCTACCTGATAGGAACCTGGTAGGGTCAAACCTGTACTGGGGAGTCACCCCCAACATGGACTGGATGCCATGACCCTCCACAGACCACTATTGGGAGAGGTGTTTTGGCCCACTGGTCCCCTAGGGGACTCCTGAACAGCGTCAACCTCCTGAACCCCTCTAACGGGGGGTAAAAGGTAAAGGTACCCCTGTCCGTACGGGCCAGTCTTGACAGACTCTAGGGTTGTGCGCCCATCTCACTCAAGAGGCCGGGGGCCAGCGCTGTCCGGAGACACTTCCGGGTCACGTGGCCAGCGTGACATCGCTGCTCTGCGAGCCAGAGCCGCACACGGAAACGCCGTTTACCTTCCCGCTAGTAAGTGGTCCCTATTTATCTACTTGCACACGGGAGTGCTTTCAAACTGCTAGGTTGGCAGGCGCTGGGACCGAACAACGGGAGCGCACCCCGCTGCGGGGATTCGAACCACCGACCTTTCGATCGGCAAGCCCTAGGCGCTGAGGCTTTTACCCACAGCGCCACCCGCGTCCCACACAGGGTACCCCTGTGACTAAGAATCCAGCCGAATACCTCATCCGCTGCTACAGTGATGGCTGCTACGAGGTCGGTGAAAACCTATAAGCCAGCAAATTTGCTAGGAGAAAATTCCTCCCTTGCTCCTAATACGGCAACCAAATTAACTATAGCAAGGTCCATAGGCAACGTGCCCACTCCTCTCCTCCCCCTCAGTGGGTCCCTAAAGACAGGGTGGAAAAATACCACAACAATCAGCCAAGGTGGTAGCCTACACCTGGCCACCCCCTTAAATAGGCTGGAGCTGGGCTGCAGCCCCAAGCCCCAGACTCTGATTGAGTGAACTGGCACTGCCCATCCTGAACTGAGGGTCTGACATGGCCGGAGGTGGGCAGTGCCAGCCATGCCCTCCCCAGGCCGCAAATGGAAGGTGGCAACTTCCCTGAACCTGCCATGGCAGCACCATGCAGCAACGGCCACCCACCTGGACTCCTAGGCAAGCAGATAAAGTAAGTATAGGCAGGGTTGATTCTGCTTTTTCATGCATGACCAGCAAGTTGAATTCATCCGGCTGGTAAACAAGTTGTGCAACTCTTCATTACATTGTAGGCCTAGTGGCAGATTCCTAGGCACTGTTCCACCATACACATTGGATTTCTGAATCGGTAAGCATGTGAAAGAGCCCAAGACCTCTACAGTGAGAAAACAAGCATGCAGCCGATCTACCTTAGGTGTTAGTTGTGTCACAGAAATATTACTACCTTACTAGGAAAACAGCTGACAGTAACTTGTAGTGCTCAAGACAGAAAGCATTGAAAAGGATGCTTAAGAAAGCTGAATGGACTCACCTAATTAACAGTGCAATTCTATGCATGTTTACTTGAAAGTAGGTCCTACAATGTTCAATGGAGCTTACTTCCAAGTAAGTGTATTCCTGGGATTCATTTAGGATCAGAGGAAGGGTGCGATATAAATACAATACATAAAATTGTATGCAGTTGAGCTGGCACTTTTCCTTCGGGGGATGATTTAGTAGAAATGCATTCTTATTTTACAATGGATTGTTTTAATCTCTGTACAGTAAGCACAGCAACAAGGCAAACTATTGAATTATACTTCAAAAACTGAGGATGGGGAATAATTCCATGCATAACGCAAGACTTACTTGTCAAGCTGCCTGTCACAACAGATTGTTTCATTTCCTTAACATCATGGTGTACTTATTTGTGCTTGTTTTTGTAAACAAATATATTTCTTCCCATCTCGAGATCATTAACTAACTCATGCAATTGTTTTGCACCGGATAGTGGCGTTTCAGTAATATTATTCTTTGACAGATCAATCATGTTAGATATAACACTCATCCACTTTGTTCATTCAGGAGACATTGATCATGCTGTTTTCTGTCTGGAATCTCTGAAAACAGAGTGTTCCGAATACTCCATGGCCTTATGAAATAATTTCCAACTAATGATTCTCATTTTTTCCTTCCATACTTTCTGAGATAAGAGTCAGATCAATAGTGTACTTTAGGACTTATACTTGTGTGTTGAAAAGAATGCTTTGAGGACAATCTTATGGCAAGTTCCATTAGGATGAGCAGCTTAGGATGCAGTGGATCTCACAATCAGCCAGCGGATTCCCAGGTCAGTTAGGCTCAGTCAGCATTAAGACCCCAACTCCAGCTCAGCCAAAGTTGGCGGAGCAAACACTGGTGTAAAAGGTAAAGGGACCCCTGACCATTAGGTCCAGTTGTGGATGACTCTGGGGTTGTGGTGCTCATCTCGCTTTACTGGCCGAGGGAGCCGGCGTACAGCTTCCAGGTCATGTGGCCAGCATGACTAAGCTGCTTCTGGTGAACCAGAGCAGCGCACAAAAATGCCGTTTACCTTCCCGCCAGAGCGGTCCCTATTTATCTACTTGCACTTTGACGTGCTTTCGAACTGCTAGGTTGGTAGGAGCAGGGACTGAGCAACGGGAGCTCACCCCGCTGTAGGGATTTGAATGGGGGGGTACTTAGGGTGCATCCTTAGCCAGCTCAGCTAGGTCAAATCCTATGACCTGCATAGGGTACTGTTTTAACCTATTGTTTTCCCTTTGCAAGGCTTAGGAAGAAGAAGAAGAAGAGTTTGGATTTGATATCCCGCTTTATCACTCCCCTTCAGGAGTCTCAAAGTGGCTAACATTCTCCTTTCCCTTCCTCCCCCAAAACAAACACTCTGTGAGGTGAATGGGGCTGAGAGACTTCACAAAAGTGTGACTAGCCCAAGGTTACCCAGCAGCTGCATGTGGAGGAGCGGAGACATGAACCCGGTTCCCCAGATAACAAGACTACTGCTCTTAACTACATCACACTGGCTCTTAGGAAGAGCAGCAACAGCAGCAGCCCTGCTGCTGAACGAGGTTTCACAGAATCATAAAATTGTACAGTTGGAAGGGACAAGGGTCATCTAAACCAACCCCCTGCAATGGAGGGATGTTTTTGTCCAATGTGGGGCTCGAACCCATGACCCTAAGAGTCTCATGCTCTACTGAGCAAGTCTGGTATAATTTTATGCCAACCTAATTTACACTGACTTGCTTTATGCCAGCTTCTTGTGCATTGGGTTGCTCCTATAGCTGATTACTCAATTGCAATCAAGCTGATTCATTGGGTTGATTCAGTTTTAATAGATCTCCATGTAACTAAAACCCCATGAGAGTATGAAGGAAGTGTCACAGCATGATCTTACACATGATCTTACTTAGAAGTCCACTGAAAGCGGGTACAGCATGAAACCTAATATGGTTTACATGTTAATGCATGCAAAGACTCTCACTCACTGATAGGAGGAATTTTCGCTTTTGTTCACCAAAACAGAATAGCATTGTTGGGCGGTGGGGAGTCATTCATGTTTCCAGCAGATTGAGTCTCCTGGGAGCTTTAGGTACAATACCTAATAAGATTTAATTCTGCTCAGAATATACTCATTCAGAAAGCAGAGATAACGTGCAGAACAGAGTGACTGCACGCAGGGCTTTTCAGGGGCTGCACTCCAGGAAAGTGCATTGATGAGAAAAGGTGTTAAAGATCAGGCTCACACACTGAATTATGAATGAGTCTCGATTCAGTTAAAAGAAAATGTCACCATACGTTTTATCAAGTGGTGTACGAAAGGCAGAGAAGTATAACTCTTTGAAAACCCACAATCACCACGAAGCAACTATCGAATAGTGTATATTTTTAAATTCAACTAATAGCTTATTTCCTTGGGCCAATTATTAATAGCCTACAATCGCTTTCGTTAATGAGGCCAGGGATGTAGCTCAAACCTATCTGAATTTCATGTCTGACAGAAAAGCAAAAGTGGTGGCACCTGACTGCTGTTCATTGACGCATTGCATTAATTTGCACTGAACCGGGCATTGCATGTTTATATGCAAATGTAAATGTAGTGGGGAATCCTATGGCAAGATCCACCAGGATGAGCAACTGAGGATGCAGCTGATGTCCAGTAGTGTAATTTGCCCATCCCAGCTCAGCCAGGGCTCTGCTGGCTGAGCCAAGGCAGGTTGAAGTCCCCTAAAAGGGGTGTTATGAGGTGGTGATGTGGATGAGACCAGAAAGGGCTGGGGCCTAGATCCTAAGTCTGGTCAACTCAGACATGTGACCCGGCAACCCCTCATAAAGCACTACAGTGGTGCCTCGCAAGACGAAATTAATTCGTTCTGCGAGTTTTTTCGTCTTGTGAATTTTTCGTCTTGCGAAGCACGGTTTCCCATAGGAATGCATTGACGGTTTTAAGAATCATAGAGTTGGAAGAGACCACAAGGGCCATCGAGTCCAACCCCCTGCCAAGCAGGAAACACCATCAGAGCACTCCTGACATATGGTTGTCAAGCCTCTGCTTAAAGACCTCCAAAGAAGGAGACTCCACCACACTCCTTGGCAGCAAATTCCACTGTCGAACAGCTCTTACTGTCAGGAAGTTCTTCCTAATGTTTAAGTGGAATCTTAAGAAAAAGGCGCAAGACATTTTCGTCTTGCGAAGCAAGCCCATAGGGAAATTCGTCTTGCGAAGCAACTCAAAAAATAAAAAACTCTTTCGTCTTGCGAGGTACCACTGTATTTTAAAGGCTCATTTTCCCTCTTCTAGGCTTAAGCAGAGCAGCCGCACCTGACAGGGTTTGGAAATGTTGTAACTATATGCTGGCTTAATTTATAGCAACTTGCTTTATGCCGGCTCCTCATGCATAGGATTACTCTCTAAACCACTTTAAACTGCAAGTAAAGTTGGTGGGGATGCTACATTTAAAATGCTCCTCCTTCTTGAAAATATTCTGCAAGGAAAATAATAATCTCGTATTCTACAGAGCAGCCTGGACTGGGCTTTCCCCTCTGGTGCACTAATTGTTTGCTTGCAATGTTGTTTTTGTTCTTAAGATATATATTTAAAAGTACCACCTGCAGTTTTTAATGGTTCAGGCAGTCTACTCTACCCGTCAGAATCCTAGCACTTCAACTTCAGGTATAGTTCAGGCCTTACACTTTGCTTTGTGTGAGAGATGGGCTTGTATGACGTGCTATAAAGTTGTGTAAATTTGCCGCGCTTGCACTTCTTGCATTATATAATGTCTAGATTACAAGTAAATAAGAATGGACGCGGGTGGCACTGTGGTCTAAACCACTGAGCCTTGGGCTTGCTGATCAAAAGGACAGCAATTTGAATCCCCGTGACGGAATGAGCTCCTGTTGCTCAGTTCCAGCTCCTGCCAACCTAGAAGTTTGAAAGCACACCCAAAAGTGCAAGTAGATTAATAGGTACTACTCCGGCGGGAAGGTAAACAGCGTTTCCATGTGCTGCTCTGGTGTTGGTGTTCCATTGTGCCAGAAGCGGCTTAACTGCGGCGCGAACAAACGCTGGCTCCCTTGGTCTGTACAGCGAGATGAGCGCCGCAACCCCAGAATCGTTCGCAACTGGACTTAACTGTCAGGGATCCCTTTACCTTTAAGAATGGTTAACGGTCCTAAAATGTGCTTTTCATTCATTTGCTTCTTGTGGGATGTGTGTATAGGTTGATTTCGCTACCTCTGTGAAAGGGACTACTAGTATTTGCGTGTTGGAGTCTGTATGTTTTAGCCATTTATAGCCTCTTTAGCTCCAACCCTAACTCTCTGATAAACGGGGGGTGGGGGGGGACAGGATTAGGTGAAGGCATCCCTCAGCTGAGCTTTGCTAGTTAGGGAGGGCTTTTGCTGTAACCCCACTGTGCCCTCCAGGTGGGTGGGAAATTACTGCCAGCAGTGTTTTGCCAGTGGTAACCAAAAGAGGGCTTTGCAGGGATGTAGGTGGAGCAGAGGGACGCGGGTGGCGCTGTGGGTTAAAGCCTCAGCTTTGCCGATCGAAAGGTCGGCGGTTCGAATCCCCGCGGCGGGGTGTGCTCCCGTCGTTCGGTCCCAGCGCCTGCCAACCTAGCAGTTCGAAAGCACCTTCGGGTGCAAGTAGATAAATAGGGACCGCTTACCAGCGGGAAGGTAAACAGCGATCCGTGTGCTGCGCTGGCTTGCCAGATGCAGCTTGTCACGCTGGCCACGTGACCCGGAAGTGTCTGCGGACAGCGCTGGCTCCCGGCCTATGGAGTGAGATGAGTGCACAACCCTAGAGTCTGGCAAGACTGGCCCGTACGGGCAGGGGTACCTTTACCTTTACCTAGGTGGAGCAGATCCAGCGATGGACCCCCAGATGAAAAAGGGGATGCGAACCACTTTCTACAGTGACCAGCAGGGCCTTGGCTGCAACACAGGACCCACTATTAGGATGGCTTTGTCCATTATTGTGGTCAAGAAATGGAATGGCTATGCAGATGAAACACAGGCTCTTTACAAAGGGAAGGGAGAGACAGGGAGACAGAGAAAGTGGGATCAGAATGAACAGCAACTATGTATATTTGAATTTTTAAAAACCTACATCTTTCTTGAAGTGGATGGTCACTAAGTTATTAGAAAGTGTTTGGAAGAGAGTTGTTTCATTTTGGTGATTCAACCCCCACCTGAAAATAAAGCTCCAATACTTTGACCACCTCATGAGAAGAGAAGACTCCTTGGAAAAGAACCTGATGTTGGGAAAGATGGAGGGCACAAGGAGAAGGGGACGACAGAGGACGAGATTGCTGGACAGTGTTCTCGAAGCTAGCAGCATGAGTTTGACCAAACTGCGGGAGGCAGTGGAAGACAGGAGGGCCTGGCGTGCTCTGGTCCAGGGGGTCACAAAGAGTCAGACACGACTAAACGACTAAACAACAACAACAAAGGCAAAGAGTGTGGAAAAAGAAGAGGAAGAAAACGCCTTTCAAACTTTTAAAGAAGTGTGGTAGGCAGCAGAAGGAGAAGCACAAATGTAAGGAAAATTGAAAGGTAGTGAAGGAAACAAAGTAAAGGAATGCCAGGAAAAGAAAATGACATATGACTATGAATAGATATATTACTAGTGCAGCAATTAACCTGCAAAAC
This sequence comes from Podarcis tiliguerta, assembly GCF_965153285.1. Taxonomy (NCBI): domain Eukaryota; kingdom Metazoa; phylum Chordata; class Lepidosauria; order Squamata; family Lacertidae; genus Podarcis; species Podarcis tiliguerta. The sequence continues at coordinate 96,277,295 of NC_139537.1, read as the reverse complement.
AGAGGGGAAGGAAGAAGGCCAGATCAGGAAGGTGACTTCCTAAAGGTGTATTATTCAGAATGATAAAGAATGATAAAGTGCTCATAGGGAAGAAAAGACAAGCTAGTCAGTTCAGGGCAGGAACATCTCCCCTTTCCAGTTGCTGCAGATTTAAAAGCATTTTCTGCTCTTTCTTCCAAGCAACAGCAGCGGCAGCAGCAGCAAATGCCCTTTCATAAAGCAGCCACTCAAATAGAATCGTGTGCTGAACCTCACCAGAGGTTAATTCATCTGCCATGGGTTACAAACTGGAGGAATCGATTCTGTAACTGACTATCAAAGCAAAGCTTCCTGTAGTTTAAATTCCTGTAGGATGAGCCACAGTGTTTTACCATTATCCTGTCATCATAACAATTGCTTGCTACTTTTGTATAGTTTACAGCTATTTACATTACAACAATGGTTAAAAGAAATGCTCCTGTTTCAGGACTCCTTCAAAGCTGTCTAGGGATATGAACCCTGGTGTCCCAGGTGCTATTCCAACACTCTAGTCACTATTCCACACTGGATCTTCATATATATATATATATATATATATATATATATATATATGCAGGTTTTGGTGTCCTCGGGTGTCTTCCCGTGTAAAAGTTGGGGTGTCTAGGCGACGTTTCGACGAGGTCTCACTCGTCATCTTCAGGCTGGTGCTTTCGGCTTCTTGTTACTGGAACAGAGCAGGATCTCAGTGTTTGAGTTCCTATAAATACTGTTGAGGAGGTGTGGTGTATAGCCTCCAATGTTCTGGGCAGAGAGGAGGTTCCCAGGCTAGTGTGCCTTTTCTTCTTTTGTTCCTTAATTACTTGAGGGATATCTTGAGTGATTTCTTGAGTGATTTCCTGAATCCCACTTAGGTGGGTCATTAGGTGTGGATTAGTTGCTAAAGCCTTCGTGTCTTGAACTCTTGAACTTTGTGAAGAGTTTTTCTGAGAAGATGGCTGTACTGCACTTGGTTGTGCTCTGGCTTGGCTTCGTGTATAGGGGCGAGCCAGATCTGTGTAGGGATTGCAGGGGGGTGCAGCATCCGGAGGTGCCACCCTGGTTTGGCTACTGGATGGTGTCTGTAATTTATCTGTGGAGAGGGTCTGGGTTTGGGTCTGGTGTGGTTGATTGGTGATGGCGTTCTGTGTGCCTCTGGATCTGGTGTCAGATTTTGTGGGGAGGGCTAATTTCCAGATGTCTGGCAAGCGGGATGTGTCGTCACGTTTGTTCATGTTGTGAGGGTGTTTCTCTATCTCGATGGCTTCCATGATTATTCTCTTGTGGTGATGTTCCATGTTAAAGAGCAATTTGGAATCTGCAAAATTAATTTCGTGTCCTGTTTCTTTCATGTGTTGGAAAAGAGAGGAAGTTTTTTCTTCTTTTTTGACGGCATTCTTGTGTTCTGCGATCCGTGCATTTATTCGTCTGTTTGTTTGTCCAATGTACGTGGCTGGGCAGACTTTGCAGGGTATTTCATAGACCCCTTGGTTTTCCAACTGAATTTTATCCTTGGGGTTTCTGAGGATATTGGCTATTTTTTGGTTGGTGCAAAAGGCTGTTTTGATATTGTGTTTATGATATTGTGTTCCTCACACATCTCAACAGCCTACACCCCAAAATACAATTCACTATGGAAATAGAAGCCAACAACCAACTTCCCTTCCTTGACGTCCTTATCTACAAAAAACCTGATGGCTCCCTAGGACACACTATCTACCGGAAAAAAACACACACCAACCGCTACTTACATGCACAATCACACCACCACCCTGCACAAATAAACTCCGTAGCCAAGACTCTCATCTCCAGAACCAAACGCCTGGCTGACGAAGACCACTTGACAACTGAGTTACAGAATCTCTCAAATGTGTTAATTGCCAATGGATACCAGCAAAACAGGGTTACGAAGCTAATCCAAAAAGAAACACCCCCCAAAAACCAAGACACAGAAGAAAACAATGGCATAGCCCTCCTTCCTTATATCAAGGGCACTACAGATAAAATTAGCAAAATCCTCCATAAACACAATATCAAAACAGCCTTTTGCACCAACCAAAAAATAGCCAATATCCTCAGAAACCCCAAGGATAAAATTCAGTTGGAAAACCAAGGGGTCTATGAAATACCCTGCAAAGTCTGCCCAGCCACGTACATTGGACAAACAAACAGACGAATAAATGCACGGATCGCAGAACACAAGAATGCCGTCAAAAAAGAAGAAAAAACTTCCTCTCTTTTCCAACACATGAAAGAAACAGGACACGAAATTAATTTTGCAGATTCCAAATTGCTCTTTAACATGGAACATCACCACAAGAGAATAATCATGGAAGCCATCGAGATAGAGAAACACCCTCACAACATGAACAAACGTGACGACACATCCCGCTTGCCAGACATCTGGAAATTAGCCCTCCCCACAAAATCTGACACCAGATCCAGAGGCACACAGAACGCCATCACCAATCAACCACACCAGACCCAAACCCAGACCCTCTCCACAGATAAATTACAGACACCATCCAGTAGCCAAACCAGGGTGGCACCTCCGGATGCTGCACCCCCCTGCAATCCCTACACAGATCTGGCTCGCCCCTATACACGAAGCCAAGCCAGAGCACAACCAAGTGCAGTACAGCCATCTTCTCAGAAAAACTCTTCACAAAGTTCAAGAGTTCAAGACACGAAGGCTTTAGCAACTAATCCACACCTAATGACCCACCTAAGTGGGATTCAGGAAATCACTCAAGAAATCACTCAAGATATCCCTCAAGTAATTAAGGAACAAAAGAAGAAAAGGCACACTAGCCTGGGAACCTCCTCTCTGCCCAGAACATTGGAGGCTATACACCACACCTCCTCAACAGTATTTATAGGAACTCAAACACTGAGATCCTGCTCTGTTCCAGTAACAAGAAGCCGAAAGCACCAGCCTGAAGATGACGAGTGAGACCTCGTCGAAACGTCGCCTAGACACCCCAACTTTTACACGGGAAGACACCCGAGGACACCAAAACCTGCATTCCTGTACCCGTGAAAATCTACGAAAGCAAATATATATATATATATATATACACTGTATTTTTTGCTCTATAAGACTCACTTTTTTCCTCCTAAAAAGTAAGGGGAAATATGTGTGTGTCTTATGGAGCGAATGCAGGCTGCGCAGCTATCCCAGAAGCCAGAACAGCAAGAGGATTGCTGCTTTCACTGCGTAGCAATCCCTCTTGCTGTTCTGGCTTCTGAGAGTCAGAATATTTTTTTCCTGTTTTCCTCCTCCAAAAACTAGGTGCGTCTTGTGGTCTGGTGCATCTTATAGAGCAAAAAATTCTTTGTTAGTGCAGTTTCTCCCAACATTTAACAGAGGGGGGATCCATGTCCCTGACTATTGGGGTCCATTAAATCAAGAGGCAGGATACGGAAGGGCAGTTTTGCTTCTAAGTAGCAGTATCAAGGAAGGTATGTGCAGAATCCTACCAAGAAGTTTAAATAGTCTTATCACAACTCTTTCCCCTTCCCTGTTTAATTTGGAAAATTTGCCTGGGTAGAATTCTGCAAATTTGTATTACTTTTTTTTTGGGGGGGGGAACAAGAAGGAAATTCTGCTCCAGATCTTGTCCATTCCCCCCTCCCCCCTCACTGTGTGGAAAGTTTCATCTCCTGATATGAACCCAAGGGTGTCAATTGTATGTTTGGAGTCTCAAAGATTTTTGTAAAAAAAAAAAAAAAAAACACCCTGAAATGTCTACTTGTTTTATTTCTCTGTAATCAATAATGAGCAACCCATTATACTTGATATAAGCACTATCAGCCTGTGGAACTATAAAGTACTTAAAAGCCTGCTTTTGGGAGGAGGAGAATCAATAAAAGGCAGAAGTTTTTCTGTGTGGGTTGTGAAAGACAGCTATTGTATATGTGTGAAGGGCTCCTGTGGTAAACCACAATTGTGACTTTTGACACTTCACTCAGTGGGTGGCTGTTCTGTTTGAGAGTCACTCAGAAGCAGGCTGTTTATGTCTAGAAGTTCAGATATGATCTTCCAATAAAGGAAGTTAAAGGTATTTTTCTACCAAATGCACATATTCAGAATTATTTAAAAATAGAATGGGGGAAGATCTGTTCTTACAAGAGGCCCAGAAGCCATAGATCACTTTTAAAGCATCGTAATACGAAGAGTTAGTAAAGGAATAATGTGCAACTCTTTGATATAAGCAGAGCTTCTAATAATTAAATCTATCAGAATAAAATGTATCTCCTTAATTTCATTTCAGATTTTATGGTCCCTCTCAAAGCTGTATTTCTCTGCTGCAAAAATTGGGTGAGTAAATACTTTGTGGAAGTGCAGTGCTTTCAGAACTCCTAACTCCTCAGTGTTGATGTTTTATATAACATCAGATTATTATTTTTAAAAAACTAGCATATTCTGGAATTATAATATATTCTCACTTGCCAGGCTTCCACCAGGGACCTGCACAGAGCCATTCATGTCAGGTTGTGGGCTTCCCATGCCTTCTACTCAAGGCAACTGAAGGACAGGATACTTCCCCAAAACAAACGAAGATAGATTGAAGTAAATGGTCTAGGAGCACCACAGTGAGCCCAGCAGGAGAGATAGTTGCAGAACTTCGACGAGAAGCATCCACAAGCTGCCCCCTAGTGGTAGCTGTGGGTAAATTGCATTATATCCAGAGTTGAGGCAAAACGAACACTGTTTGCAAAATGAAGAAAAGGCACCTACTGAACCATGAAAAACGTGGAATCATGAAAATAAGATGGCTGCTGCTGTTATTACCTTTGTAAACAGATTTGACTATTTTAAATAGAATAATAGAAATAGACTTGTAGAGTTGGAAGGTAGCCCAAGAGTCATCTAGTCCACTTGCCCAACGTGGGACTTGAACCCACAACCCTGATAGTACATGCTCTGCCAACTGATCTATATCGAAAGGAACTAATTTCAATGACTTTAAATGTGTGTGTGTGTGTGTGTGTGTGAGAGAGAGAGAGAGAGAGAGAGAGAGAGAAAGAGAGGGTGATGAATAATCATTTGTATACAGTGATACTGAAGCAACGAACGTAAGCAGGTACCCTCTTGGCATCAGTAAGGATCAGGCAGACTCAGCAAATGGAGAATTAGAAGGTGAAGTTTATTGCCAGGCAATAAGGACCCAGTTTGGAATCTCTTCCAAAAGGAACTGGGACCCCGATTGACAGAAATCCAGAGGTCTTTATACCTGAGCAGATCACAGCAAATCATAGATCATGAGACAACCATGAGGCAGTCACGATATCGCCAGCGAAATTAGCCAATTAGCAAGCTCCTTGCCATGCTTCCAGCTCCTGGTCAAGCACAGAGTTCTAGTTCTGCTTTCCGTTGCTTGCAGTGACGCTCTGTCTAACCTCTCCCCTAGTTAAGACAGGACAGGGAGTTTTGGAGATTTTGTGGTTTTGCTCTTCCTGTTCTGTGGATTAATTTAGCCTGTATCTGAGGGGATTTTGTACTCGAATCTCTGATTCACGTCTTCCCCTTGTCCAGGGTACACGGATGTTTGTAGGGGAAAGGCCGGTTCCTAATTTTGCTGTTTCAAGCAGTATGCAGTTAGCTAAGGCACAGCTTCCCTTTGATTCAAAATGGATTATAAAATACTGTAAGCCCTGATTATGTGTGAGCATATATGAATATATTGATTACTGATTATATGGATAGCATAGGGGTAGCCCTTCTTTCTTGCCTCAATACCTCTGGTTGCGAACGGGATCCGTTCCGGAGGCCCATTCACAACATGAAAGGAATGCAACCCACAACGGCGCGATTTGCCGCTTCTGAGCATTACGTCATTTTGTGCTTCTGCGCAAGCGTGAGAAGCGAAACCCAGAAGTAACCCTTTCCAGTACTTCTGGGTTGCTGTGGGACGTAACCTGAAAGAACATAACATGAAGCAGACGTAACATGAGGTATGACTGTACTGAAAACCATGCCGTTCATATTTTATGAGGGAGGAGAAAGTTCAAATCATGACATTTAGCAACAATTCAAAAAACTTAACTGGGGTGTCCGACAAATGACATCGTTAAAGGGACTGTTGAGACCTCTGATCTTTTTACAAAATCATGTAAGGGTTGAGGCTATTAAGCTGGTCATCAGACCAAGAACTGCTTAATTTTCTCTTTCTATTACTTTCAGGACTTAGATTTTCCTACTTTTATGCCTTAACATTGTACTTAGCCAACTTTCACCATATGGAATTTATAGAAAAATATCTGAACTTAAACCACAACTGATATTTGTTTATATTGCTAAAATTATGGGCTTATATCCATATCTTCTAAAGACAGTATCTATAACAGCCGTAGATTTTCACTGTGCTTAGCTATGCACAAAGCAGAAAGAAAAATAACAAATGAAGATTTCCTCAGAGGTTTCAGCGCTGCACTTACAAGATCATTTAGTAAATTTACATTTTAGCTGACTGGTTAAATGTGACAATAAATTTATATAAAAAAATATTCTTTTGGAGGGAGAACAAAGTTGTGCAGTCAAAGCAGAACTGTCCGTTTGAGCTATTCTCAAACATTTAAGCAGCACTTGATGCAGTGGAGCAATGCCAATTAGAAAGTCAACTATAGTTTATGGATGAATGGGCAATGTGAGATTGGACACAATGTCCTATCTGAAGTATTATTTTTAGATATACTCAAAATATATGGACTAGCATTCAAAAGTTATATATGCCTAATGCTACTTTTGTTTTTAGGTGTGCAATAAATTTATCATTAACAAGTATTGGATAAGTACTATGATGCACTGAAACTCTAATTTAGTCTCCTAATCCTAAAAACCTCGATTTTTTTTGCCTGGCATTGTTTAATAATAATAATAATAATAATTTATACCCTGCCCATCTGGCTGGGTTTCTCCAGCCACTCTGGGCAGTTCCCAACAGAATAGTAAAAATAGAATCAAACATTAAAAACTTCCTAACAATATAGCAACATGCATCGCTACTGCCAGGGCTTTTTTTTCAGCCAGAACTCACCAGAATTCAGTTCTGGCACCTCTTTTTCTAGAAAAATATCACTGACTGTTGCTACTATACATCCCAGACCAAGCAGGCTCACATGGAAACTGTAACTTGTGACAACCACATGGAAAGTCTCTATGCCACTGCAGCTGTAGAGACATTCCATGATGTTAGACTATTAGAGTAGCAGGCTTTGAAGCGTGCAATCTCCAGACAGATATCACTGTAAAGAAGCATCTCCATAATGCAGTCAACGTGTCAGACAGAATCTGCCAGCAGCTGTTACTCAGGAGCAAGCATAAGCTTAGTAAAATAGCTTTATTTTACTGCATATTTATTCCTTTGTTTGGCAGACCAGTTATCACACAGGTGATGGCACTATCCGCCCTGTCCCCAAAACTCCAAAAGAGTAGAACTGTCTCCAAAAACTCCCTTGGCATCTTGCTTGCTTTTTCCATTATCTGTGTGGCTAGAGGAGGGAGGGGAAACAAAAAATATGCAGTCTGCAGATATTTAGTGACATTTCCCATTAGATGGAATATATATATATATATATATATATATATATATATATATATATATCACTTCAAAAGGGAAAAAGCAACGGGGGAAAACATCAAAAATTAGCTATAGTGATAATCTCATGATATTTTTTGTCTTTCTGATAAGACAACACAAACTGTTTTATCAGCTTAGACTGGTGATAGGGATAAAGACTCTCACATCCAGCGAAATATTAACAGTGATTTGCAGAGTATAGTTTGAAGCCAACTCAATGAGTTTATGTTTCTGTGGAGTATCAATCTGAGTTTATTGTGACATATATAAACATACAAACAACAGGGGACCTGTGGCATCTTTAAACTAACAGAATGTAGCGTATGGCGCAATAAATGTGCTTGCTTGAATCAAATGTTGTCAGAATGGAAGGACCCCTTAGTCTGCACCAGAGGATGCGCCAAATCTCCAGAGCAGATTTGGAGAAGTTGGGGTGGGAGATGGCTGCCAGGGAATGGAGAGGAACATGAAGTCTTCTTGTGCAAGTTAAAGTGCTCTCAGACCACACTGGGTGACATCTGTTGCCTTTAAGGTACAATAAAGCAGGCTTTTGTTTTATTTATTAAGATCATTTTGGGAAAAGTGCATTTGTTTAGTTGTTTTGTTTGAGTACAGAACTATTGAAGAACACGTTTAATATGTTGGAGGGAGAAGCCTTGAATGTGAAAAGGAAAAGTCGGGTTTTCAGTATAAAAGAATGGGTATTTGAGAGAGCCATGTTAGTATATGTTAATATTTTAGTCCCAAGATATCGCATCTGCTGCTAGCTCCTTGAGGTATCATTCAGAGAATCAACTACACTAAAAATCTCAGGCAATCTGATGCTGTGTAATAAGTAGTTGGTTCAGTTGTACATACTTCCTTGCAGGCGGAGCAAGGCTGGAACGTCTGTTGTTTTTTACAGCTCTGCCAGATACTTAAACCCCTTTCATGAATCACATTTGTCCTCCTGCCTCTGTCCCTAAGCTGAATGAAGAAGTGAATGAGGACCCACTCAGACCCACGGTGACACTGCACACAGTTATTTACTTATCCTGGTGGACCCTAGCACTTTCTTTAATTTCACTTGCTCAGAACACTATAAAGAAGACTGATTTCACGAGTCATTGACTATTTTTCTTGTTACTTTCAAGCTGAGCACACAGATATAATTGTTTTTGTAATAGTTCCGTCATCTCACTTTAAGTGGACATAGTTTAAATGTGACGTAAAGGTAAAGGTACCCCTGACCATTAGGTCCAGTTGCGGACGACTCTGTGGTTGGGGTGCTCATCTCGCTCTATAGGCCGAAGGAGCTGGCGTTTGTCCGCAGACAGCTGCTGGGTCATGTGGCCAACATGACTAAGCCGCTTCTGGTGCAACAGAACACCGAAACCAGAGCAGCGCACAGAAACGCCGTTTACCTTCCCGCCAGAGCGGTACCTATTTATCTACTTGCACTTGACATGCTTTTGAACTGCTAGGTTGGCAGGAGCAGGGACTGAGCAATGGGAGCTCACCCCATCGCAGGGATTCGAACCGCCGAACTTCTGATCAGCAAGCCCCAGGCTCTGTGGTTTAGACCACAGTGCCACCCGCATCCCTGGACTAAATGTGACTACTATAATTATTTTTCTTCCTGATTCCACACAATATTAAGCAACAGATATATGCAAACTGAGCAGAAATGTGCACAAGTGTCATAGCCCTGTGCTGCCCAGCTACAACAGATCTCAGTGCGGGGAGAAGCCAGCCAACCAGTCAAGTCTCAGGGGGGAAACTTGCCTGGAGGCAAAGTCCGTATGCAAGGTTCAGTCCTGTCCTAAGGTCAGGAGCATCTCAGTTCACGTAGTCAGATGATCCAGTCGAGAGGCCAAGGTCATGAGAAGCAAGAAGCAGCAAGGTCTGATCAAGAATGACAAATGTTGTTTCCAGCAACTGACTGAGGCTGGAAAGCCTGCTCAAGAAGGCTGGAGCCAGCTGGTTCTCATCAGGAGCAAGAAGGCTGATCAGCAGCAGGTGGAGTCACTTCACTTTCTGCTCCTTCAGGCTGCTGCTCAGCAGGTGAAGCTGACTCCAGGCCTATAACACTAGGTTGGCAGGAGCAGGGACTGAGCAATGGGAGCTCATCCCGTCACGGGGATTCAAACCACTGACCTTCTGATCGGCAAGTCCTAGGCTCTGTGGTTTAACCCACAGCACCACCCGCGTCCCAAAGCTTATGTCTATAGGCTTCTAAAAACAAATTATCATCAACACATGAAGGTTGAGGGGTGGCCGTAGAATCATCGAGTTGTAAAGGACCCCGAGGATCATCCAGTCCAACCCCCTGCAATGCAGGAATATGCATACAGGGATTGAACCTGCAGCCTTGGCGTTATTAGCACTACGCTCTAACCAACTGAGCTATCCAGTGCTGAGTCAGTAGGTGCAAACCTAACACCCACATACCTCATCCATGAACACACACTCATATGATTATTTTATCTTTTTTTCTATCAAGCTATTTTTTGAAACACCATAAAGAGACCTTATCAAAGTGTCGAAGAGTTTAGTACTGAAGTCCTAAAGTATCTGCAGTAGAATATTAGTTTCCAATGCTGGAATAATATTCCCACACCTCTAATATAATGGTCTGGTTTGTGATATTAAAGTCCATGCAGCAGTTGGCGTGTGGAGCAGTTTAAGCGCTTGCATGGTGTTGTAGCGTGTCTCAGGTGATCAATTTTTACAAATGTTAGCCAACTGACTTTCTGAAGATCAAACAGAAAAAGGTCCTGTGATTTCCCAAGTTAAAGAGCAGTCCACTAACTATGAGAAGCTATAACTCCCTGCTTTCCTATAACATTAATTTTACACAAAAAATACAGTAAAATTTCCTGTATGCAAGTGTCTGTATTGCATACAGTTATCAATTAAAGCCCAATGACAGGTGCTGTATCATACTAGAGCCACAATTCACTAAGACCAGACTCAATTAGACTGAACCTGAAATAAATGTTCTGAAGAGAAATGGAACCAATATACGGTACTTTTGGGAATGGTCTGATTAAAGGAACATTCTGACTAAGGGCATGTTCACACTGCGTGATAATGTACATTCGGTGCTGGATGCAAGTACCTTAGGGGAGTGCTGTACACATGATGTCAGCTCCGTGTTGCACCTGTCTCACACTATTTGTTGCTGTGAAAGACATTCTGTTGGTAGGGCTATAATCCGTTTTGTGCAAGAATGCAATTCTCATGCACTTGCTACACACATGTGTACACAAGGGAGTGCTTTTTCAGATCACCTCCTCTTGGGGCAGACCTACTGATGCTGCAAAGATGTGCCACTTCCCCTCACAATTTAACTTTTCTATGAATGAGAAAGGTAAAATAGGAAGCAATACAGACACTTAGCTACCTCTACAAACAGATTTACATCCTTAGTCTATCAGTATATACCCATTTCCAGCCCCTCTCTTTTAAAAGACAGTATTATTTAAAAAAGAGGTCTGTGGAAAAAGTAACTGAAGAGATGAGTTAGCACTTCTGTGCACTAATTTGAAAGGACACCCACCTGCCTGTTCACAAAACATGGATCATAGCTGGTGCTTTAGATGTGTTGTGTTAAAGTGTGTACACATGCAAACTGCTATGTACAAAAGTGCACTTTGGGGAAAAGCGACTTCTGCATTTCAAAGGCTACAGCCAAAGGATGCACTCCTATCACACTTACTTGGGAGAAAGCCCTAATGAACAAACCAAGCTTTATTTCTGAGGAAACACACATAGAATTGGATTGGATGACTGTAATCCAAAGCACATTTACATGGAAGATCTGAAAGCAGTGAATGTTGAAAGATGGTAATACTGGGTGTTAAGCCGATAGCTCCATTAGTTCCTCAGTTTTCTGATGCAGTCACCCTCCCACAACCCAAATCATGCAGGTAGCCTTGTGTTTGCATCTTCTGTTTATGTGCACCATTGGGAGCTACCACTGCCAGACCAATTCCAGAACTAGTTTATGCAAATGACGATGTGTCACATCTGCCTTCTTTGATGACAGAGTGTTTTGTTCTAGATAATAAAATTCCTTCCAGTAGCACCTTAGAGACCAACTAAGTTTGTTATTGGTATGAGCTTTCGTGTGCATGCACACTTCTTCAGATACATTGAAACAGAATTCACCAGACCCTTATATATAGTGACTTCTGTCTGGTGACTTCTGTTTCAGTGTATCTGAAGAAGTGTGCATCCACACGAAAGCTCACGCCAATAACAAACTTAGTTGGTCTCTAAGGTGCTACTGGAAGGAATTTTTTTATTTTGTTTCGACTATGGCAGACCAACACGGCTACCTACCTGTTTTGTTCTAGGTATCAGCAATTTATTAAGATAACGTGACAATAACATAAATGAAAGAAAAAGATTATAAATAAAAGGAGAAGGGAAATGTAAGACTGCTAAACTACTGGGAGCAAAAGGCATAGACATTGACACAGTGTTGCCATCTACTCCCATAATTGCTACTTGGGCTTGAGAGATGGGAAGAATGAATAAAGATCACATTATAAAATGCAAGATTGTATTTCAGACACCATTTAGGAAATATGCAATTTCTTCAAACTGCAAACTGCAAACTTAATTGTGAGATTTCCCCTTGCACTTTCAGGTCTGTAAACACTATTCTAATTATGCACAGGCTCCATTTCTGAAATCTCTGTTCTTGGCATAAGCCATTTTAGTCATGCTTGTAAGGAGCAGAAGAGCACCTTGAGTTTGGCGTTGTAGAGAACTGAAGAGGTAATTGTGACATCTAGTCAATGTGAGAGGCATTGGAACGTTTCTGCCCAAGTATGTGTCAGTTACTGATAACTGTACCATTTTAAACCATTATCCCCCACTACTCACTTGCCATTTAATGCTGCCACACCGACTGTGCTTCTGGCAATAGACATGCTGGCTACAAAAGTCCACTGCTGACTTTGGGGGTCCCACCTCTCGACTGTGTTCAGATAGCTCCAACCATCATGGCCTCCAACTGCATAAATTGGCCCTTCGAGAACAGTAACTCCTAGAAAGATAGTCAGAGGAAGAAGATAACAATGTATCCAACAAATGAAAGGCCAGCTCTGTAAAGTCCAACATGCATGGACCAATCAATAGGTCAATCTGCTTCTCATATGGCAGTAAACCCCTACGTGACAGCATGTGGGGCTCCCAGAGGAACGCTGGCTGGACAATCCTTGCCTGAAGGGACTGTGTGAACTGGCAGTTCCACTGGAATGGTGCACAGGTAGCTACCAATATTTGCATGGCAGTGGCAGCAGCCCTGCAGAAGTTGCACGGGGTCCATTTGACTAGGTGGGAAACTGGCAAGCAGGACAAAAAAACCCACAACAGCCTACCTGGTTTCAGATCCCCCAGACACTGGTATTCAGAGGCGTACTGCCTCCAACAGTGGAGGCAGAAAATAGCCATCATGACTAGCAGCTGCTGCTAACCTTATCCTCCACTAATTTGTATAATTCTCTTTTAAAGGCATCCATGTTGGTGGCGACCACGCCCCCCCCCCCAAGTATGAAAAAGTACCTTCTTTTATCTGTCCTGAGTCTTCCAACATTCAGATTCCTTGGATGTTCATGAGGACTAGTGTTAGAGAGAGGGAGACAAACTTTTCTCTATCCACTTTCTCCCTGCCTTGTTGACACTTTCAAAGAACCCTAATAGGCTTGAGAGTTAAGACTTATCCTCTCTTTTCCTCCTGCCCTCACAGAACTGCTTTCCCCCCCTTTTCCCTTTCGACTGAGAAAGAAAGGGGCAGGGAAGTTGCAGGAAGGGCTGTGTCGCAGCAAGGGGAGGATGCACACACCACAGCAGGAGTAAGGGTAGGCGAGATACCTGATTCAAAAGGGGCCTAGCCCACCTTGAAATGGAGCCAGACTTCTCAACCAGGGGAGAGTTAAAATGCCAAGCCCCCGCAAATTCTCATGCAATCTCTAGTAAGAAACTATGATTTGTCTTACTGGATCCGACCCAAGTCTATCCAGACATGCATTCCGTTTCCAACAGGGGACTTCTGGGCACACCCAATCAAGGCGTGAAGGAGAGGGTATTCCCCGTTCTCTTTCCACAGCATCAGAGATTTCTTACTCTCGTAGAATGGTGTTTCCTTCAGCTTTCATGGCTAGTAACCTTTTATGTGTCCCCCCCAATATTATTCAAATTGCAACAGCTGCATGCATAGCAACCACATTCTCACAGTTTGTCATTTTGCCACAGTGAAAGTCCACCTGCAATCCCAGTGACAGCTTCTCATGCACCAGCACAGCTCATAAGAGGGCTGCCATGAACATTGGTTCTTGGGCTTGCAGAAAAACAGTATACCCGAGATATATTGCTCATTTTCAGACTTCAGAACTCTTGACCTATCTTAAACAATTCCAGGTTTTGTAATGTTAATAGCATTGGTGATTTTTAGTGTTTCTCAAACCTCTCTCCTTGAGATAGCGGAAGATGGATTTTCTGAGGCAGAACAGTAGCTTGAGAAAGACAAACTGTTTCAAAGATAGCTAAGGCTAAAAGTCCTCTTTCCGAATGAACTTTTCGGTTCATTTCTTTTAATAGCTAGAACTCAATTTATTTTTAAGTAGTCTGTAGTGAAATGTCAGACTGTTGTTCCTATTAGCACACGGTAGCACCTCTGTTCTAAGGCCAAAAGTGCAAAATTCTATATAAACTGTATTTTTTTCTAGTAGGTGCACCTGAATGTGGGACAGTCCCTTGGGATTAAACACTGCTAGCTGCCTTGACAACTTCTACCTGATGTGATGATTCCACACTTAGTCATACCCATACCTTTTGGGAGCTAATTTATACCTGGGACCTGTTGGAAGATGTTTTTTATTAGAGGTTTATTCAAATTATTAGAAGTTGTTCGCTGAATATTCTACATGGTATATAGCTGCACACTGAGTTGGACACCATATTAATGTAGCAATATACTTCTCCCTGCAAATATCATAAAATTGTTCATGATCACAGCACATGGACTAGTAGTTGAGAAACTGAGATCACCTGAGTTCTGTTGCAGAGCTTTGTTCTGTGAAGGAAAGCTGCATAATAATTCATGGCATAGCATGCACTCTGCATGGAGACATTCATGCTGTATAGATATTTTCCTGCATAATTCACTGAGGTTTAGTACTTGCTCTAGCCTTTCATCAAATGTAAAATAAGAAATGTCTGTATCTGATATTCAACCTTTTATTGTCATGGTTTTGCATATCAATTTTAAAAGTCATAAGGTTATTGTCCAATGTGTGTATCGAACTCCTATTTCTATGCCTTTTTTTTTACTTCACCAAATGGGCTTTAAAGTATTCCACTGACTCAGAGAGCAGATGCCATTGCTGAAACAATATATCTGAATTATTTTAATTACATTTGTAGGGTTTCACATTTTTCTGGAGCAGACATGAAAATTCTCTCGACGATGCTATGTTAATCTGAATTTTGTTCTCCTAGATGGCAAAATGCTTGTTGTTCTCTTAATATTCCTCTCACAGCTCTCTGGAGGCAGTGGTCAACATAGTACACAGACAGAGAATGGACTCAACCCCCAACTTATATCTAAGCCATCCATGGTACATCTTTTTCCATGAAATCTCCCCAGGCATATTATTGCATTGTTCTTGTCAGGAAGTCATTCATTACTTTATATTCTAACAGAGCAATTTTGTGGCGGTTTGGGGCAGGAGGGGGAGAATCTATGAAGGAGTTACTGCCACTTCTTACACCTTGTGGCTAGGGTGGCAGGGGCCTTTTTGCAAATACTTTTTTTCTCCAGCTTTCCTTCCCATTGACGCAAACGATTGAGAACTATTATTGTTCTTATTCTTGAAACCAGTGCTTTTTCTTTCTCCAGAGAAAAAGCTGCTGGAACACCACTTCCCTCAGAAGACTGACCCCAGAGCCCAAAGAGGGGCAGCACGGGGGCTTGCTCAATTAAGGTGAAGCTTTCCCGTGCATCAGCTGTTAGCCGGGAGGCTAAAGAGCCTCACCAAAGCTCTGCTGCGTCTCTGGCTCAGGAGGAGACCCTCTCTGGAGCTTGTAGAGGATATCCCCTAGCGGGTCCAGGGAGGGTCTCCTCATGAGCCGAAGGCACAGCAGGGCTTTGATAAAGGTGGTTAGATCTTTCCCTGCACTTCTGGTGCCCACCTGAGAGGTGCCAGAATGCCATCCTGGCACATTCCAGCTGAAAAAAAAGAGTCTTGGTTGAAATTAACTATACCAACTCCAGAGCTCATGCACTTATTGGATCTTATTTGCCTTGTTAGGGAAGGATGCACTTTTCAGTTCGTATTATTCTAAAATATGTATATACCACCTTCCCAGGCAAGGTCCACACATGGCAGCTTGCACAGAATAAAAACCACAAATATAAAAATTATTACTAAAATGAAGAATAAAACAAGATAAAAAGAAATGCAGCCCTAGCTTGTGTTCACTGAGAATACTGATGGACGGGGCCGGCCCAATAACTTTAGGCACCTGAAACAAGATAGACCACTGACATTTTCCCCTGCCCACAGATCTGGGCCCATCGCCGGTGGGGTAGGAGGTTGCCTCACCTCACCTAGCCTAGCTACGGCAGTAAGCTAGCTTAGGGGCTGCAGGGCAGACCACACGGCACTCATTCTAGCGACTTTCCAGCTGCCTCACTCTGCCTCATGGTAGGAGCAGCCCTGCTGATGGATGTGTGTGTAGATTTAATGTACCTGATTTACATTTATGTGCATTTATGCCCACAGAACTTCAATGAGGCGTAATGGGGGCTCTTTGAGGGTACTGGTGTTGTTTCATTAACAGAGTTTCTCTCTAAATATATATAAAAAATGTCCAGTAGCACCTTAGAGACCAACTAAGTTTGTTTTTGGTATAAGTTTCCATGTGCATGCACACTTCTTCAGGTACATTTTAAATTTTTTATATATATTTCAACTGCTTCAGACCAACACAGCTACCTACCTGAATCTAGAGTTTCTCTCTGTCTGCCACTGTAGTGGCACACATACATATTCCAAAGCCCTCACTCTTCAGCTATTTTTTATTTGTAGAATATTCCTTCTCTCTCTCTCTCTCTCTCTCTCTCTCTCTCTGTATAACAAGTCTCTGTGTGTTTTATTTAAAAACAGAATTCTGTACTACCAACAGGAAAATAAGTTGCATCAGGGTTTAGTTATACAACTTCTAGATTTCAAAAAGAAGTTATAGAAGGAGAAAGGAAGCTGCTGAAGAAAGCATATAGTATTTTGCTAGAATGGGAAACAAAAGATGAGGCGGTCAAATCGGTTATGATCAAATCGGCACAGGACAATAGGACATAATATACAATTTGAGGATTGGGAAAAATTGTGGAAAGTAAATTTGAAATTTACAGATTGTTCTCTCTTGAAAGAAAATTATATGAAAATGATGTATAGATGGTATATTACACCAGTACAGATTGCAAAAATGTATAAAACCAGGTCAAATATATGTTGAAAATGTAAAGAAAAAGAAGGGACTTTTTATCATATGTGGTGGAAATGTAGTGGGAAATTTTTTTAAAAATTGGGAAATGATATACAATGAACTGAAAAAAATGTTTAAAATGACATTTGTAGAAAAACCAGAAGCATTTTTGTTAGGGATTGTAGGACAAGACCTGCCAAGAAAAACAAAGAATTTATTTATGTATGCCACAACAGCAGCGAGAGTCTTGATAGCACAAGGATGGAAGAATGAGGAAATCCCAAAGAAAGAACAGTGGCAAGAAAAACTGATGAGCTACGCAAAGTTTGCTAAATATAATTGCGGGACAAGGTCAACTGTGACTTTAAGGAAGAATAGGAGCTTTTTACAAATTATCTAAAAAGACAACAAAATGAACTGGACTCCTTGCCAGGTTCTGAATAAACATACACAAATTTATTGGTTGATAACATGTTAGATAGATAATGTAGGGATATGTACAATTTTATAACATGCAGAGAATAATATGGGCTGAGAAATCAGAGAGAGGAGCTGAGGAAGTCCTTGGTGGGGGGAGGAGGGAAGGAGGGAAGGGAGGGGGAAAGGGGGGGAAATTAATGTAAGCGATTATATGGTTTGACAATTTCTTATGTTGAAACTGCTAATAAAAATATTTTTTTTTAAAAAAAAAAGGAAAATAAGTTACATCATGATATGTTTATCTGGGTAAATAAATAGCTACATCTACAGAAGATGCTCCTTATACAGGTTTTCTTTATTTAACAGGAAATCTTAATTAAGGGTAGTTTAATGTTGCTGAGAGCTTTTATTAAATATGTGGGCTCCCAGGGCTTTAAAAATAAATTAAAGAAGCATCTTCATTATTCCGAAAGTAATAAACCTGCAGTGGTTGTAAAAAAAAAACAAAAAAAACGAAAAGAAGTCACATTGCTCAGGCATACTGAAAGTTCATGCTGAACGTCCCAGGGACTCAATAATTTTATCTGGAGATTTAGCACATTTTATGTTCCATGTTTAAACGCAGTGCTGTAGATGTACATAATAAAAATGCAGATCAAAGAGACACAAACTTAAAGTTAAAAGCAAAACAAAAGAGAAACCTGGACAGACAAATGGAAAACATGATTTCCTTGTTCTAGTTCAAATCAGTGATGTTTTCTATAGCTCATGTTCACATTTCACAGAAAACATTGGCATTCCTCTACATCAGGGGTGGCCAACTCCCAAGAGACTGTGATGTGATCTCACAGAGTTAAAAACTGGCAGTGATCAACCCCCTTTTTGGGGGTTCAGGTCAGTGTTGTTGAGTTATTTTTAGGGAGGAGGAAAGGCCCACTTTTTGGGGTGCAGGGCAAAAATGCTGAGCTTTTTTTAGGGGAGCCACAGTTGTTGAGCTTCTTTGGTGGGAGCCAGTGATCTACCAGTGATCTACCACAGTCGTTCAGTGATCTACTGGTAAATCACGATCTACCTGTTGGATGTGCCTGCCATGAATGAGGCTGTATAAACTTGGGAAATGGGGAACTGTGGTTTGTTTAAGATCTCTTGTTTAATGCTGTGGATAGTGAGTTAATGAGAATAAGAGCTTAAACTGGGGATGGGGTACTTGGCTTTTTAGGGGAATAATCCTATAGCAAGATCTGCTGCAATGAGCAGGATTAGGATCTAGAGATGATCTCTGGTTGAGCCTGGAAGTTCTTGGTGCAGTTGGGTTGTTGTTGTTCAGTCGTTTAGTCGTGTCCGACTTTTCATGATCCCATGGACCGTAGCACGCCAGGCCCTCCTGTCTTCCACTGCCTCCCGCAGTTTGGTCAAACTCATGCTGGTAGCTTCGAGAACACTGTCCAGCCATCTCGTCCTCTGTCGTCCCCTTCTCCTTGTGCCCTCCATCTTTCCCAACATCAGGGTCTTTTCCAGGGAGTCTTCTCTTCTCATGAGGTGGCCAAAGTATTGGAGCCTCAGCTTCACAATCTGTCCTTCCAGTGAGCACTTAGGGTTGATTTACTTCAGAATGGATAGGTTTGATCTTCTTGCAGTCCATGGGACTTTCAAGAGTCTCCTTCAGCACCATAATTCAAAAGCATCAATTCTTTGGCGATCAGCCTTCTTTATGGTCCAGCTCTCATTTTCATACATCACTACTGGGAAAACCATAGCTTTAACTATACAGACCTTTGTTGGCAAGGTGATGTCTCTGCTTTTTAAGATGCTGTCTAGGTTTGTCATTGCTTTTCTCCCAAGAAGCAGGCATCTTTTAATTTCGTGGCTGCTGTCACCATCTGCAGTGATCATGGGGCCCAAGAAAGTAAAATCTCTCACTGCCTCCGCAGTTGGGCTATGTTCGCTTAACTCTCACATCCTCCGTTCATCTGGAGTTGCACCAGCATATGAAACCCTGATCTCAATATAGTCTCCATAAAGTATAAATACTCTTTTCCTTATGATGAGATGCTAATGCTCTTTTTACGTATGCTATTTTTCCCTTTTGTATATCTACCATGTCCAAGATGGTGTGTTGTTGTTTTTCCTATACACATTGATTTAACAATGGATCAACAACGTTTTTAATTTCTTTTTTGCTTTTAACTTTTTCTGATTTTATTGTTTGGTTTTATATTTATAAGGTAAAGGTACCCCTGCCCGTACGGGCCAGTCGTGACCGACTCTGGGGTTGCGCGCCCATCTCGCTTAAGAGGCCGGGGGCCAGCGCTGTCCGGAGACACTTCTGGGTCACGTGGCCAGCGTGACGAAGCTGCTCTGGTGAGCCTGCACCAGTGCAGCACACGGAAACGCCATTTACCTTCCCGCTATAAAGCGGTACCTATTTATCTACTTGCACTTAAGAGTGCTTTGGAACTGCTAGGTGGGCAGGAGCTGGGACCGAACGACGGGAGCTCACCCTGCCGCGGGGATTCGAACCGCCGACCATACGATCGGCTAGTCCTAGGCGCTGAGGTTTTACCCACAGCGCCACCCGCGTCCCTCTATTTATATATCGTTATAAATCACTGTGATATATATTGATAATACAGTGATATATAAATACTGTTATGAATAAATAAACCAAGCAGCAATGTGGTGGGCAAGTTTGCTGATGATACCAAATTGTTTGACATGGTTAAAACAAGGCATTGTGAAGAGGGTCAAGGTGTTCTCTTCAAACGGATGAATTGGCAGTAAAATGGAAAATGCAATGCAAGCAAGTGATCAGTGAGGAACAATGGGGTAAGAGATCTTAATTTCATGGGGTCTAAATTAGCAGTGGCTGACCAGGCCCAGGACCTTGGGGCTATAGTATATAGCATAATGAAAATAATGAAAATGCTGACCCAGTGGGAGGCAGCTGAGAAGCAGATTAATTCCATGTTATTGATAGTTAGGAAAGATGTTTCACAGAGCACTGCAAAGTTTGCAATGTCTTTATACAGATCTATGATGGGACCACGGTTGGAATACTGTGTACAGTTCTGGTCACCTAATCCCAAACAGAATACTGTAGATCTGCAAAGGTTCAAAAATGGGCAATCAAAAATTATCAAGGGGTTAGAGCAGCTCATCTATGAAGAAAGATCACACTTGGGGCTTTTTAATTTAGAAAAATAGTGTGAATAATGTAGGGTGTGATAAAAATGGATAGGGAGCTATTCTACCCTGCCCTCTCAGATAAAAGAAAGTCCATATTCACTTGTGCATAGTTAACAATGCATCCAAAAGATGAAGTGATGGCCCAAAGTAATAACGTTATATATATTTATTTACCCCCTTTTAAAATTTTAAATGTGTGCTGTCTAAAAGTCCACGCACCCTTTTGTCTGCAATTTGACATGCTTTATCCACACAGGATGTGCTACAATGCCTGGAAATTTTATCTTCTATCAAAAGATGGAAACGTTATAGCCATTTTTTATTTCCCAAAAGTGAAGGGGAAGATTGTTTTTTTTGGCCATTCAGTTATTTCTTCTTCTTTGCTCTTACTTCATTTTATCATATTGCTCCCTTCCACACACACAGCACAGTATTCCTGGCCCTTTACTGTTGCTGTTTCTTTTATTGCTCTCCTGAATCTATTGACTGCATAAGGAATAAAGATATAGATAGATGCATATTTCTCTCTGCACAGCTAATAGGGAGCCAGTTTAGATTAGAGACATAGCATGAAGGGAAAGGAGTAGACTCCATGCTCCAATGCTATGGCCCTGACTGAACTCTCAGCCCTCCCAAGGCTGCTGTTAGCAAAAGAAAAAGATGTCAGGAAATGAATTAATTCATCTCCCACATCACATTAGTTTGGCTATAGAATAATGTTTATCAGCTGTGCCATAAAAAAGACAACCATTTGTTTGAAAGAGCAACAGGGCTCACCTATGCAACAGAGCTACCTCTTAACTCCTGAAGAACAATGAGTATCTACAGAAAATATATATCCTAGAGAAAAACGACTACTTTGGTTAGTCTCTTGGCATTAGAAACAGGCAGAAAATAAAAGGAAGTATCAACAGATCAATTGCGTGAAGTGTTCCATCTCAGTTCTAAAAATTAGCATTACCTGAAATGACCTCACCTTGAGGTCATGCTGTGCTATATTATTTACAACAACAGGGATCTTGGATTCACCAACTTAATTTCCGTGGCCAAAAATTTAAAATGAGATACGTTCATTGGTATGGTTTTAACAAAAGGAATTCTCTGGATTTCTAGAAGATTAAGCCATTATACAAACACAGCACAAAGCACAGTTAAAAATATTCATTTAACTAATGATAATAAACTAGTCAAAGTACACTTAGGTGTCACATTGTTTTGTGAAACAACTTGGTGCACATGGAGCTGTTATCTTGGGTAGAAGGGGACAGCTGAAGAAGAAGAGGCGACACAAACTAGACATCGCCCCTCCCAACAACCTGGTTGGTTAATGGGGAGACTGTATAGTCCCCTGTGCATGGGGACAATATAGGCTCTCTTGTGCAATTGACATTTGGTTGGAGGTGGGTGGGTTAGATATTATAATATATACTTAAATTGTTGAGTAGTTTTGTAGTACTATCAGATTTAGTCTACCAGACTAAAGCTTTCCCTAAATTAAGGGTTGGATAACTGTTGATCAGTAGTCAGGCTGCTGCATACACTTCTGCCTGGTTTGGCTTGACTACCTGGCATTTGTAAAAGCAGAGGATCCATAAAATTACTTCTACTACAATTAGCAAGTACACTGCTATGCTATTGGAACCTATAATTTGTCAAATGGGATTTTATCTTCCCTTATACATGAGTGGTATAGTCTAGGAGCTATGTATTCACCCTTCATTTCAACTGAATGATCTTTCTTTTGTATATATTTTACTCCTTACATGCTATTACGGAAAACTAAAACAGCAACCCTATATCCACTTTCTGGGGAGTAAGCCCCATTGAACTCAGTGGGACTTATTTCTCCCCAGACACATATAATATAGCATTGCAAAGGTATGTATTTTAGGTGCTGATTTCTTTGCTAATAATCGCTGTCTGTACTTGTTGAGTCAGCATAATAAGAAGGGATTATATCCACATTTCTGTTGGAAAATGCTGTTGAACTCTAAGAAATTGCTGATAAGGATATAAATGATTGGACTATGTCCCCATTGCACAGTGATTTAATCCACTGCAAACACTGACAGACCTGTTGTTAAACTGCTATAGGCTGTGATTAAAAGAATAAGAAAATGGAATAAGAATATTGCTAACTATCACTAGACCTTGATTTAAAATGCAATACAAATTATGTTGCAGAGATTGAAAGGATTGTTAAAGTTATCTACTGCCAATTAATTGAAATAGACTCATAAAAGGAAGAAATTTATGGCAGAGGAAAGGGTATTGTGCCACGGCTGTCCTAGAATGGTAAAACAACGAGAGAGAAAAATCCATTGCTAGGAATTAAGCTGCTGAACTTTTTGTACAATGCAAGTTGTGAACAAGTTTCCCAAATTTACTTTTCATGAGAAACAATGAAATGAATTTTCATATTTCTGTCCAGGCAGGAATCACAGTGAAAGAAGAGCCTTAGAAGAGCCATGCTATAAGAGAAACAAGCAATTTAAGCCCCTGATTGCGTGTCGAGGTCCCCAGGGCCACCCCAATAACTCACACATCACACAGAATTTTTTTGTTTAAGATTTTTGGCATAATTTTGGCCACAACTTTATTAAAATACAAATTTGTGAGTGGTTGCGTAGGCATTGGTTGCGACTATCTGCCCCCACCATGGGGGATAGACTGACATTCCGCACGATGCAAAAGTCAGAATAGGGGAATACACTTGGGGGTTACACGGAGCAGGGAACCTGCCCTCACCCCAAATGCAACCAGGAGCTCATTTCTATGGCCCGAGCCCCCTTGACAGAGTGGACAAGCAATAGTTAGCCCCCAATTCCTTTAACGGAATCCCTTGCAGCAGCAGCATTAGAGGGGCAGGCACTCAATCTACCAAGGGCAGGCACTCAACCACTTCCCCTCAACCAACCAAACCATAAACCAATGCCTAACCGCAACTTTGTGACAATTTGCTACGCAGTAGGCAAAAACCAAATGGCCCCAGCCAATCAGCCAGATGGACAAAATTCCTACCGGGCCCCTGCCGCAAGAGCAGATGACCCCATGACAGGCATAGCAAGGTCAAAGCGAACAACCCTAATTCTAGGGAGGGGGGGACGGGCAATCCGATGCACGGGAGAAAAGAGGAAGCCCTAGCCTCATGCAAGGAGTTTTAGCATTTCTGGCTGTCAATCAACAAATTAACTTCTTCCCAACAGCAAGGGAAGCCCCAATCGCATCAGTGGCCAACGATCAATTAGCCCACCCCCAACTTTATAGTGTCCTGGCGGCCCCCACCGCAACATGTGCTCTCCATGAGGGAGAACACGCTATACATAAATATGAGAGTCTAGAATTTATTCCTCTTCCTTCTTTTATCTCAAAGTCCTTCAAATCTGGGAGACATGTTCTTTGTCCTTATGTTAAAGAGTCAGCACCCCCTAGGGTATCCCAGTTGTGGGAGAGGTTGGAAGGGAAGGGGAACAACCATCATAATCTTGTGCTGTTATCCCATCACAATGTGCTGTTCAAAGCTATCCAAATGGCGTCTATATTATTGTAACCACTGCTGCAAAATATTTTTCTCTAAGCTTTTTTCACAACTTGCATTGTAGCAGTATCATAATCCATAATAGTTAATGTTCATGATAGTTGCATTTATTGGAGGAAGAACTACAACCTTAGCACCTGGAAAACTAATCCTTGAACAGAAACACTTATTAAAAGGAAGATTTCCTAGACTGCAGCCTCTCTCTCTCCTTCTGAAGATCTCGTGCCTCCTTTTACTATAGACATTGATCACTGAGCTCATATTGTCTCTGACTGGGAGCAACTCTACAAGGTGTCAGCTAAAGGTCTCTCCCAGTCTGCTGCTTGAGAACCTTCAAAAGAATATGCCAGAGACTGAAGCGGCAACCTTCTAACTATAAAAAATGTGTTTGATCACTGAGCTATAGCTACAAAGACCTTTCTTTGAATGAAATAACAATCCATCATTTAGAAGCTGAAAATTAAGGCAGTATTTTGAAGTTCACCTACAAGATGTGCAATCTGTTATGATCTTCTGTTGCATGTGCAAGGTATACAGTTATTTTAAAAGCCAATTATGCACCCGTGTTATTATATTTGGTGTCAATGAACTTAGTAGATGTGAACAAAGACAGCTGTTTTCTCGTTAAAAAAAAAAAATAAGCACCAAAATGGTTAGAATAGGAAACTGAACATGAAACTCCTCCAGTTAGCCAGCCACTCCCTCCTTCAAGATATTCCATTTTATTCCCTTCCTGCCTGCCCATTAGATGTTGATGCCCATTAGATTCTGCCAAGCCTGCTGATACCCCCCTCTTGCATATGGGTGGTGGTGTTTTGACTAATCCAGCAATGACACCTGAACACTGGAAATAGAGGGGATGTCTGATAACAAAAGAAATACTCTGAAAAGGAGGATTAAATAATTTAGGGATATCTGGGTAGTAACAGGATAGTTACTGATTTGAACCAGTGGAAGCTTATATTGGCCCCTCCAGGTGCTGTTGGACTCTATGAGATCTAGCCAGCACAGACAATGGCCGCAGGGGATGGGAACTGTAGACCAATATCCAGAGGGGCACAGATTAGGCACCCCAGGATTTTTTAAAAAATGATATGAGTCAATTTTTACTCACAGTAGGATAACCAACAAATATTTTAAGGCCATCAGTAAAATACAGTCTTTTTTTTTTTTTAGTTCTTTTCTTAATTCAAATGCATATAGATAATAAACAATGATTTATACACACCTTTTTTTATTTCTACAATCGCCTCCACAGAAGCACCAATATCTATTTGGTTCCATTTAACTTTTAAGTCATCTCAGGTTTTTTAACAAAGGTATCATTCCAGCAAGTCACCATGTGTTCTCGGTGGCCCTATAACCATATTCTATTGATGTTGGATATATAATAAAACTATGACAGAACGGGCTAGAATTTGGTACACACATAGATGAACACTTACACAAAGTACCATGAGCACTCTTATATATACTTTTACCTGTCCAGGCTTTTAAACACATGATGGGGACGTGATATGTATGTCCTATTCACTGGGTTGTCTCCACAATCATGGCTTGTTTACTAGTCACATCATTGAGCTACGATGGCTTACCACTGACTTTACAACAACTTCAACAGAACTATTTGAGAACCAGCTAAGTCCAGTCATTATCATACTCTAGGATGCCAACCATATGCAGATATTATTTCAGTTGTTTACACAAGCCTGCACCTAAGTTCCTTCGTGCATTTCTGCACAAATATAGATATGAACCTGTACTGAAATTGCTTGTGATCAATGCATCTGACATTGCTGATTACATTTTTTTTTATATACAGGTAGCTTTGGGAAACTGAATACTTACCTAAGCCATGCCTGTGGGTTGACATTGGAGGTAAAACAGTCCATGCTTTTGTCTTTGGATTGTAACATTCGACTGTGTTTAACGTCTTTAAACCATCTCGGCCTCCAATAACAAAGAGTTTGTCATCAATGACAGCTACACCAAACTGCAGCCTTCTGCCATTCATCACTCCAGCTTGGATCCATATATTTGTCCTGAGATCATACTTCTCTATGGTTGTAGCACCTGCTAAGAAAAATCAATAATGTATTTAATAACAGCATTTACATGATTTATAGACAAAAATTAGAATACATCTCCTCAACTGTTTCTTTTTGTAATTGGAAAAGGCACTATGGGGAAAATGCCCTTAAAATTTGATGTCTCTTTTATTGAAAATGAAGTCAAAAACCCAATAATTACAGGCTCGTGAATCCAAATGATAGTAATGGACTAATTTTGTAATCCTGTGGAGATGAAAAACTTGGCAGTCTGTTCATACCAGATTTTACTTATAGTTAGTGATTTGATGGCAGAATTTACACCAAATGTAAACACCCTGTTTCACCATATTTGTTTGTCTGATTTGGACTTTTGTTTGATACCAAAATCAAATGATTCTTCTTTATCTGCTTTCTATCCTGCTATAGCTCCTCCAACTTGTGCAAAAAATAAGCTATGCTGCTTCACTTCCCACACTTTAACTGTAATATAAGCAGTGCTCTGAGTCTATTCACAGTCTCAATCAGTAGAAAATAAAATAATGCATTGCATATTTTTATGGAGAGGATGTCTAAATGAGCTGAATTTAAAATACTGTAAAGGAAAGATTACTAGTATCAACTTAACTCCTTTTCTGCTTTGTTTTCACACTTGCATATCCCAGTCATGCCTCCTCTCCAACCACTAATTGCCCCTACAGAGAAAGCTGCATTCATTATAGTTTGCAATTAAATGTTTCTAATCTATTTCCTCATAGTATGATAAAAAAGTTATTCTTTGTAATATGTCTATATCTATATCTATGTCTATATCTATGTCTATATCTATGAATAAATGTTCTTTAGCAAATAAACTGCAATGATACAAATGAAAATAAACTTTGTCAAAGCTAAAGTTTTTAATAAAAAAGAGATGTAATTTGAATCCCAGTGTAACAGAACAATAATAATGTGGATGCCCAACTGGATATATTAAATTCCATTCTAATTTGCTCAGCTACAAGAAATATGAACTAATTTCTGCATTCAATTATCTTAAGGTGTTTTTTTTTCCACAGTCCTTAATTCAAAACTGAAACTGATATAAATGAATTAATTCACTAATTAGAAACAACTGGGTACAAACACTTGCAGAGCTGTTCTTTGGTATTGCAAAGTAGATTAACACGGAATGCATTTTCAAATGGTTGAAAGTATCTCAGTCTGTGCTAAGTGTATGGTACTATTTTTTTGCCTTTAAAAATTACCAAACAACTGTTAATTGTAGTTTGTATGTTTTGCACACAAAATATGGTTACACAGCTACTTTGTTTTAATGA
Source organism: Podarcis tiliguerta (assembly GCF_965153285.1). NCBI lineage: Eukaryota > Metazoa > Chordata > Lepidosauria > Squamata > Lacertidae > Podarcis > Podarcis tiliguerta. Next base: position 96,249,706 of record NC_139537.1, on the reverse strand, counting down.
GTAATGTGCCAAAAATCCTTCTTCAGTTTACAATGAGTGAAATTGCATTTGAAGAAGTTAAGAAAGGGGAGAGAAATGTCCAGCAAAATTCTCATGGGCGAGATGCAGGGTTTTTAATGTGTATTCCTTACTTTCAAAGTGGTTAAGAGGTTGAGTGATATAACTTCTCACACAGGGCTTTTCAGGTCAGGAAATATATGCTGCTGGAGAGGGTGCTGAGCACTGAGGAAATGCTCCATGGAAAGAAAAAGACACATGCAACCCACATGGCCCCCTCACAACCATAAGGTAAGCTGCACCATATGAAATTATAAAAAAATTATAAAGTGCCCAGAGGAAGAATGTTTTTGAGGAATCGATTACCAAGGTAGTTTGCACTATGAATTATATATTTGGCACAGAAAACAAAGCATTAAACAACATGACATTCCAGTGCTTGCTACAATAGGTGTTCAGCTTGCTCCCCACGAAAAACACACATTTCTGTCTGGGACCATGGAAATGCAAATTGTGCCTTGACAACAGACTCTCCACCCCTGGCCAAGTGAAGTTCATTAGCGGGGTTTCATAATTCCCAATTTTGCCCTTCTCTTCCTCGTTCCCCAAGGGTGGTCTAAATTTATATACAGTTCACCCAAAAATTGTCAGGCATTACTATATATATTGTTGATCAGGAGGTCGGCGGTTCGATTCCCCGCGATGGGGTGAGCTCCCGTTGCTTGGTCCCTGCTCCTGCCAACCTAGCAGTTCGAAAGCATGTCAAAATGCAAGTAGATAAATAGATACCGCCCTGGCGGGAAGGTAAACAGTGTTTCCGTGTGCTGCTCTGGTTCGCCAGAAGCGGGATTTATATATACCATTCTAGAATGAACCCCATGCAGTATTTCAGTCTAGTAAATGTACACATCAGGAAATGGTTGTGCCCATTTTCAACTAAAAAGTAAAATTAAACCATAGTTTGCATAACTTTGACATATCCTGTGAAATCTGCCTTAACAAGCAAGCAGAAAAAGAAAGCAATCTTCCCTTTTTCTGCTGCCTAGGTTCTTTCCTTCCTCTGAATAAATTCTCCTTGATATCTGTGTCAATAACCCAGTTCAATCACATTCGTTCCACCTCAATAGATATCTTTTTATTTCAACACAGACTGTTGCAGATCACTAGGCCAAGGTCATCAGTTTGCACCTACTCAAAGCAACATCTCTAAATCTTGAACAAAATGGTCAAAGGTATATGTCAGCAGCAACTTCAGCAGAAGCAGAATCAGCAGAAAGAGCTTCAAGAAGAAAAATGATTTACAGAGCCTATAGCTATAGACCTAAATTTCTTGTTCTTCTTGATAGTTTCAGATGGTACAATGCAACAGTAACTGTAAAGAGATTCACCCTGGAGATATTTCTATTCTGAATGTACAGAATCCAATCTCTGTACCTCAACACTGCACCCCAGAATGTAAAAGCAGAGCTGAAAAACCGAACTTCCTTTTCCTGTTTGGGTTCGCCAACTCCTAAAAAACTGTATCATGCTGATTTTCATTTTAAAATGGAAAACGGTGTTTAATAAACCCTAACATACATTTCCAGTAATCTTAACCTTTAAGTAATCCATTTTTAGTATATTTGTTATTTTTTGGCTTAAAGAACATTTGCCCATTGAAGTGAATCCTACATTGTAAAGCAGCAGCCTTGCTGAGTGCATAGCTTATATTGAGACATCAGAGTGGATCAGTACCAAAAAGGGTGTGAGAAAATCTTTTTTTTCAGTATGAGTTAATGCATGCGTAGGCAAACTAAGGCCCGGGGGCTGGATCCGGCCCAATCGTCTTCTAAATCCGGCCTGCGGATGGTCTGGGAATCAGCGTGTTTTTACATGACTAGAATATGCCCTTTTATTTAAAATGCATCTCTGGGTTATTTGTGGGGCATAGGAATTCATTCATTATTATTTTTCAAAATATAGTCCAGCCCCCCACAAGGTCTGAGGGACAGTGGACCAGCCCCCTGCTGAAAAAGTTTGCTGACCCCTGAGTTAATGTGATGAAAATTATTTTAACAGCAACAAAATCTGTTCCTGGTTCTATGCCATTAGAACCAGGAGTTGCTTGTTCTGTAGAAATTCCAGACCTGTTGTAAGCTCAAAAAGCAAGAGAAGCAAATGGGGACAATACACTTGCTTGCATTGCAGACTGTCTCACCCCCCGCCCCCCCAAAAAAACTGGGCTAGGTTAGGCAAGCATGCTCTCACAGTGATTCTCCTGCCTGCAGCCCCTCTTCTTGTCCCATAAAAACCACTGAAATAAATTAATAAAAAATATGTAGCATCTATATAGTATCTATACCCAGGTGGTGCCTTATTTCTGAATTTTTGGCTTGCTATGCCACTACATCTGAATATCCATGTATATCTGTGTGCACACACACATGGGCTGTGGATAGGTAGCTTCTGCAGCTGCAGAGGTTTCCGCTCATATTTGTAACTCATGTATTTTTAGCAAATCTCACGATGCATTAACAGAAATATATCATTTTGGATGAAATATGAGCATAAACATAGCATTTTCACTTTCTGTTATTTTGGATTGCACCACAAGCCTTATCACCAGCCTCCTTGGGGAGTGAACTGAAGGTTGGTGGCAAATGTTTTAAATAAATATATGGAAAAATTGTACGTTTACAGCAAAACCTTATATCTGTATACTCAGAAGCAGTCCCACTGCGTTCAGTGGGGTTATTCTCAAGGAAGTGGATTTAAGAATTAGCCTTACTTGCTTACCTAGAGAACAACACCTAAAACCCATGCCACTACATGAAGATTCATTCAAGAGATCAGCATCCCTTTTGCAAGATTAATATTTTGAAATTGACATTTCCATTTGCAAAAATGCAGAGGAAGTATCCACACAGACTGATTTCAGAGAGCAAGATTATTTTCAAATAATTTGCAAAATGTTAGTTTTCCATCATGATTGTTATCTCATCAGGGGGCTGAAGGAAGAAGGTCCCCCGCCCCTTTCTCTCTCTCTTCCACGTGAAGAGGATAAACCGCATCCTGTGGAATTCAAATTGCTGCATTATGCAGTCAAAATGGATGACAAAGGATCAAACCTCCATTGCTTTACTCTAGAAAGACATTCTGTTCTCCTACTTAAACCACCTGCTGACAGTGGGAAGTCCCTCTCCAACTTACATTCTTTATGCTTATCATCCTAGCTTTCTCTCTGCTTTTTGTTGTTTTCCCACTCATCCCTCGAGCATCTATACTCCATCTGGTGAATAATCCATAACCTTCTTGACCTGGTGTAGAGTGTTTTTTGATGTTGGACCACACTGAGACCACCAGCGGAGTGGCCACATGTGCAAGTGGTTAAATTAATTAGCTTTTCTTTAGAACTATAAACTAGCATAAAGAATGGCTTGCTGTGATAAACTTTCATAGCAAAAAAAGTGGCTATTATATGAAGTTATAAAGAACTAATTAGGTTCTCTTTCATGTTCTGTATAAAATGGTTCACTCTAGGGAGCAATTGGAGAGCTAAAATCCACATGCTGCTCTGTCTATTAAAACAGTGTCTCTAACATCACACCTATCAGAGCAATGCTGCCCAGTTCTTACATTTATTATATTTCTGAGTTACACTACGACTGAGTTCTCTGGGTGACAACCATTCAATGTTGGGTAGTTTGTTCAACGTTTGCTCAATGTTTTATCTGTTATAGAGAACAGGGTTGATATTCGATAAGATGGAAGGTAAGATAGACCTTGAAATCTTCTATAATTAATGGCAAAATGAAAATTTGTGTAACACTCCCACACATAATTAAAACACCCATGTTCAACATGCTCCTTGACTTTTAGCTTGATCAGCAGCTTGAGCACCAAGAGCTGTGTCAGCAAATCACAATACGTAATACCGTGCTAGAAATGAATTGTCACCAGTACACTATTTTAAGGCTGCGGTCCTATGCAGGCTGAAGTAGCAATTCTATAGCAAGATCCGCTGGGATGAGCAGAGTGAGGATCCAGAAGATCTCTGGCTGAGAAGAGATCCAGAAGATATCTCCCCTGTCCCAACTAAGCTGGCACCCTGCTAGCTGAGCGGACCCTAAACCAGATTAAGCCTTGAAAAAGTGGGTGTCTTGGAGGCATGGCAGGGGGTACGGCTACAGATACTTGGTATCCCTGAGCCAGGTAAGCCTGTAAAGGTGTGGTGTGACTCAAAACACTATTTTAAAGGCTTGTTTTCCCTCTGCTTAGGTTGACTCAGCCAAGAAGGACTCCATGAAGTTTGACTCTACCTTTGGGGTCCCAAGTTCAATTGCTGGTGTCTAGGGCAGAAGTCCTTCGTGAAACCCTAGAGATCCACTGCTATGGCCAACAAAACTGAAGGAGATGGACTTGGTTCAAGGCAACTACCTTTATTTTATTCTTAAGACCACAGGCATGGCAAATTTCTAGCAATGCATACATGCCCAGGCTGTTCACTTAATACATCTGAGGTTCTGCTACTGCTTCCTGGCAACCTTAAGACCTTGACACATCATACACCGTTGTCATCTCAACCATTCTTATGTGGCTCTTTCAGTAGAACCTTATAGTGAGTAATTTTTGCAATCTGTCTTTTCTCTTCCTGAATGCCATCCTGATGAAGTTAACAGGAACAAAATTCTACTCCCTTTGTGCACACTTATGGATAAAGAAAAACTGATTAAAGATAAAGGTTGGGATGTGAATGACCTTCCAGAGCATATTTGAGGGCTAAATGGGGAGAAGAGAAACCATTAGTCCCACTGAGCAAGCGGACAGACATCATTGGATGTTGCCCACATATGTCTTGACAATTAAGAAGGAATCCTTTTGCGATTGAAGCCATAGACCTATGAGTATTTGTCCACCTTTACAAATACTAAGGGGGGAAGTATATTTTTTTGTAACTCATCCTATACCCACAGGACATCCAGTTTATGTGTTTATCAAAATCTCATTTGTTTGATAGTTTTAGATTCAATCGTAAGATTAAGGAATAGGATATTTGAAATTAATGTTTCAGTAAATCAGCTTTTATCTCTTCCCATTACTATAATGTCTGATTTTTTTATAGTTGAATTTCCTGCTTGGGTTATTTTAAAGTTTTCTTTTCCCTGTGTTCACCTCCAGACAATGATTCATTGAGAGCTGAGATAACCTAGGGCTTTGAATCCAGGATTTCTCTTTCCTCCCCACCTTTTCAATCACAGTGTGTCTGACATTATTACTTTTTTAAAAAAAACATTTTTATTTTGCGACCCAGCTAACTCCCTTGGCGTTTCTTCTTCTAGAACAATGAAGCAGATTGAAAGACCTGATGGAAGAGCAATCAGTATTCTGCCCTTTCTATTAAACTACTCAATTATTTATTGAGATTAAAAGAGATTTTACCGTTTAGCCCACAATACAATTTACATTGTAGATTTCTTTCTGCATGAAGGATTCCAGTCACTCCTAGGGAGAGATGGGGGACGGGGACTATTCTGCCAACTGTCTTTATCAAATCAATAACTGTTAATTAGTACCTTTGTTGTTGTCCATTCCTCCAACTGCATAAAGGGTCCCAACTGTGGATTTTCTTGGTTTAGTTCTTGGGCTTTGCATAAGAGTCCGTCTTTCTGGCAAGAGATGGTATTTCATGGCTTCCAGAATCAGCTTCTGACATTCCAGGTCATCTTTAAAAAGTGCGTGGTTTTCTAGGTCAGCTAAAATCTGTGAATGATATGAGTTGTGATTTAGTAATGACATCCCATTCCTTATAGCCCAACTCCCGGAGAGTTCTGCTTGCACAAGCCTCAGTGACATGAATAGGACTTGGGTAGGGATGCACTATGAGCTTCAAGGCTAAGCAGCGTTTGAATATGTATTCCCCCAGTCTATCTTCAACATGCTCTGTTCACTGAGTCACACAGATGCTGTATGGTGTGTATGGGGTATACAGCGAAAATAAAAGTTCAGACAATGAATTAAGGACTAAGCAGAGACTTGAACTTCCAGGTATCAAATTCATGCGAGACATACTAACCTGGTTTACACATTGCATGACCAGGTGACAACAGCCCCAGTCCCAGCCCCCAGGGATCACAAGAAAGTAATAAAGACTCTGACAACATTATATGGAATTAAAATTAGGCCACAACTTTATTAAACTTCCGAATGTAGGAAAACCTTGGCTTAGGCCTTGAGAGTGTATCCCTCCCAGCCCCACAGCCAGGGGGCACTGGGGCTCATCAGGGTAAATGGGATATGGGGTGCTCTGCGAGACGTAAGTATAGCAGGCAGCCCAGCCCATATCCCCGCACACAGGGTAGTTCACTGACAACCTTTCAGTGTATGGCCAGGGACACCCATATATATAACACCTTTAAGAGGGGGACCCTGGAATCGCCACCACAGGGGGGTGAGTCACCCCCCCCACCCCCAATATAGGGAAGAAAAGACTAAAGGATTCCACCCCAGGCCATAACCGTCAAAGTTGTGACGAATTGCTACAGGGAAGACAAAACCTGCCAATGCAGGAAAATTTCTTCCCGGTCCTTCAACAGCAACCAGTCAAAGACCATAGCAGCGCCTGCTAAACAGGAAGAAAAAGTTAACCTGCAAACAAGAAACATTAAACAAAGGGAGGGGAGGGAGGGTGAATCTCCAGAGCCGACTGCCTGGCTATTGTCAGCTCCACCCCCTATTTATAAATGGGGCTGGCCCCACCTCCCAGCAAGAAACTTGACCGCTGAGGCTGGGCGTGAACCTCCAAAAATTAACACTGAGAGGCAAGCCAGCCCATTTGTCAGTAAGCTCCCTGGGAACTGTAGCACCACGCGCAATCCCGCAAAAGGGCACCCACAATGTAAAGTGTGATTGTCATTATCGTAAACCATGGTTTATGCTGTTCAGTTGCATTTATAATGAACTGAAAAAAGTGTTGAAAAACACATTTATTAAAAAACCAGAAGCCTTTTTACTTGGTACAGTGGGGGGTGAAATCCCCCAAAAGGATGTTACTTTTTTTCTGTATGCCACAATAGCTGCGAGAATATTGCTAGCGAAGAATTGGAAGAAACAAGATTTACCAACTACAGAAGAATGGCAGATGAAGATGATGGACTATATGAAACTTGCCGAACTGACCAGGAGACTCCGAGACCAGAGAGAAGAGACGGTGGAAGAAGATTGGAAGAAGTTTAAGGAATATTTGAACAAATATGTTAATATTTAAATCTTAGACTAGCTTTGGAAGTGGATTTAGGCTGTAGAGTTAGAAGTAGAAGACAGTGTATTTTAAAATAGTACTATTTGCAAGTGATAAAATGTGGAGATTTTTATGGTTAAAGTAAGTGTGATTAAAAAAAAAAGGTTAGAAATTATGATATATGTAAACTGCTAAAGATGAGGTAAAATGAAAATCAGATAGGGGGGACTTGGGGAAGCCCACCTAACAGTGTTTAGAAAAAATAAGGGTAAGACAAGAATCTGTTTCTATTGTTTGTTTTCCTTTCTGTGTTGTTTATTTGTGTTATAAAATGGATAATTTTTTAATAAATAAATAAATAAATAAATAAATAAGCTGTTCAGTTGCATTTGCCTCCCTCACCCCCAGTGCCATGCTGGAAGGAAACAAACTACAGCACTATCTTCGGATTATGTGGAAACCAGCACTTGTAGTATGTATGGGGAAAATAAACCATGGTTGACATGTAATATTAAACTAACACTTCGTCCTGGCAAGGCATAGGGAGAGAATGCACAGGCTGTAGAGCAGTGTGCATCAGAGTGCTTGTTATCTGTGGCAGATAACTCATGGTTTGTTTTAGACCACAGCTTACCATTATGTGCAAACAGGAACATTCTCTACTGGGTCACAATGCTACCAAATGATGCTTAAGAAACATGAGGTCAAATTAATTTAATTCTAATATATCCAGAAAGGCAACCTTGGAGCGAATGCCAATCCTTGTAATAACTTTAAAAATAATAGCCACAATAACAGAAGCGTACACATTTTCTCAGAAAATAGTCAAAATTGATAACTTGCTTTACTATCTGCCTTAGATGAATTTAGAAAATATGGCTGATGCTAGAAAAATCTCCTACACAGGAAATTAACCTGTAATGTTGGTTCAATAAGTCAGCAAAGCAAATACTGGGCTCCCGCCCCTGTACATTTCATCTTCCCAAAGTGTTGCATGGAATAACTAAAATTTAATTAGCTGCTGCCCTAGCTCTATCATAAACTTCCCTTCCATGCTATGTATCCCCAGGGGAGTTGAGTAAATAGCTTGTTCAGAAATAAGTAATACAAGAATGTATCTGCATCTATCTGACAATTTTTCAATCAACGGAAAGAACAGTATATTTCTCTCTCTCTCTCTCTCTCTCTCTCTCTCTCTCTCTCTCTGTCTAAGACACAACTTACACATCCTGACATCACAATGTAGTGTGTTTGACAGCATTCCCTGTCACCAGCAGCCAATTATGTGTCGTAGGAAAGCATAGCAACAGAATTTCTGGAGGACATGGCTAAGGTGCCTTAGAGTTATAGGTGGAAGAGAAGAAACATGCAGCTGTCCATAAGTGCTAACAGCCGCACATTTAATATAATGTGTTGTTTTACCCTTACCAAGCGTTTTGTACATAGAAAATGCAAGCAGAAGAGTGTACTTATTGGTAGAATTACTTTAACAGAATTAGAGATTCTATTAAAGAAGAAGAAGAAGAATCGTTCTGTTTGGGCTTGGAAAAAATATTGAGAATAATCACATTGTGCAGACAGGAATTCCATAGATGCCTTCATCCATTCCCAATGTGGCACCATTGTAAACATTTCACCAAATCCTATGCTTGGTCATTAAAAGGGACGAAAGTCGTTGAAACTAAAGCATGAGAATCCAGTTTTAAAACCAAGAAACAAAATGCATCCATTTATTGCAACATGTTCACACTGAATTCTTCTCTGCACTGGAAAGCAGTTGATGCAGATGTTGAATGATTCAAGGACAATGAAATTCTTCGTTGCTGTGCATAACCAATGCAAGTCAATTTGTTTATCAACAGAGGAGGCATGACTAGTATAAGCTAATGGCAGGAAAATATGGACAAAATGTTAAAAACACTCAAAGAAAGATAAGCAGAAGAGATGTTGAAAGATTATCTTTTCATGAGATTAACTGGTATTCAATGAAATCCTGTGTATGGGTTGTATTCAGCTAAGTTTTACTAAGAGTCAATCTATTTAAATTAATGAATATGAATAAATTGGGGCCATTAATTGCAATAGGTTCACTCAGAGTAAACTTAGTTGAATATCACAATTTGTTTAGCTTAAAACAAGATAGTGTGGAAATACTGTAAATTCATTGATTAGTAAAGGTTGAAGACAGATACACATTTAAAGTGCTTTTTAAAAATCCCACTAAAGGGGGGAGAGAGATTGATGGAAAGGAAGCCTCACCCAACATGGCAAGCATTTCTCCCCCAAAAAACTTTATTGGGGTTCAGAATTGTGTCTTCTGAAAATTTCTAAAGCAATACCTCAATTTGCACCTATGAATGCAGATAGACTTTTCAAAGTCTGACCCTATATTTAGTTGGTAAATTATTTCAAAATCAAATCAAAATAGACTTTGTTTTAGATAGGATTGAGGCATAGTATAATGCTCCACTTAAAATGTGTTTAAATCTTTTTCTTAAGATGTAGGTCTTACATACATGACAAATGAGGTTAATTTATCTTAAGTTTTATTCTCCATGTGATGGGCCTAATTGTTGAGTGTACCAACCTAGGTTTCATCTCTTAATGAGAATTTGGTTCGGCACTGGACAATGTCTTGTTTACAGGGCAATCCTAGATGTATCTGGTCAGAAATCTCAGGTGTCACATGATTATATTAACGATTTTTAGATTAACACCTTTTTAAGTTTGTTAGAACTTGATATGAAAAGCTTCACTTTATATGTTAGGGTAGAAATCATTTAACCATTTTGATATTTTGTATCAGTAACACAGCTGAAAAGAATAGCCACTGTACTACATACAGTGGGTTACAACTTCAAATTTATTCAGATCAAGGTGCATTTTAAAGAAACTAAGAATGAAGGTTTCTCAGAAATGTCAGTTCCTAACAATGGGCTAGAACTGACTAGAACTTTTAAACCATATTCTTGTTGAAACACTTTGCTGTCCACTGAGTCTACATTGCAGGAATTTGATAATCTCTTCTAACAGATATCTAACACAATATCTTCTAAACCTCTTTAGATAAGACAAGGTAGATTGATTATAAACCCATTGAGTTTAGTCAGTCATTTTCTTGATGCCTTTCAGTGAAAATTCTCTTGCAACCTGCCAATACTTTCCAGCCACTGCAAAACACTTGCTCGACCTTTTCTCGCAGCACTCCAGTCTGATCAGCTAGTTGACTGGTTATATTCTTTTGAGGTTAATAGGGTATCTTATTATCTGGGGGGAAATCATTGCTTTTGTAAAAGCTGTGCAATGCATTCTAAGTAGTTATTTGTTATTCCAATCCATATCAACATTCTGACAAAACCCCGGCTTAGGCATGTTCACAAAAGTTAAGCCTTGCAGACATCTTCTGCTCTCGTCCTTTCTAATACAAAATGCTCAAAACTTACTACAAACAACTAAAAGTGTTTGATTTAATGCCAACAGTGCTCCCAGAGTACACATACACAAAAGAATGAAGTTGGATGAAAATACTGACTTTTTACACACTGTCATATTTTCAGATTTCTAACGAACTCCAACCAGCCACCCTAAATTCTTCCAAAGCAGCAACTGACATTGATGCAATCACATTGCACAAAAAACACTGAAACTCTTGAGAGAGACAGTGAGGCTGTGTATCCACAGCAATGACCAGAGGAGGAATGACTGTTGGAAGGAGACTAGAGAGAAGAAATACCAGGGTGCATCTGCACCAGCGAAACCAGGCATCTTCACATGCCCCATCTGCAATAAAACATGTCTCTCCCATATAGCTCTCTATAGTCGCTGCAGGCTTTGTAATTCTCCAATGACTTGACTTTAGACCTGGTGGCACACTCTTCCATTGTCTCTTGAGATAGACTGATGCCAACAAACTCACACAAGAAGCAGTGCTGGCCACTGACTTGAATGGCTTCAAAAGAGAACTAGACAAGGTTGTCTATGTTCTTCTACTTCCACTGTTGGAGACAGTATTCTACTGAATGCCAGTTACTGGGAATGACAGCTGAGGCAAGGCTTCCCATGGGCATCTGGTTGGCTATTGTGAGAACAGAATGCTGGACTGAATCAGCACTGGCCTGATTCTGCAAGGCTCATGTTCCTACAAACAGTGTGTGTGGTGTGTGGTTCTATCTGCTTTCTCCTTCACTGAGGCACTGGTGATGGCAGAGGCTCATGGGAAAGACTCATGGGATTTCTTTTTAGTTAAAAGAAAATATAATTATTGTGTTTCTAGTTAGCATATGTGTTTTTGGTTTATTTGTAATTTTTACTCAGGTCACCCTCAAACACCAGCTCATATCTTGATTCAATTGCAGAGTTAAATCAGGAGTTCTACTCGCACTGTGATCTAATTAATGTACCCATGCACAGGTGCACAGAAAAGGAGGAGGAGGAAGAGGAGGAGAAAACTGTGGCCCATACACAGTGTTCTGAAAATACTAGAAATTTAAAATAAATAAAAAACCAAGAGAATGACGGATTGCTAATGCTTTGGTGGCATCCAAGAACCAATTACTGCTCCTCAGCAAACTTCATTTTCTTACTTACTGCAGATGAGTTTTCATTTATTCACTGTTTATAATTCTTTTATTAAACAGGGTCAGTGTTGCTTGTAGCAGACGATGAAGATAATTGTTAAATTACTAATGTACAAACAGCAACTCGATTAAGAGCCAACGTACATCTTGTCTATTCCAAGTTTAGATTTTCCTTTATATGATTCTAAAATCAACTTCTGGAACAAAATTATTCAAATCATTACACTATTAACATAATATTTAAATAAGTAAGGAATTTTTCAATATGCTTTGGTCCTTTAACAGTCTATATTATAATTCTTCATGATTTCAACTACTCTAATTGATATGTTGCACTTTACAGCAACTTAAGCAAGGCATCCAAAATCAAGCAAGGGATGGTGCCCTAGGCATAAGAATATTGTTCTGTGATTAGATATCATTCTGCTGCTGCATAACAAAATAAAATACATACTATATTTGGTATTAAAATGCTGTATCACTATATAAATAATATGAGAACACACAATCTGAGACTCGTTAGCTAAGGCAATTTGAAATGTAATTTTACAAAGTGTTTTGTACTGAAAATTCTTGTGCTTAGTTGGCCATTGAAGTCAGTAGAGCTCATTTACTCCTAAGTGTTGTGGAATCTGAGGGGGCGGTGGGGAGAAGAAGGGGGAAGCTCTGTTGCCCAAGCAGAAGTCCATGTGCTAACAATATAACTTTGCTGGATGCTACCCAGAAGGAGTAAATACTAAAAGCACAATTCAATGCATATCAATTCAGAAGCAAGCTCCACTGAGGTCCATTAGGCTTACTCCCAGGTGCTCCCATTGAGTTGCATGGCCTATTGAATATATAGCATTTAAAATAAAACTTCCATTTTGTTTCCCCCCAAATATCACATTATTCTAACAGGAATGTTCGTCAATGTATTTTTCCCCCTTCATCTTTTCAGGTCATCTCATGAGATTCCATTCTAGAGAAGTTTAAGGATCCATATGAGGAAATCTTTGCACAATGACATAGCATGAATTAGAAATGCAAATTACCTTTGCTATCCCAATTGATCCAGTCTCACCTTAACCAATATTCTGATTTAGTTCGCTAGCCGTAAAATAAATCCAGTGTAATTATTCTCAATCCCTTCTTGAATCTATTTTAATTAAAAGCTGGCATTTTTCCATTGAAAGCTTTAAGTGGGTTTATGTGGCTAAGATTTTAAAATGTAACACTTTACATAAGTAATCTCAGTTTAAAGCAAAATTCTTTTTAAAATGCAATAATAATTTATCTGGATTAGTTTTTGGGTTTTCATTTCCACTGACTATTTCACATTATGTTTTTACCTTGAATGAAAATATATTATAAATTATTACAAAAGCCACACTTGAAGGAAATCAGAGAGTAAAATAATTCTATTTTTGCACATACTAAAATAGTTACCTGAAGAATAAATTTCTGTATTGTCATGCCATATTACTATTTTGCATAAGCACTAGAATATCTGTAAAAGAATGCCTGTATTGTGGTAGAGCTTAAATAAATGAATATGCTATATGATAACTTACTTTTCAAAGACATGACACCCAATTTTCTGTTATGTCTGAGGCTGTGGTCTTAAATATACTTACTAGGCAATAAGCCCTCAGAGCACAGTAGGACTTCCAAGTAGTATGTGTAATATGTGGTTTTCCAAATGACGCAGTCAATGTGCTGAACAGTGTCTGGAATTGGTAATGGACTGGATGGAAATGAATAAACTGACTCTCAGGCCAAAGAAGATGGAAGGATTGATGGAAGGTGGTTCATCTAACCATTGTTTCAAGCAGTTCTGGATGTGGTTGTATTCCTCATACAAGGTCACTGGAAGTCCAGGTTTTATCAATGGTCCAGTAACCTTTTCACGAGCCAAGACTGCTTCACCAGCTGCATCTCTTTTTGGACAGAGACAGCTTGTCTACTTATCCATGCCCTACTAACCTCTAGCTTGGATTACTGCAATGTGCTTACATGCCTTTGAAGGCTAAACTTTTGCTAGTGTAAAATATAGTTGCTTTACTATTCACCAGGAACAGTTTGTGGGAGCATATGTCTTGGATTCAGAAACATCTTCTTATCCATTTCCAAACTCAATTTAAAATGCTGATGCTTACTTTTAAAGTCCCACACTGCTTGGGTCTAGGGTATATGAAGGAAAACTTCCCTCCACAGCAGCCTGACCATGAATAGAGATGGTATGTAGCTTGGCATGTTATTAGATCCGACTTTATGGGTAGATGCTCAGGTATCCTCTCTAGTTTATAGCACCTTTTATCATATCTGGCTGATTCTTCAGCTTTGGCCTTTCTTGGAAAAATGAGACCAGGCTACAATCACATATTATACTTTCAGGATTACCACCAGCCCAACATCTTCTGGCCCATGCCCTGCCATTAGCAAGGGAGGCCCTGCTTTTGGTTCTACCAATGGGGGCAGGTCTAGGGCCGTGCTTACAGTACTTTCTCATGTTTGGCATTCCCTCCCTAGGAAGAGCATTTGCCCCTTTTGCTGGCAACTGTTAGGTAAAGGGACCCCTGATTGTTAGGTCCAGTTGTGGACGACTCTGGGGTTGCGCACTCATCTAGCTCTATAGGCCGAGGGAGCTGGCATTTGTCCGCAGACAGCTTCCGGGTCATAGGGCCAGCATAAATAAGCTGCTTCTGGCGAACCAGAGCAGTACACAGAAACGCCGTTTACCTTCCCACCTGAGCAGTACCTATTTATCTACTTGCACTATCTACTTGCACTTTGTGCTTTCAAACTGCTAGGTTGGCAGGAGCAAGGACCGAGCAACCGGAGCTCACCCCATCACAGGGATTTGAACCGCCGACCTTCTGATCGGCAAGCCCTAGGCTCTGTGGTTTAACCCACAGCACCACCTGCGTCCCTCTGGCGAGTGTTAGGCATCAGCTAAAGACATATGTGTTCATCCAGACTTTTGGAAGTAAATATCCTGGGGACACAGCAGTTGAAATATGTTGTTTCAGTCTTAAGTTAGGTTCTGTTGAATGTAGTGAACTTTTATTGGATTTAATGCAATGTTTTGGAATTGATTGTATTTTAACGATGCTCTATACTGCTCTGGATTCCCAAGTGGGAGGAAAGGCAGATCAGAAAGGAAATTATCAATACAGGCCCTGATAGAATCTATTGTTTTAGGATTCAGGAGCAGCTGACACAGTGGGGATCTGGAATGGAGCTGCCCTCCCAAAACTGGAGTCGCTGTCAGTTACTAGGATGGTTGGCAATAAGAGTTGAGAGGTCAGGGCTGTGCAGGAACACTGGCAGAGTCACTTGATGTATTTTACATGGGGTTGCCTTTGAAAATGGTTCAGAATCTACTATTATTACAGCTGGGCTGCTAACTGGTATCAATAAAAGGAACACACTTTGCCAATTCTTAACAGAACTATACAAGCTTCCAGTTTGTTTCAGAGCGCAACTCAAAGTGTTGATTGTGATGTATGAATTCTGGAGCAACTTGGGACTGAGGTACCTAGAGGACCACGGAATCCTGTATGTTGCCCAGCTACTAAAATCATCTTTAAGAGACTCAAAATGCACCTCATTTTTCCCGAGGTGAGCTGGATGGCAACAAGAGACAGAACCTTTTCAGTCATGGAGTCTCATCTCTCCTCTCCCTCTTCCATCTGTCAGACTCCTCTCTGATGATTTTCAGAAGGCAATTAAAATGCTGCTGTTTTCTTACCCTGATACTAGCTGATGAACTGCATCTGCTGAGTGGTGTTACGTGTTTGAGTTTTATGCTGTTTTTGTACTGATGTTTGTTCTATTGCTAGACATCACAGAAATTATTTATTTATCTGTGTTTGTTCAGAGTATTTTATTGCGTGCTGTTTTTCAGGGGGGAAAACACAAAGCAGCTTTCATAAAAATATTCAAACAGTAAGTATCAATACCAAAAATTCTGCAATAAAACAATGAAGAAAAGTAATGAAGAAAAAAACCCTCACACCTTTTTTGAAGCTGGACTGCAACACATTAAAAAGTCTAGTCTAAAGAATAAAAAAAAGGCTTTACCTTTCACTAAAGAAAAAGCAGAATCAGTGCCAGGCAAGCCTCCTGGGAGACAATGTTCTAAAGATGGGGTGGCAGAAAAGGTCCTTTTTCAGGTATCTGTCACATCTCAGATGGCAAAGGCACTCACAGATGGTTGGCAAAAATTTAAAACATTGTTAATTATTGTACACATTTTTGTCAGCTAATTCCCCTTGTGATTTACCATAGTTGGAAATAATATTTGTTCTGTTTTCTTGTCCTTTTACATTTCTATACACGCTATACCCAAGCCCAACCTCTTTCATCTCTATTCAATAAAGTTGTGGCCTGTTTCAGCCCAAGCCAGTCTCGGGTGTCATTTAATCTGTTGAGGGTTCGGGACTGAGAGTTGCAATACCTGGGCCCACAATGCATATCACCAGAAAGGTTGAACACTTTAGTGCTTATTCACTAGTCTGCTAAACATAGGACAGGTTAGTGAAAAAATATACTTTTTACCCAAGCCACTGGACAGATCCATTTAGAGCAGGGGGCATTCTTCTTCTAAGGACAAATTTCCAGTACTCAGGGCAGGGTCAAGACCCTAGCATAAGGGTTGGGGGCTTTAACCCTTTATCTCCTCCTGATCTGGCTCTGAGTATCCTGTGTATGCCATTTGCTTTGAAAAGAATATGTCACTTCAATGGAAGATCTGCAAATTACAAGCCTGAACCATAGCAGTGGGTTCTAGGACCCTGATGCAGATCAGGCCGCCCACACCAGCAATCTGAATTAAGAAAAGCACCCTGCACGTAAAAGCACAGCTATGTACCTAGCGTTAACATGTAGCTTGCCCCAAACATTTAGTGGAGAGTATGTTCAAGAAAGGCTGTCAGGACTCCTACAAGTGACACAATGCCTTCAGACAGCTGTGGAATGGGCTTCCACCTGAGGTTTAGATATATCCCACACTATTGATGGCTCAGAAAAATTCCTCTAGCTGCACAGGTAGCTTATATATCCTCTCCCTGCTCCCTGCTCCTCTTT
Source organism: Podarcis tiliguerta (assembly GCF_965153285.1). Lineage (NCBI taxonomy): Eukaryota > Metazoa > Chordata > Lepidosauria > Squamata > Lacertidae > Podarcis > Podarcis tiliguerta. Next base: position 96,232,846 of record NC_139537.1, on the reverse strand, counting down.
CCATGGATAGAAATTACTGAGTGAAGAGGAACGATTGTGCATTCAAGTGTTGAATCCCCATTGCACTCATTGCCTTCTACCTGCAATGGGGGTAATAGTTAGAAGGACCTTAAAGGCTGCTCCCAGTTTTACTGCATCTAAAGCCATAAATAAACAGCCCCTATCTTGGCCTTCTAGAATAATTTTGGCTATGGAAAGAAAGAAAAAACCAGCAATGAAAAGAACTATGCACCCTGCATTAAAAAATTGCCTTGTTCTGTGTCCAATAAGCAAGGGACGCCTTTGTCCAGTGGCGCTGTGACCCATAGATTGCAGCAAAATACCCTGCCTGCTGCTGTCAATAAAGGTTTGGCCTTATTTTATCCCATCACCATTGCACAGTCTTTTTATTTTGCTGTTATCATGGGTTACATAATGCGCCTGCCTGGGCAAATGACTTCACTGATACTGCAATTGTACTGCTGTCAGTAAACGGGACCGTCGATAGAGAGAAAAGTCCTTATCAAAATATTATTCTGATGTACTGATACCCCAGAATTAACTAAAGAAATTAACTAGAATTAACTACAGTACTTAAGATTCGTTACTAATTGAGTTACATTAATTCGGCATTTTATATTCAAAGAGATGTGGCTTCAAATTCCTTTTAAAAAAACCATAAATTTCTATACTAGTTTTTTATTTTATTTTAAAAACAGCATGTCAGTTATTCAAAATTTCCACTGATAAGGCCATGAAATGAATGGCCGTTTGGGTCAAATTGTGTATATATAAGACAAAGAATTTTGATAGCTTTAGAATTAAACTGCCAGTACCTTTTTTTATCTCAATAGCATTTGTGACAGGTACAAAGAGTTCACATTAACTTCACTTAGTGAAAGAACAGTACATGAAATTCTGAAAAAACACTGACATTTTTGGTGGTTCAGGTTCTTCCCTGTCACTCAGTTATTGAGCAAAAGTGATGCCATCAGATGTCAAATGATTACAATTTTTTACACGACTATGAAATTAGCTCAAAAGCTGTCAGATCCTCTTGGACTAGCAATGCAAAGTCAATTTAATTATCGAGCAGGATATTTTCAATACAGAATGCAAATCAACAGATGTGACAATGCAGAAATCCATATGAGCTAATGGGGGTGGAGTGAGAAGGGGCGGGGGGAGGAATTTCATCTGTATTCAATAAAGTTGTGGCCTGTTTCAGCCCAAGCCAGTCTCGGGTGTCATTTAATCTGTTGAGGGTTCGGGACTTGAGAGGGTTCGGGACTGAGGCAAGAAATCTTGGGGACATGATGGAAAGCTCAGTAAAAATGCCAACCCAGTAAGCAGCAGCTGTGAATGAGGCAAATACTATGCGAGGAATGGCTGGTGCTAGCATTGGTCCAACCAAAAAACTATGGCAGACTGTGGCACCATGGCCCACCGGAAAGTGGCTCAAGGCCCACTGTTTGAGAAACACTGGTTTAGAAAAGATGTGAATAAAGACATGAAAGAAGTGTGTAAAATATATAGAGACATCTTTCTCAAAATACTAGAACCAGGGGTTATCCAAGTAAGGTAAATAAAAGGAAGTATTTATTCATGCAGCACATAGTTAAACTACCAGCCCCATAGTTAAATAACTACTAGGGCTGCAAACTGGTGGATTTTTAAAAGGCGATTAGACAAATTCATGGGGAAGACAGCTATGTATGGCTAGTAGACATCAAAGTTAAGTAAAACGTTCTGCAATTGAGGCAGCAGACCTCAATACCCATCCATGGGGACCTAAAGTATGAGAGGGGGTTTGTCTTCATGACATGCTTTGGGGCTTCCCACAGGAATATGTCTGGTTATTCTGGGGAACAGGATGTTAGATTAGTTGGATCTTTGGTCAACCCACATCATCAGCCTGTGCACAGGTGGGACAATGCTGCTCTGCTGTCTTCCAAACACATCGCACCACTGGTGCTTACTGAGGGGAAAATGTAAGGTGTGAGGAGCTTGGTGCAGCAGAGCCAATCCATGCCTGTCTATCAACCTGAAACACTTTCTGCTTCCTTTAAAATTCCTCAAATATTTTGACCTAGGAGAACATTCAAATTCTTATTGAAATTTCATTTTAAGCAAAATTAAGTGCCGACTTTATTAATGATGGCAGAGAGGGAGACCAGTCATAACAGCTCAGCCGTCTTATAGCAAAGATAATTCTCTTCTACTCTTTATACAGCTGATTCTCAATGAGCTGCATAATAAACTACTACCAACACATTCTTCAGATGACTTAAAGGCCACTACCACTACTTCTGTCATTAATACTCCAAATACAAGAGGGCCTGAGGCAAAGAATTAGTCAACTATAGAAGCTGCTCATTTTCCCCACCCCTGGGGCTGTCATGCCCCACACCCCGTTTCCGCCTTACTGTGCCTCTTCAGCCACAGGTGGAGGAAGAGAAATTGCAAGTTTTGAGGAGTGTCCTGGATCTTGCCAAGTTCAGCGTGAGCTGGGTCATTCCCAACTGCAGTGTTGCCACTCATCTCCCCACCCCATGGCGGAAGACAAGTGGCAATGACAGAAATGGAAGGACTCAACGGTGGTAGTGGGCAGGCAGTGGCACGTTCTTGTTTGACCTCAGGTGGCGAAACAGGACAGGCTACCCCTGGTCTACAGAAGAAACCTGGTAAGCCACTGGTAAGCCACTTTATAAATGTGACAAGACTAAAACATAACTTCAAATCACTGAGCAAGATGCATGCTTCAAAACTCTTATTTATGAAAGCAAAAAATATTATGCCTTTAAAAAATATAGCTTTTATTAAGAAGAAGAACAATTTACCTGTGGTGGAAGAAGTGGTAATCGGATGTAGGCAAGTAACATACTCAGGTCATTACACCTCCTTTGCATGTCATACTTAACCCACTTCATTAAGGCATTGAAAATGGTCTCTTCATCGGGAACATTCACATCATCACTTGCAAGAAGCTTATGGAGTTCCTCTGCTGGCAACAATAAAAACTCTTGATTTCTTATAACTTCCATTATGTTTTCCTACCAAGAAAAATGAACATTCCATAATTAACTAACAAAAAAGAATATCAGTACAACAACCAAACTTATAACAACATTTTACCAATACCAAACATCAACCCTGAGATCATTTGTAAAAATCTAACCTATAGTTGATTTTTTTCATTCGGACACACAACCGCTAAGGTTATCATCTGTAGTCTAATGGGAATAAAGGTAAAGGTAAAGGGACCCCTGACCATTAGGTTCAGTCGTGGCCGACTCTGGGGTTGCGGCGCTAATCTCGCTTTATTGGCCAAGGCAGCCGGCGTACAGCTTCCGGGTCATGTGGCCAGCATGACTAAGCCACTTCTGGCGAACCAGAGCAGCGCACGGAAACGCCGTTTACCTTCCTGCCATTGTGGTACCCATTTATCTACTTGCACTTTGAGGTGCTTTTGAACTGCTAGGTGGGCAGGAGCAGGGACCGAGCAACTGGAGCTCACCCCGTCTCAGGGATTTGAACCACCAACCTTCTGATCGGCAAGTCCTAGGCTCTGTGGTTTAACCCACAGCGCCACCCGCGTCCCAGGCCTAATGGGAATAAATGTCCACGAATTAATATGAATAGCAACAAATCCACTGGCCTACAAATCTAGTTGCCTAGATGGCTCTTTCTTCCCTTTACCCTTTCCACTATTGCAATATGCTTCTCTCCTAAAGGTCTAATTTTATCCTGTACTTTTTGGGGTGTTTGGGGAGGATTTGAGTTTTTTTGGTAGCACAACCCATTCCTTGCTAATTCCCATAGCGTTCCAGCACAGCGCTTTCACCGTTTACTTAGGAGAGTGTGAACTGACCCTGAACCTTTTATTTATTTGTTTGTTTCAACAAATACATTAATGTTAAGCAGCCTTCGTCTTCTCTCTGCTCAGGTCACATAATCTCTAAATGGAATTAGTAACACATCATAAATCCCATTCTTGGGCATATTATTTGCATTAGCAAATATTTTGACCTGCTTGATTTACTCTAAAGCTAAGTGCCAGGTTTATGTGGCTCAGGACATGAGAGATAGCCTGGGTCAGAAAACCAGCTTCATTGCAGGCAGCAGGGATATACTTTGCAACACTCATGCCTGGTAGCAAATATAAACTATCCTGACCGTGGGATACATATCATTTTTATATTTGTACTGTGTTTACTAGATATCTTTATTGAGCAGAGGTGAAGCAGAGTGCAAAATAACCACTAGCTGGGCCCTCCCTTGAGTTCTATGAAATTCAAACGTTACCAAAGAAGTATGCCAAGAAAAAAACTTTACAATTTAATGCAAGATGACTGGATTTTAGCACACATCCAGCAAGATTCAAGAGCTGAGGGAAAACCAATGAGTTCTACTTCCATACAGAGCCATGTAATTTTAAAATATGAGAAATGGGGACAAGCGAGCACAAAACTCTGCCACGTCTCTGCTGATCTCTCAAAGAAGAAACAAGGAGTAGGCAGTGTATCTATGTGTAAGTATTAATATATAAATAGACAAATGAGAAAAGCCACTCTTTCCTGACATGAGATGCCTTTCCACAGGAATAAATTAATGTCCTCAATTTGCATCAATAATATGCAAATTAAGCAGCCCAGATTTGATACACTGGGAATATGGAAACCATCTTCAGGCAAGAACAATATGTGGCGTTTTGAGAATTTATAATGGAAATGTTTACAGATGTTAAACTAATGGGTTTAAATTAATTTTGTATCAAACCATTATAATTTTCAAGAAATGTAATTACAGTTTTAAAAACAGAACAGAGATACTTGGTTAACAATTGGATGTAACTCCATCATAAAGATTTAATTTCATTTGATAGGTAGAGGACCAAAATCAAATCTTGAAATCTGTTTGAGTAATTTAATATTATTTCTTTAAGCAGCAATCACATCTCAACCTTCATTAACTCATAGATGTAAAAACCACCCTTGAAATATATGTGCCATAAAAAGCTATTTTCTTAGCAAATCAGATAGCTGTTTTTCTGGGATGAATGAAGGAACTGCAAAATTCTCTATAATCAAAATGCAATTGTATTTTTTAAATCTTCATTGTTTTAAAATATTTTGAACTTTGGTTGCATGCTTTCTTTCTATACATTATGTATATTTTTCACAACACATCTCTGCCCACTTGAACCATAATATTACCTTAAATATTATTATTTTACATATAGTTCTTCCTAAGAATGCTTCTTCTTTACATTTTGAGAGCATTTTGAGTGTTTCTTATGTTTTTCCCAGAGAGACACGTTGCATCTCAATGCCCGACAGTAAAAAGACAAGGTCACCATATGTAGGGGAAAGGAGGCAGGTTTTTCTCTTGTTGCAACAATGCACTTTACTTTCCAATGCAAGTGAATCTGGAATAATATTAAGCTGTATGATGCCACTGGGATAGATGCTCACCTGCATTCCACAGGGCTCTGATCATGTCCTCACAGACAGCAGGCAGAGACAATCTCTCAAACCAAACTGGGCTTTGGAAACAGTCCTCAATGTCCCTACCACCTCAGAACTCCCATCATCAGAAACGATAATCAACATCTTCACCCTAAAGAGATACAACTACTATCCAAGAACTCCAGCTCTGAAGCCACATTCATGCTCCAACCACCTCTACATCCCATCATCAAAGACTCCTAAAGCAAGCAGGTTCTCTTTAAAGGTGGACACTTGTTTCTTTGTGGAGACAAAAGCAAAAGTGAATAGCTTTTTTCTACTTAGTAGATTGAGTCAGAGTTTGCTAGTTGGAGGCGCAGCGTTCAAGTTTAACTAGTCAGACTTCCAGACGAACGATGCTGCTAAGTGTTTCTTTGTTCTACTTATCTAAGACCTGACTTTCCACTTCATGTGCCCAGCAGACTTCCTCCTGGTGACCTCCCTTTCTGGAATCTGACCCTGGCCTGACTTGACTCTGCTCACAATACCCTTTATGGATTTGGCTCCCCTGGAACCAGCTCTCAGCTGTGTCCGACCTGGATTTGGTCCATCCCTGAGCAGGTGCTGCTGGCTGAAACAAAGTACAGTCCTGGCAACCATGGCTCTTGCTCTTACCTGTACAGCTCCACCTCTTCATCTGCATGGCTCACATATGGCTTATATTTCCTAGTTATGCAAACATATAACGCAATGTAGAGGACTTATAATCTATGCATATTATTTACGAAGAAACAAATAACATTCCATTGCTTGGTTCCAGAAAACAGTAAAATTGTTTCCACTAACACATGGGGGGTTGTAAATCCCATTTAAACAGCGGCACTGTGCAACTCCCCACCCTAAACGTAAAGGTAAAGGGACCCCTGACCATTAGGTCCAGTCGTGGCCGACTCTGGGGTTGCGGCGCTCATCTCGCTTTATTGGCCAAGGGAGCCGGCGTTTGTCCGCAGACAGCTTCCAGGTCATGTGGCCAGCATGACTAGGCCGTTTCTGGCGAACCAGAGCAGTGCATGGAAACACCATTTACCTTCCCGCCGGAGCAGTACCTATTTATCTACTTGCACTTTGATGTGTTTTCGAACTGCTAGATTGGCAGGAGCTGGGACCGAACAACGGGAGCTCACCCTGTTGCAGGGATTTGAACCGCTGACCTTCTGAATGGCAAGTCCTAGGCTCTGTGGTTTAACCCACTGTGTCCCCCTACAAGTCCTCATATACTCCAAATGATCTAGCTCTCCCCACCACCATAATCACCTCCCTTCCAATTTTAAAGGTTGTTTGAATGGACTGTGTAGGTTTATTCATGAATATTGAATATGAATTTGGGACAGCTGCGGTAGGCTATAGAAATCTAGACTCAGAGAAAATTGCCTTCCTGCTTTCCACTAACAGAAGGCTCCACTGGATCAAGGAGTCTTCCATCAGTGGAGAGACACGTCTGGGTGAAACCCTTGTGGTATAACATTATCTATAAGGCATGATATTATGTACTCTGAAAATGTTGGCTCAGAATAGAATACCATTTCCTCTTGCTTTCCCCCAACAAGATAAATCCACAGATTGTATTGTCACTTTACCCCAAATTAAGTACTATTATAAACTTTTTAAGGAGAACATTATGATACAAGTCACCAGGAACCTGTCACATTAAGTTGTTTTACCCTGACAGAACACTTACAAACTGCTCATTGAACTGCTTGTTGAATGCTGAAAATTTGCCAATGTGCTCTCTGATCCCCACAGATAAATTTCAGACTAAAATGAGATTGGAAAGCATTTTTCATGTGGCACATTATATTGATTAAACTGACAGATATGCCTGTTTTATTGGTCTTTTGCAAACTGCATACTCTGAAGGAACGTGCATTGTATCCTATTTTATCAGAAGTGTCAAATGCTCTTGCACTGTCAACAATCGGAAACATGCAATTATTTTTCACATTAGCTTATTTCTGAATAAGGAAATGTCAATAGCTTTTGTGGAGTTCCTTGTGCTTCATGTACTTGGCAACAGTCCCTAGATAATCTAGATAACAGCAATCATTTTATCACTGAAACCTGGTCTAATTCAGCATAACAGTAAATCAGCAGTGGGAAACTTCCAGCTCTGATGCCTTAAGATGGGCTCTCAGTTGTTCCTTGGCAAAGGGGCAGGAGTCACTGATGGCACCCATCATTTAATAAACCTTTTACAAATGGCCCATAGGGCTGGGCTGAGGTCAGGATGCAAATCAAGTTCCCCACCGCTATGATAGAGCATGGTTTTCTGTGATGTGAATATGCTTCAGTAAGTCTCAGGCTTCCCAAATATATTCTCATTTGTGCATGAGAAGGTCAGAAGTGTTTGTTCCTTATTTTAAACCAAACATGTAAACTGTAAACTAAGGTTTCAGAACAAGTAAGGATCTGAAACTCTGGCCTGATCCATCCTTTTTCTTACCATAGTTTAAACAAACCACAGTTTACCAATTCAGATGTCACAGAGAACTATGTTTGTTTGTAGCTTGTTTTTGTTAACCAACTGAAAGCTTCTGAACATGCAAGCCCAAGACTCATCATGGTCCATCACATAGCAGGAAGCCATTATTTTTCATTATGGCTGAACTAGCCCATTACTAGGAGTGCTCAGATACCTTGCCTTTTAAGGCCTATGGCAAGACCTAAGGAAGAACTGAGCATATATTTCCCACTTTTACAGATCACACCATCCATTATTATTTTTTTTACATATATCAAAATTTAAAGTCAACTTGGGCATTCCTCTCTAGGCAAGCTATTTAAGGAATTTTGATAAAAGGTAAAAAATAAATAAAAAATAAAAGGTTTCCATAAGGTTAATGAAATTTCTCAGTCATGGTTTCCATGTATCCCGAGGGTACCACTGGATTTTGATTACATCAATATCTAAAGAAGAAAATTATTTCAAAGGTGAAAAATCTGAGTGGATTTGAGAGAAGCCGAAAAATGTTCTTTAAAAAACTGTAAGGTGCATTTTGCTTGTTCCCAAGTTTTTACCAGAATTCACTTAAAGCAAAGTTTGAAGTAAATTTGGAGGTTGCATCATAGGAAAAACATCAAGTTTCCCCCAGACCTCATACATAACAGCACAACAATCACTGATCCAGAATGAATTTAAACAGGAAACTTCCACTACAAAGGGTAGAAAGTGGTCACTCTGAATACCATATGCAAATTGCAAAGCCAGACAAACAGGCTCTCAGACATCTCTTCGAACAGGCCTAAAGGAACCATGCCCATCAGAGATGCAAGAGAATGCCCACAGGTTAGCACATCATCATGCAGGAAAAAGAGGGGGTGCGGAGATTTTAACGCAGGTGCCAGAAGGCAGGCAAATCTGCCAGTACCTCTTAAGACTGCTGTCCTCCTAAACTGACTTGGCAGAAAATTGGGAATGACCCATCTTATCTGGAGAAGACCCCTTATCTTCTGATGATAGACTATTTCCCTAAATTCACTGAAGTTGATCATTGGAAATAAGCTCTCAATAAAATGAAAGCTATTTTTCATGCTCTGAGAGCCCCAGCCAAGTCATCTCCAATAACAGGCAACAATTTTCACCAGAACTTTGTAGAAGACTTGCAGAGGTCAAGAGTGAAGTATGTCAGTCTCTGACATCATCATCATCATCATGATCATCATTATTATTATTATTAGGAATTTGAAAGCATTTGGTGGGATACTGTTCCTGGAAAACCTGAGATCAATGGAGGAAATTATGTTTTCAAATGTAACGATTTTTAGAATGCTTTAACTTTTTCAGAATGTTTTCTATTATTATTGTGGATGTGGATGCCATATGGGGCTCCTTTGAGAAGAAGGATATAACACAAACAAATAAAGAAATAAACACATTCAGCCATTTCTCTCCCAGCCCATAGTCTTGCAAGCCTGATATTTAATACATTAATTTAAATACTGTAATCTTGCAATGCCTTACTAAAATCCATTCTCCAATATGCTCTTGGCATACCTATTTCACCATCCTGGAAATAAATGTTGTATTATTGCATACAGTTCATCTCTGTTTAAAGTATTTATTATTTATTTATTACAGTTCTGCACTATATTTTCTTCTCCAATAGGCTTTTTCACAGGGAATATGAAAAATGCTTTAAGAGGCAAGAAGACAAACAAGAATGCAAACTAGACACCCTAATCTCATCCCTGAAAAAAGAAAGCCAAAGAAAAAATAATTCTGTCTATAATACTCATCAAAGAAAGCAAAACATTAGATTTTATGAGCTTTTTACTTGTCATAAAAGCAGTATGGTCTCTGCTCAATTTTAAGATGTACATAAAAGCCAGCTATATTTCTGAATGCCAATTAAAGAGACTAACGCAGCCTCAGCACAGAGTTGGCACGTCACGGTTGTTTATTATATGCTAAAATCATACCCTCCAAGTCCCCTGATTTTCCAGGAAAAGGTAAAGATAAAGGGACCCCTGACCATTAGGTCCAGTCATGGCCGACTCTGGGGTTGCGGCGCTCATCTCGCTTTATTGGCCGAGGGAGCCGGTGTACAGCTTCCGGGTCATGTGGCCAGCATGACTAAGCCGCTTCTGGAGAAACAGAGCAGCGCACGGAAACGCCGTTTACCTTCCCGCTGGAGCGGTACATATTTATCTACTTGCACTTTGACATGCTTTAGAACTGCTAGGTTGGCAGGAGCAGGGACCGAGCAACGGGAGCTCACCCCGTCGCGGGGATTCGAACCACCAACCTTCTGATTGGCAAGTCCTAGACTCTGTGGTTTAACCCACAGTGCCACCCGTGTCCCTCAGTCCCAGAATTACAAAAGCCATCACAACTTCTGATTTGATCCCCAAAGGTGCCTATTACTCCTGCCAGCTTTGCCAGTGCTGAACTCAGGGAGGAGGATGAGCTAGAGTTTGTCCCAAGCAATGACAATGGCAGCAGTGGTGGCTGCAAGAGAGCCTCTCCATGGCCACTGCTTCTGGCATCCTCCCTTGAGCAGCTCATAGCATCTGCTGGAGAGCAGGCGAGGAGGAGAGGCTGCTGTCCCTGAGGCCCAGCCCTGCATGATGTGCTGGCCTGGGGGTCAGGGAGAGGGCAGGGCTACCCTTGGTGGCAAGAAAGGGAGGAGGGGCGGAGCGCAAGGAACCTTGATTTTTTTTAATTTTAAAATGTTTTGCGCATCCACATCTAATCCTGCTCCTTTCCAAAATTTATCTATTGGCGTGCGTTTTTCTTTTTGTAAATATACCAAAGAATAAAACAGAATAAAACTGGTACTAAGGGGTTTTCTGAGGATGGTGGAGAGTGTGTGTGCTGTGTCCTGTTGGTGAAGTGATGGTGGCACCCACCCTTCTTGTGACAGGAAATGCTCTATGGGAGACACACCAAAAAATGGGGGGTCAAGGAGGCACAGCTGGGTGTGTGTGAGAAATGTCCTTATTTTCATCTGAGGAATGTCGAAGGGTATGTAAAATGCAACAGAGTGCATTGCCCTGCAAAAAAGCGGCATGTATCTTTGATTGAACAATTTGGCCCTTGAAGAATTCTTATCACCCCCTATATGATGCTTCTCTTACTGCAAACTTCAAGAGAATAAGCATGCATCCTAAGATTTTTCTTAGGATGGGCTTTCACATCCACAACACGTGTTCTCGAAGAAAAAGCCAACCTGCCATGAACTACTGAGACCTGATCAAATGAGATGAGTGGACCTTTACTGGCCCAGCTTGTTATGACCAGATACTTGTTCCAGTTGCAACATCAGGGTGGAGGTCAGGGAACTAGAGTTTCCATGATTCACCAAGACTGGCTTTGTAATGTGTTTTACCCAGCAAAATATATGGTCTGATCTTGTTTGTGTATTTCTAATTTCAGGTGCTATGCATGTGGTTTACTTTCTGAATTGAGGCTGGTGCTGGAGTTGCCCCAATTCCTGATATCTTTCTTGCTCAGCACAGGGCTTCATGGTCTCGGTGGCACCCCTGGGACCAGCACAGGATGTACTGATCTGTGCACATGTGAGAGGTCACACAGTGTACTGCACTCTTCACAATTTGGGTGATCTGGTGAGTGAAGGCAAAAATGTAAGGCTGTCGTCATGGTAAGATCACTACAAAATCAAGTCATGTACACAGGAATAATGGGCCATTTAGTATGGTACACTGTTTGATACTTGTGAAACCTCTAGGTTTCCAGAATGCGGAAAGATACATAATGAGACATTATGGCTTAGCTGATATTCATAAAATGATATCCTCATTATAATCGTTAGGAACAATTCCTCTCTTTGCAGTTTCAAAACATTATTACAGAAAAAGAAGTACATACATGTTCAAAGTAAATGAACAAATAGAAGACTACCTTATTTCTCCTGAAACAAAAAAAAATAAGTTATGAGGGCTTCCCCGCCCCCTTTATATTTTCTACATGAAGCACTACATTCAGCCAATAGCAATTTCTTAGCAGGCAATTTGACTAGGCGAGAGCAATAGAGGGCAGCACTTCATGGCATCTCACCAAGGACCCAAAGAACCCACATCTTACTGTCTAGCAGAAGGATGCAAACCCTTTCATTAATTCAGTTTCAAACAATGTGAATTTCTTTGGCCAGAAAATGTGATGAGAGGTTGATAGGTTAGAATGCTCTTTTATTATTGTGAGCAGTACACAGCACCTTGCAAACAATTATATAGCTGTCAAACTGCACTGTTCTAAGTACTTTTTTAAAAAAAGAAAAGAAAAGAAAAGAAAAGGAGAACATGGCCTTAGGCCTATTCAGTTTTTGGTAGTAAACTAAACTAATCCATCACAGTGGTGTTCTTAAAATTAATTTTGGAGGATTACGAATCTAAACAAATATGCTCTCTTAAAATATAGTTCACTCTCTTTCTTTGCATCATGTAATCATTTCAATTAACATCAATTATGTCCAATTACATGGACTAATTAAGTGAAAAATATTATATCCCCATTAACATTACTGTGTCAGGACACATATTGTTCCCCCACTTACAACAGGAGCACTTCCTATTCATTCTAAAAATAAAAGTGGGCTAATCACATTCCTTAGGATCTCAAGCAATGCACTGCTAACTACAACTTTATTTACCAAAAGTCAGAGAATCAGGAAGTCAAAACAAAGATCTAACAGAAGACACCACTAAGCTCCCAGCCTTACATAAAATGTGGATAGAAATGAGACTAGGAATTGCAGGCCCAATTCACATGTATTTCTAAACAAAACCATAGTGAAATATGACAAACTGGGGTGCAGGTACTCATAGCTGCTTTGGTCTTCCGATAGCCCTGCTGCCTTGCCACTGTGAGCCATGTTATGGCTGAACAAAGGCTCATGATTTGTCTCAATCTAGACAAAGCATAAGCAGTAGCCAAGTCTTACCTTTAATGATTTGTCTGTTTGAATGTAACAATAAGCCAGACCATAAATTAGTTCTTATCTCCCCACCCCTGGCAGGCCAAATCTGACAGGTGGGTGTGACTGCAAACCTGTCAATCACCTGACATCACTATGATGTCACATGATGCTGCACTTTGAAATTCCGACTGCTGAGACTTTATTTGTTAAAAAAATATTTTTTATTAAATTTCCATTTAACAAACCAATCATATCATATTAGCTATTCCAAATTATATCAATACAAATCATAAACTCCAAATATTTAGCCGAATTTTAAATTTTTGTTGGGGGTAGCCATGCTTCGAGTTCAGTAAGGGTCCAATCATCTCATATTTCTGTTGCTTTGATCCGACTGCTGAGACTTTAAAGTGCAGGGAGTGGTTTGAAAACCCTAATGCAAATACCCCCATACGGCTCTTTCAACATCCCAAAACAGGAGGCTCAAAGAGCAGCATTAGGTTGTCTGTAGGTGGGCTTTCAAAGAGCCCCTCCTCTGGTTTTATACCATATTTTTCCCTGGGAATGTCTCAAATTGGAATCTTTAAAAACAAACAAACACTGAAATAATTAAAACCATATTTGTGGGTGGGTGAGGGTAAATCATGCAAATAATTACAATAAAAGGTTGTAATTTATAAGGGTTGGAAGAGCAGTGTGAAGCTCTTTGAAAGCTCTTTTGCAAACAACCTCCCTTTGACAGTGTCCTTTAAAATTGCTGCTAAAATGGGTATTCCCTCCTCCATTTTAACAACAGTTTCAGTGGAAATTGTTTTCCCCTCCTGGAGCAAGATAATAGGGGAGCACCTTGTACCAACAAAAAAACTATCAGAATCTCACTTAAAGCTCCTGGTGATTTCTTTGTAGCCATGTTTGTACCTGCCCCACACCTTATATGATGTAATGTGAGGGGTGGGTGGCCGTGGTTTCGGGGAACAGGCATCACAGGCCAAATGGGACCCCTTTGAGATTCAAGGGCAATCAAAGAAATATTTAAACATTCCAGTGTAGTATAGTATAGCATGTGTGTACACACACACACAAACACACACACAGAACCAGAAACAGTATCCATACCTCTGTTCAGAAGCATTGGCTATCCATCTCCACAACATACTGATGTGAACAGGGATTTTCAACTCTTACAAATATGTTTGAAGGACTTAAGCAGTAAGTAGAGTGTCTTGCTCAGCTGAACATGTAAAGTCAGAACTTAGGGGCCTACATGTATATAGAGTTTGAGACAGATCAATAAGCTATGTCACAGGTCATGAGGCTACTGAATCCTTTGCACTCAGATTAGAATCCTTTTTAACTTGACTGGCCAATGTAGAATTGTCTGGAAAATGCGTGTAAAACATTATTATTATTATTATTATTATTATTATGCACGGAGTAAAATGGTGAGCATATCCTGGTTACTTACTCAGTAAATTATACTTATATTTACTGATGTCAGCAGATACATACTGCATTCTCCTCTCACAATAAAATACAGTTGATAAAACTGGTTTGACAGTAAGTTAATATGGTCAGTTCTTATGAACATATAAAAATGCAATTCTGTGTATTGTAACCAGTAGGTCAGTGTCTGTTCCTTAAAGAAATTAAATTTGAATTTTAGGACTCTTTTCGATGGGCTTAAAACTTTGAAATTTTCCAACCTAAATGTAAAATATTTCAGTTCAAGAAGCAGATCTAGTGTTGTATCTATGCAGTAATTCAGCCTTATTTTCTAACATGTTAATTTCCTTTTGTGCAATTTATGCAATAAGGTTGGAGGTTCTTGGAGTTAAATTAGGCATCAGATTGCAGACTAATTCACCATGGGCTGTTTGCTTAACTACTTTCCCGATAAGATCTGAGGCATTTCAGTACCAGCAGTTGTCTTCCTTATATGCCTGCTAATTGACTTGTTGTCCATATGCCGGTCCCTTAAATGTTTTTACTTTTCCTCTTCCCCCAACTGTGCCCTGATGAAGTGGTGCTGTGGCATCACTGCTGTATTAGAGAAAGCTTATCATAAAAAAGTTCCACACTGTGATAAGTGCTAGTTATATCCATTCATTTCAAGCAAGCACCTCCAGAAAGCCAAACCACAAGCAGTGATCTTATGAAGTACAGCAGTTTATGGGGAAAACGGAGGTGGAGGGAAAAGATATCAAAAGCAAGGGAAGTCTTAGCCTCCTTTAATATCACGAACACAGAGAAATACAGCTTTGCTACTGCCTTTCACCCATGAGAAAGACCATTCCGTTGATCTATGGAAGCTTGGTAATCCAGCAGAAGTTGACATCATGATTTCTTCTTTTGAATCCATCACTCACACCAATCCTTGTTTAATTTTATCATTTAGCAAGACAGATCTACAGCTCTCATTGCGTACACTGCATGAATAGCTAAACATTGGTTTAACTAATATAGGAAAATCTGTGTCATACTATCTGCCTTCCTCTTTACTTCTGCTAATATTTCCTGTGGTCTTCAAAAGATAACACTCGTTAGAACCAGAACAGTGTGTCAGAGTCTAGGTGCACTGTACAGGTGAATTCAGAGCAAATAGCTCCAGACAACTAAGCTTGGCTGCTGTGACCAGACCAGGTATTTGTCTCAAAACACTACCCCTTCCACTTTCACTCTTGATAGGAATAATGTGTGGTGACTAAAATTATGTGCCTGGGTGAATGCAGAGGGGAAGGGTACCTGTATTATAATGATCAAGTCTGGGAGAGATATGATGCAGAAGGTCTAATAAGCCTCGTGAGAAGAGGGGCAGATGCTTAAAATTACTGCCTCTTCCTGGTCCTTCCTGCATCCCCCAAGGCTTAGGTGTCAACCCATTCTCTAGGCTAGTAGTGGTGCTTTTCAATGCCAGGGCAGTCCACAACAAAACGTCTTTCATCCATGATTTAATCATGGATGTGGAGGCCAACCTGATTTGTATTACCAAGGGTGGGGTTAGTCAGACCCTGTTTTGTCCACCTGGGTACTCAGTGCAGCACCTTCATTGGCTGGAGGGATTAGGTGGGGGCAAGGGAGTCATCATCATCTACAAAGTTTGCATGTTGACTTCCCCATCACCTGTCTCCCGCCCCCCAGTAAGCAGCAGAAACTCAGCTGTTGGGAGGTCAGATAAGCACTGTTGCCCAACCATGCTATCCACTAGTGAGTCCAAGGTACAGTAAATGCATCTTTGCATGAGGGTGGTGATGCCTGAAGCTCTTAAAGGTAGTAGTGTGTCTGCTCATTAAAAAGTCCTCCTTGGACCCAGAAGCTTAGGATAACTCAAAATGTTGCCACGTGTTTGGATTTTGAGGTTGTTTTTTCTTATGAACAAACACGGCTACACTTGTATTTTATGTGTCTTGATCAGTACTGAAACAGAAAGCCATGCATTGCCATAGCCATTTGAAATAAAGCTCGAGATACGTCCACCCACAATAATTGAGGTAGCAAAAAAATATTTTCTTTGTATAAGCTCGTAGAACATGCATAAAGACCAAAGAAAAGATTTAGTTTTGGATTTGGATTTTTGGGATGCTGCACATTGCTGGGTTTTTTACTAGTTTTGCCTTCGTGCTTGCAGTTGTATGTTGTTGTTTTTCTCCTACTCGGTTGTTAAACTTTAGTATAAAAACTCTATAAATCTCTCATATTTTTCCTCCAAAGGAAACATTCCCTATAAAGCTCAGGTTCAGGAAAGGGGAAAGTGAAACAAAATATTGGACTCAAGTTTTCTGTTTTTCTGTTTCTGATGTGACTAATGCATCTTCTGAAGTTCTGTATGCAGAATAGTGATCACTTTTTGCAGTCAATTTGTTATCAGTTGGATAAATAATAGCCACAGGTATGATAAAGCTGGACACTTTCAAGTTCCAGTGATTTCAGCGGAGAAAACTTACAGAGCAATGCATGTTTACATAGGACTACCTTCCACTGTAAATGTGCATAGAATTCTAGCTAGAAATGCACACCTATCTATTCCACTGAATTATTTTTTTTAACTTATCTTTGGCTAGATTCTTCTCCTCTTTAGGGTGCTTACTTTCCCTTTACATACAGTGGTACCTCGGGTTAAGTACTTAATTCATTCCGGAGGTCCATTCTTAACCTGAAACTGTTCTTAACCTGAAATGGGGCCTCCCGCTGCTGCCACGCCGCCAGAGCATGATTTCTGTTCATGCATCCTGAAGCAAAGTTCTTAACCTGAAGCACTATTTCTGGGTTAGCGGAGTCTGTAACCTGAAGCGTATGTAACCTGAGGTACAACTGTAAACGAATTGCAGCAAAATGGAAAGCACCAGATGAAAACGCAAATGAATGTTGGAGCAGGTGGGGTATGTCTGTTCATCCCTAGGCCACATGAGTTGAGCCACCAACAAAGAGCACAGGAGGTAGTGAGAGAGAGAGAGAGTTAGATCAGGCCCACTCGTGCAAAGATTAGGCACAACACACCGCCGGAGCATGATTTCTGTTATCCTGAAGCAAAGTTCTTAACCCAAGGTACTATTTCTGGGTTAGCAGAGTCTGTAACCTGAAGTGTCTGTAACCCGAGGTACCACTGTATTCTCAGAAGGTATGTGATTTATCAGTAATCATCTTAAACCTTTTTCTCTGACTAAATTCTCAGCCTTTCATGGGGCTTTAACAATTTCTACATTATTTTAGTCTTTGGTGTCTCCCCTCCCCCCCAGTTTATGGAGAAAACAGGGGTGGACTTCTTAAGTTTATGTTATTCACTAACAATGCAATCCAATACATATCTATTCAGACCATTGAGTTCAATGGGACTTACTCCCAGAATAAGTACAGATAAATGTGCAGCCTTAGTCTCCTTCCCTTTTGCTTTGATGATATCCTTTGCAATAGATTGCATTTCGAATTCTATACCGACCCTTTAATTGGCGCAAAATCCAATATATAATGAGCAATCTGCGACAAGTTCCAGGCATGTCTGAGTAACACTGACACTGCTACATTAAAATGGTAAAATTGCTGTTGAACTCAGGTATGGTCTAACTTTTAAAAAATCTATGAACTGCTCTTCATAAGGACACAACATAGAATAAGCTGCTGGTTTCCTTTCAATCACAGCACTCTGCTTCTTTTTAGACTTTCTCAGCACTCTTCAGATCACTCACGAGCCACTCTGCTGTGGGTTCCATGCTGCGCTCCACATTCTGGGTACTTTCTTTTCTGCAATACTCTTCTCTTCAGCAAATTCAGATGAAAAAAAATACTTGTGTATTTGTATTTATTGATGCATTTATTAGGACTTTTAAATGCAATTAAGCAAAACATGTCCCAACTACATTTTATTCTTTGCAGAATGCTTCTCCAGCAACAATAGTGGAATAACCATTATTTTATCACTGTTGGGGTGAAACCTTGTCTGCCTGGGGATGGTGGGGAAGGAAAAAAACTATCTTATCCTTAAAAAAAAAATACTCTGTACAGGAAGTAGTGCAAAGCAGTGAAACTCAGCTTTTTCAAAAGTTGACAAGATGGCTAAGCAGGGGGAGATCAGATAGTCTTTCTACTCATAGCCATTTTTAAAATCAGTGAGGGCTGGACCCCTAGATCCAAAGTTTGGGTGTAACCACATTTTCCAGTAAGAGAGAGCCCCCAGCAAAATTTGACAACACAGAATCATTCAGCACAGTGACGCATGAGAACAATAGACTATTAAACTTTTTAATATCCCATTTAGTCCACTTATAGTGCTTCCCCTCTCTATCCCTCTTGTAGATCACACCATTAGTAGATTTGAATGCTTTACTCACACACTCTAAACGCCACATTCATGTGTTATACAGTACAGCAGCAAGAAAAACACAGGTAGGAAATTCTTGGGTTACAAAATACAGAAAAATGTTTCTGAGCATGCAGTATGGGCTTGAAACAATCATGCCCAGATGTGATGCATGGGTCAGCTTCACATGGTGGAATAGAATGAACAAAGGAAGCTTCACTTTTTTCTTCACGGGAGGTAAGAGGGATGACCTAACCAAACCTAGGAATACATTAACTAGCCCCAAACTTGCTACTTATACAGTATTTGACTGCAATTTTCCACACATGGAAGGGACCATGATTAATACTTCTGGGATTACCTTGTACCTGTCAGCTGTAATAAAGGCTATATCAGGGAACCCCGGTGTTTCCTTAGTCCCTTCCTCAGGAGAATTACACTCCCGCAGGCGGTTTTCAGGGTAGCATCAGTGCTGTTTGGAGTCTCCTCATTCTGACGGACACAGAAGCCTTCC